>NC_057360.1:61347214-61668464 GCF_016509475.1 Prionailurus bengalensis
TACCTTTCTACCTCATTTTCTCCCAGTGTCGCCTTATTCTAAAACTTCAGCCTCTCCCTCTCCTTGAATCTTCAAATTTGGTTTAGTCCTCTTGCACTGGCTGATCCCCCCGTCTGGCTGCCTTCTTCTCATGACTAAGGTGTTAGATCAAATGTCATCTTCATCAGAGAAGCTTCTCCAGTCATTCTCTAGACCCACACTGTCCAACACAGTAGACATCAGCCATGTGTGGCTACTGAGCATTTGAAATGCGGCTGGTCTGAATTGAAATGGGCTGCAAATATAAGTGTGAAAAAGAAACCGAATTTCAAAGACCTAGTATGAAAAAAAGAATACAAAATATCTCATTAATATTACCTGTTGATGTGGTGACATTTGGTCTCTATGGAACCAAATAAAACATAGTACAAAAATTTATTTCACTTTTTAAGCATTTGAATAGGGTTCCTTAAAATCACATATGTGGCATGTGTTATATTATTTCTACTGGACACGACTGATCTCCACCATTACTCTTTAATTTTCTTAGTAAGCATTTGTGACTCTCTGAAATTATGTTACTTTTGCATTTGGTTCCAGACTCTACCACAAAAATGAAAGCTCCAGGAGGATTGGGACCTTGTTGTGCTCTCTGCTGTATTTCAGGCATTAGAATAGTGACTGACAAATACTGAATGCCAGGCAAGATTCGTGGATGATTAATGAATAAAGTGATGGCGACTTGTTTTCGACTCTGCTCGCCGTTCAATGGATTCTGTTCCGTTGGGTCCAGGTGTCTTCAGGCTAATGATAATTCTTTTATGTTATGGCACCACTATTTATATAGACCAGGGATCAGCAAACTTTTTCTGTAAAGGACTAACTAGTGAATATTATAGGCTTGCGGGATAGACTACCATCGCCCTATCTACTCAAACCTGCAGCTAGAGGGGAGCACAGTCATAGACAGCATGCAGACAAACAAGTACGGTGTCTTCCCAATAAAAGTTTACAAAAACAGATGGGGGGCCGGATTCAGCCCATGGGCAGTAGTTTGCTGTCTCCTGATTTAGACAGTCCAACATAACATTTAACCACAAGGACTTTGAAATCAATTAACATATACACATTGAGTACTTGCAAAATACAGCACCATGGGGAGCTCAGGAATGAGTGGGATAAAATATGCTCCCAACCGGGGCGCCTGGGTGGCGCAGTCGGTTAAGCGTCCGACTTCAGCCAGGTCACGATCTCGCGGTCCGTGAGTTCGAGCCCCGCGTCAGGCTCTGGGCTGATGGCTCAGAGCCTGGAGCCTGTTTCCGATTCTGTGTCTCCCTCTCTCTGCCCCTCCCCCATTCATGCTCTGTCTTTCTCTGTCCCCAAAATAAATAAACGTTGAAAAAAAAATTAAAAAAAAAATATGCTCCCAACCTTCAAGGGCTTATCTGTTATCTATGGAAACTAGACATGTAAATATTCCCATAAATTTCTTAATAACTGTATAGATATTAAGGCCATCTCCCAAAAGCCCTGCATTAAGAATGATGACTCTCGGGGCGCCTGGGTGGCTTAGTCGGTTAAGTGTCCGACTTCAGCTCAGGTCACGATCTCGTGGTCCGTGAGTTCGAGCCCCGCATCGGGCTCTGGGCTGATGGCTCAGAGACTGGGGCCTGCTTCCGATTCTGTGTCTCCCTCTCTCTCTGTCCCTCCCCCGTTCATGCTCTGTCTCTCTCTGTCTCAAAAATAAAACGTTAAAAAAAATTAAAAAAAAAAAAAAGAATGATGACTCTTTCCACATTGGGGATATTGAGTTGGATGTGGAGAAGGTAGAGGACAGGAACGTTCAACTAGCAACATAAAGACATTCGTCCTTTCAACCTAAGTACTATGGAGAAGCAGGCATTTTACTCCCCCCTGGCAATAGCAGATAAGGGATGGCTGGAGTTCCGTGCAATCCTTCTGAAGAGACTGCACCTCTGTGTAGACCGATTACACAGATAGAAATTCTCCAAGATGTTTGGCATGAAATGTTAAGTCTTCAGGTGAAATCCTTTCCTGAAACATTTAAGTCTGCCCTTTTCTAGTTTCCGTAAGGCCAATTTAATATTTACTTACAAGACTGGAGTACGGAAGGTGAGACTGAAGCCATCGGCACTCGACTGACCCAACGGGCTGGGTTAAGCAAGTGTCAAGATTGCAATTTCAGTATTTTAAGCTCGGATCTCAGGGAAGCACGGTATATCTTCAGATTCTCTAGCGTGTAAAGTTACACTGAATCTTCGAATGGGTCTTCGTGGGAATGAGCACTTTCTAGATACAGCTACAAATTCTCTGGAGAACAGGTGAGACCTCAGGTAAGGTATCTTAGACCCAGTAGCTCATTTCCTCACCTCATTGAGCGAGTCACCTAATGATTGACTATGGCCACCTGTCCCCCAGGTAAGATCTCGTTTGACCCGATGGTTTCCCTTGTCCTGGAGACACTGCCGCCCTCAGTTAGGAGGGTGAGCGGAGAGTAGACAGCTGATCTACAGCTCGAAGCCAACCGTACCGTGAGCCAAATTTGCTTTCATTGTCCATTAATGCGCAGGGCCCCGCTCTCTCTCCTTTCGTCTCCAAGTTGCTCTCTTTTATTATCCATCTCGCTGCTGATGCAGCACCACTCTGCGGTTTTTCCAGGAAAGAAAGGTGATTACCAGCTGAATGACAATTGGGTTAAACAAGTCCGCATTGGAGAGCCAGCTGCTGAAATTTGACATTATAACTACCACTTGCAGTGGCATTTCTGGAGAGGAACTTACATGTAATCATGGAAGTCACATCCTCTAGGGCGTGTCTGTGCACGAAGGACAAGGGGGGAAAAAGCAGGGAGGAGGGAGAGATGAATGAATAATAACATTTGTGTAGGGCTTTACGGTTTTCAAAGTACTTAATACACATTATCATATGTGATTTGGATAAAATACTGTGAGGGGGGACCCCCGCCCATACGTAAGCCACTTCCATATATAATCATCCAGTTACCCTGAACGTTCTCTGTTAGAATAACCAAAATGGGAGACTAAGGTAGAAACTCAATGGACAAAAGACGGGGAGTAGTAATTATGACTTCCGGCAGGTGACTTGCACCGAAACCACAGGAATAGCCTGTGGGGAGCTGGGACCAGAACCAAGGACTACACTTCGGAGTTTCTGTCCCGTAAACTTTCCCTCTAGGATTTAGAATAAAATACTGGGGGTTGCATGGGTCGAATGTAGAAGCAGAGGATAGATAGCAATCAGCTTTGAGGGGAATATCTCTTATGCAGTTATCCTGTTCATACAAGAGGACCTCATTCTCTACGTGACATTATTCCTGACCATATAGCCTTTTTAAAAATTTTTTCTGTTTATTTGTTTTTGAGAGAGACACAGAGTGCAAGTGGGAGAGGGGCAGAGAGAGAGAGGGAGACACAATCCCAAGCGGGCTCCAGGCTCTGAGCGGTCAGCACAGAGCCTGAAACGGGGCTTGAACCCACGAACCGCGAGATCATGACCTGAGCTGAAGTCAGCCGCTCAACCGACTGAGCCACCCAGGCGCCCCGTGACCATATATTCTCTTTTAAAAAATCAAGTTTGGAGTTGAAAGCCACGAGGATTCAAGAATGTCCTGCCTCTCTCACTGATGCCTCATCACTGCTTTGGACTTGGACAGAGAGGAGGGAAAGAAAAGTAGAGAAATCAGGAGGAGGAGGGAAAAGGAGAGGCGCAAACAAAAGTGGACCCTTTGTAGTTGTTAAAACCTGCTCAGGGCTCAGAGAGTGGAATTACCCTTTGTTGACCTTTAAAAGTAAAACAGCCACTTATGTTACCAGCAAAATGGGTTTATGCGGGAATATCAGAGGAATTGCAGCCAGGACCTGCTGGCTGACCAAAGGCAAGTCAGGAGGTCAAAAAGAAGGAACCTGAGAGAAGGAGGAAGTTGGGAGGGGCTGCTTTGAAGTCGATTGGAGGAAAGTGAGAGTTCCAGGTGGTTGAGGGTTTGTCACCGGCTGAATTGCGGTGTGTTCTTACTGCTCGTTGCTGGGCAAGGAGAAATTCTTCCTTCTTCCTGCCGGAATAGTAACACAGTTGCTGGGTCTGCAACTGACCAGGAGTGGTGGGGCGTGACGCTCCCCTTCTGGCCTTGACTCATTTAAATGATGTTTCCTTTGTTCAGCTTGGCAAATTCCAAGGTGACCTAGGTTCCTCTTCTGTCTCAAACCCTTTCCTTTTGTTTTTTTCTTTTGCACCCTCCACCCACATTCCTCATCTCAGTTTTCTTCTCCGTTTGTATCTTTTGCTTGCGTCCTGAGACCTGCCAAGGACTGCGAAACCCCATCAATTCCGTTCCCAAACTGCCCCTCTCCCCACCTCCCCGGTTCTCCTCCCCTCCCCCCTCCCGAGGCCGTGGGGGCGGGGCAGATGCAATCAGCTTCGGTCTTCCTGATTTCCACTAATTTCATCCCTAATTTCTAAATCACAGGATTTCACCGGGCGAGACTTCTGAAGACCATTTTTTGCCAGTTGGGGAGAAGATAGAGGACCCCGGAGAGAGGGCTCAGCAGCCTCGGTTTAAAGTAACAGAGAAGCGAAACAGTCCCCCTCTTCCGGGTTATTTGCTCCCTCTTGCCCTGCAACCTACAGAGTCCTGCCGCAGAAAGTAATCAGGCCCTTACAAGAAGTAATTCCAAGGCTTCGGTGGGGTCTCTGTGTAGCCGGGTGAACAGCCGTTAAGAGGTACACGGTCTGGCAGAGCCCTATTCCTCGCTTGGGCACTCAAGGGGGCACAACACAGAGCCAGAAGGGCATGAGTGAACGCAATTACCCGCGCTTTATTTGGGAATGGAAAACACCAGCCTGGCAGGTGAGCGGCAAAGCCTTGCAAGCTGTCGGTTCATTTGCAAGATTATTTCTTTTCTACTCTCAGCATCAGGTGAGCGCTTCCGAGGCGCGGGGTCCCCAGGACTACCTGTCTGGTACGCACGCAGAATAACAATTTGAGAAAACGCTGTTTAAAATGGTTCAAGACAACTTTTTAAATTAATGAAAACGGTACTTCGACTTGTCATTTGGTTCCACACGAGTGTTAAGTATTTATTTGACCAGAAAATTTACTGAGAACTTACTATGTGCCTGACACAGTTCCCTGTGCTGGAGATCCAGCTGGAAACTATACGGTGCCTGCTTCATGGTGCTTGGGGGAGGGGGTGGGGGGCTCACCGGTGGACAGAGTGCCGGATGCAAGATAGGAAGATCTAAGTCAGGTTGGTCATGTGCATTAGTGAGGTTATTCTCGGGAAGTAATTTAGCCACTGAAGAAGTCTGACATTGGGAGGGAAGAGCTATTTCCTCCCAGCCTCCCAACAAAATATCTGGTTATAATGAGCACAGACCTCAGACCAAATTCCGCCACACACTATGTCCTGGCCGGACGCTCTTTGCCAAGAGGCACAAAATATTCCTCAGATTCACCTAGACCCATTCGGCTTGCAAGCTCTCACATGCTGGAAGAATAATGAACTCTAGGTAGAAGTGGCAACTTTTCGGAGGCAGGCGGCAAGATTCTATGCCCGATAGTCGGAATCTTGTGATCGGAAATCCACCATTCCTGGCTGGACAGAGGCTACTTAGCAATCCCACCCCAGGGACCCGTTCCTAAGAGCTGCAGAATACAGGCCTCCTAGGAATATTTGCATGCATCTCTAAGCTGCTTAAGCCAATCTTTGTATGTTAAATGCCTTAATTTCACAAAAGACAGCCCATTTCTAACATTACCATGCTAATTAATAGGGTGCTAGTTTCACCAATAAAGATCAAATTTGACATCCAGTATGCTAATCAGCAAATGTTGGGTGTCCGGTGAGACAGGGAGAATGGAAACACTTGCCATGGCCGGATCTGGAGTGAGATCCGCCAGACCTCCGACTGATGAGGTGCCAGGTAGTGGGGGTTCTTGACAGTAAGCCAGCTGACCTCCCCCGACCTTCACATGTAACCTAACTAGAGCACTGATACTATCCTACTGACTACACTATACATTCTAAAGTCAATTATAGATGGCGAGGCCACGAAGAAGAGGTCAAGGTTTCGGCCTGAGCGATGGAACGGGGTCGTATTTAAGGGAGAAGTTACAACTCATGGGAGTTTTAGGTTTAGGAGCAAAAATCAGAAATTTGCTTGAAATAACTACTGAACATCCAATGAAGACAGCAAGAAGTTAAATATGGGAGTCTAGAGCTCAGGCTAGAAATAAGACTGGGGATACGAACTTGGGTTTTATAGGACCCTTCATGGTGGTTCAGTATATAGAAGTGAGGAAGTTGCTACAGGAATGACGTAAAGAGAAAAAAAGGAGTGGTTTCGGGAACCGAGCCCTGGGGGCATCACGACATTAAGTGGTCAGGGTGACGATGATGGTAATGGTAGCGATGGGGACAAATGCTAACACCCATGTAGTATGTCCTTTGTACCAAACACTATTTATATTAGTTCATTTAATCACCCAAACAATCTTGAGTCAGCCATGTCTATTAATTCTGTTTCACAAACGCGGAAACTCAGAAAGGTTAAGTAACTTGCACAAGGTCACGGTTCATAAGACCAGGAGGAGCCGACGGAGGAGACGCAGAAGGAGCCGCCAGTGAGCGAGGAGAGCCCAGGCAGAGTGATGTCACGGGGCCGAGCGAGGAGAGTGATTCATGAAGACAGGAAACGTCTGGTGTCAAACGCTCTCAGGTCAAGTTAAAATAATTTACAGGCATGGCCGTGGGTGACCTTCCTGAGATCGGTTTTATTGGAGTGGGGTGCTAAAAGCCTAATTGGAGTTGATTCAAGAAGGAACGGGAGGAACAAAAGTACAGATAGGCAGCGAAGAAAAACATTCTTAAGGAGGGTTGCTGTAAAGGGGAATAAAAAATAGGGCAGTGCAAAAGGATGTAAGTAGCACGTTTGTATATTGGTAAGAATGACTAAATTAAGTGGGAAATTTGGATGGCACCGGAGCGGGGGTAAGAAATGGAGGAGGAGTGTCGTAGAAGGAGAAAGGTGGAGGTCCAGGTAGTAAGCACAGGGATCGGTGTCAGGTAAGGGCGGGGAGAGTGCATGCATTCACTGGGGGGGGGGGGGGGGAGGGAGAGAAGAAGTGACGTCTAGGTCTAGAAGAACGTCTGCTACGTATTTGGCGGTGGGAATGTGGAAGTTCGCGTCCGGTTGTTTCTAGTTTCCCGGTGACAAGGGAAGTGTCCTCGGTTGAGAACGAGGTGGAGAGAAGTTCGAGGGGTTGGAGATGTGTGCCGGGGGCCTGAAATATTAATTTGGAAGACTGAGGGGAGAGGTGGACAGAGAAATGTGGAAGGAGAGCCAGGCGGCCCTGACAGTCGGCTTGAGGCCGGGGGTCGTGAATTGAAGGAAAGGCGTTGTGGGAAATTGTAGGAGGTGGTAAAAGGGAAGCTTTGCCAAGAAGCCAGGATGTGAGCGATGCAGACAACCAAAGTGAGGGGCCAGAAGAAAATGCAAACCTTCAAAGTAAGTGGCTGTAATGCATGAGTGTTTTCGGTGGGACAGATGCGGTCCACAGTGGAAGGAAAGGCCAGCTTGGAGACTTTATGTCCCACTCAAAATCGCCTGCGAGTGACAATGAAGTTTCGCCCGAGAGACCGTGGGTGTGGAGTGAACCAGGGGATGAGGGGAGAATGGCCACCTCAAGGGATGTCCTATCCATGTTAAGGGAGCTACAGACAAAAAGCCCCATCCCAGGGGCGCCTGGGTGGCTCAGTTGGTTTAAGCGTCCAACTTCAGCTCAGGTCATGATCTCACGGCTCATGAGTTTGAGCCCCACGTCAGGCTCCGTGCTGACAGCTCAGAGCCTGGAGCCTGCTTCCGATTCTGTGTCTCCCTCTCTCTCTCTGCCCCTCCCCCACTCATTCTCTCTCTTTCTCTCTCTCTCTCTCTCACTCGCTCTCTCTCCTTCACAACAGATAAACATTAAAAATAAAAATCCAGCGTCAGGGAGAGCTTTTCCTTGCACAGTACATCTTACAGTCATGGGGGTAGATCCAGACACAACTATGGCTTCTTCAATATATTGGTTTATACAATTTTCACGTCTTTTAACTTCTTTTCATCCTCTTTTATTAATGTCAAAAGTGCTAATCCGCACACAGAAATCATTGTGAAGAGTAAGCAAGGATTGATGTTTCCTTCAGAGAGTTCTGGACGTTCGGATCAAACAAAGACCCAGAAATTGACAGACTTTTTTACAGCACTTGAAAAACATGGTGGGGAAGGAGAAAGACCCATCACACTCAAGGTAGAGAAGCAGGACGCTGATAGGCTGGCAGGTTTAATGTTTCAGCCTTCCTTCTCATTGACCTCTTCAGCCTTCCTTCTCATTGACCTCTGGAAAGTGTTTCTTCATATTATTATTGCAGTATTTCGATGTGGTTCTAAAATATTACAAATAAGGGCTGACTGACCTCTTCTTTAAGTGGTGACCATAAAGCAACGACGCAAATAAGATTGTGGTGAGTTAAGTGTTTGCACATAGATTGGATGTCTAAAATACTTGAGGTTCATAGTTTAACCTCAACGCTTAAAAAAACTAGAATATTGTCCCCCAAAGTGACAGACACACAGCGGATCACCAAGTTAGGTCAAGCCACATGCAATCTTAGAAATGGTCTGGGCCGGCATGCGGGGAAAACAGAAGTGTGGATGATTGGATCATGGTTCATAATTCACTGTCATTACAGAGCCCAACGTGGGGCTCGAACTCACAAACCTGAGATGATGACCTGAGCCAAAATCCAGAGTCGGACGCTTAACCGACTGAGCCACCCAGCCTCCCCCATGGTGTATCATTTTTAGTTTATATTGTATCTCCCAAAGTGATTAAAAATATTGTAATTCCTGCATCATGGCTCCTTAGTGATTCACAGAATTGTCTTCATATCCTTCTCCCTCACCGCGTTTGTGTCAGGAGCTGTTTCAGACTCTGTACACCTGTCATCACGTCCCCATCTAAAAGCCAGACACCTGCCCCTAGACTTAAATGATAGCATTTGCCTTTTCTTCACTTTGTGCCATGGATGTTTCATAATGTCCAGACCTTGTCTTTACATTTCAAGATTGCTAGTGTCCTATTCAGAGCTATCTCTAAAAAATCCCTTTGTTGTGGGGCACCTGAGTGGCTCAGTCGGTTGAGCATCTGACCCTTGATTTTGGCTCAAGTCATGATCCCAGGGTTGTGGGATCGAGCCCTGTGTTGGGCTCCATGCTGAGCATGGAACCTGCTTAAGATTCCCTCTCTCTCTCTCTCTCTCTCTGTCTCTGTCTCTCTCTGTCTCTCTGTCTCTCTCTCCCTCTGCCCCTCTCACTTGTGTTCTCCCTCTCTCTCTCCAAAAAAAAAAAAAAATAATAATAATCCCTTTGTCCCTAATGTCATGCATGTTTCACAGGAAGAGCATGACCTGGGCCCACAGCAGGTGTGTGGATGTACATTCATCCAAACGGTATAACTTTGATTCATACCTGTGGAATTTTTTTCTTTTCCCTATTTTTGATAATAAAAATTTTTTTCTTTTCTTTTTTCTTTTCTTTTCCTTTCTTTTCCTTTCGTTTCTCTTCCTTTCCTTGTCTCTTCTTCTCTCTCTCTCTCTCTCTCTCTTTTTTTTTTTTTACCGGACAAAGCATTATTTTAATTTCATCAGGGGGAAACAATCAATTACTAACTCGAAATGTTGCTATGCTTCGTTCCGTAACAATGCAGAACCTTCAGTGAATTCACGCTGTGGTTTGAGAATAACATACCAGTCGTCAGAGACTAAAGGTGAATGTTTCCGCAGTCATGTGAGATCCGGTTCGCAGAAATTCATCTCCATGCTTTTTATTAGCTCTTTTATTTGGAAGCTCTTTGGTCAAATCACTGACAGATGTTATTTGCAGTCCTGTTCAAGTTCTTACGGTTTTTATTGTTCTGGTGTTAGTATGATTTTGGTTTCTGGTATTTATTGTTACTTTAAAATTTTTTTTAATGTTTATTCATTTTTGGAGAGAGAGACTAAGAGAGAGAGAGAGAGACAGACAGACAGACAGACAGAGTGTGAGCAGGGGAGGGGCAGAGAGAGAGGGAGACACAGAATCTGAAACAGGCTCCAGGTTCTGAGCTGTCAGCCCAGACCCCACTGCAGGGCTCGAACCCGTGAACCATAGCATCATGACCTGACACAAAGTCAGACGCTTAACTGACAGAGCTGCCCAGGTGCCCCTATGGTTACTTTTTTTTTTTTAATCAAAGTCCCATGTTTTCAAAAGCCACTTTTGAGGCTTTTGTCCACTTTTGAGAATTTTGGCCATAGTGCACCACAGAAGAATTGCAAATTTAACAGAAATAAGCCTTCACACAGAAACACAAAGAGAATGTTGGCTGAAATGAACTTGTACTCTGATAACTGAATGTCAGTGCGATCAAACTTTCCCAAACAGACCCTGAATGCACATTCAGACCCTTAAAAATGCGTCCGTTTTAAGAATGCTACCACATTTCTTTGAAAATCACGGTATCACATTTGCAAAATGGAAATGAAGAAAATTATGTAGCTGCTTTTTTCATCTGCATCTGTCAAACTGCAGGCCACATTCTGGAGGCCGTCAGTGACCAGCGGCCACATTTTGTGAAGCACTAGTTTATAGTGAATATCTCTAAGTGGTATTGTTTGTCCTCCCGCAGTGTGTGCATGTACGGGTGTATTTGTGGTGCAAGCAGGTCAGTAGATCGGTGTGTAGGTAAGAGAGAGATCCACCTTTTATGTCTTGGACCATGAGAAGACTAAGGAGATGTATTCTTAACTCCCGCTGGTGAGATACCTTCAAGGGCGAGTAGTAAGAAATACCGTCTCTCACCCTTCTAGAACTTGGATAAGCAGGTCAAAATAAACTGTTGTGCCTAAACCACTGAGACACAATTTAGGTATAATAATACAGGTTGAGAAAGCCATCAGAAAATCCTGTAATCTATGTCTTAAATATAGAAGTGTAGACAAATATACAGGTAGGAAAAAATGGCCACATTCTCACTTCCCTGCCATGTTTATCCGGCCACCACTGGTCTCTCTCCTTGATTATTGCAATGGTTTGCAAATTAAGATCTCCACCATTTTTAAAAAATTTTTTCAAATGTTTATTTATTTTTGAAGGAGAGAGAGACAGAGTGTGAGTAGGGGAGGGGCAGAGAGAGAGACACACACAGAATCCGAAGCAGGCTCCAGGCTCTGGGCTGTCAGCACAGAGCCCGATGCGGGGCTTGAACTCACAAACCGCAAGATCATGACCTGAGCCGAAGTTGGACGCTCAACCAGCTGAGCCACCCAGGCGCCCCAAGATCTCCACTTTCTGCCTCTCTATGGTGTATTCTCAACAGAGAAGTCAAAACTGTCCTATTATGATGTAGATCAGATCACAGTATTCCTCTTTATAAAACCAAAATCCATACAGTGGCATATATAAACCTTCATGATGGCATACACACACACACACACACACACACACACACACACACTCAACAAGAGTTGAGTATGAATATATAAAATAGTGCTTCACATGATATGACTATATAATCTTTCCCCACCCCATTACCTATTCTTTTTCCCTTTGCCCCCGGGGCTCTAGCCACACTGGCGTTCCAGAACATTCTGGAAATTCTCCTGTCTCAGCACCCTTGCACTTTCATCCGTTCGAGCTAGAATAGCCATCTCTCCCTATATTTATGTGCTTTATTTCCTTGCCTTCTTTGAATCTTCACTCAAATGTCACCTTCTCGCTATGGTCTTTCTTAAATATTCTAAAATTTGTATCCCTCCTGCATCACCCCTATATTCACCAGCCTTCTTTGTGCTTTATTTTACTTCAGAGAACTTGATTTCCATCTGGCAGACTACATATTTGTTGTTTTTTTTTTATTGTCCATTTTCCCCCATTATCACATAAGCTCTACGAGGCCTGGATTTTATCTTGTCCTCGCTCCTATATCACCAAGGTGTGGATCACGATTTGGCACACGGTAAGCACTTAATAAGTGTTTATTGAATGAATAATGAAGCGTATTGTTGGAGGCAGGAACATGGATCTTGGAATGAGTCCAGCCTTGGTGAGTAGGAGGTAGAGTTCTCCAAAGTGGCTGGAGAAAGTTCTAAGACAAAGGCCAAAGGGAGGTGCTTTTTTTCAGAGTGAATTACTGACCAAACGGCAAGTTTTGTAACTGAACTGTACACATGAAGCTTTTAACCTCGGGCACTTTCCCTTTGGACTATAAATGTTATATATGACTTGTGAGTTTTATTGTCTTGCTTCATATGATGTAATTCCCTTAAGTTTTACGCAAACACAGTAAAGTCTATAAAACCAAACTTAACGTGGTAGCTGTTTGAGGGAAAACACCCGGCCTACCTCCACAGAGCTCCACGTTGAGGGGGCAGACTTGTGTCAGGCGAGAGTGTGTGCTGTGATGTGCAGGCCACGAGTGTGGCCAAGGCAACGGAGTCCAGGGCAGAGCTCTGGAGTCGTGATCAAGGTCAGAGTCTGAGAGCAGACAGAAGACCATCTTCCCTCAATCCTAAATGTGCTCGTTGGCAGTGATTCTCATGGCGAGGGAAACGCTGATATTCAAGATACGCATAGGTGCAGAAACAAATCCTCAAGAAATAGAATGACTTGTTAAGTTTCCTTAGTGCTTTTTCTATAATTCCAAGCCACTCTTTGTATTCAGCTCATCTTTAACTCAAACATTTATGGACCCCAATTCCCTCATCTACAATATAGGCACAAAAATTCTTACACTTTAACTTATCTCAATTTATGTGTCAATTTATCTGTCTTCCGATACTCTCGGCTTACTGGATTTTACATGAATCCTGGAGCTTTCTGAATCTAAATTCTAGTAATTGTTAGCATGGCTCTGCTCTCATCTACTTGGAGTTTACCAACATCCCTAGTAAAAGACAATTAAGAGGAGAGAAGCTATATAAAACAATTGCTACGATCCATGCAGGTTGTTCTTTTTTTTTTTTCTATCCACAATTCCACAGCCAAGAAGAAAATATGCCCCTAAAGAAAACCAGATTGATATGGGTGTTTTTTTTTCCTCCTCCCTAATGTCTATATTTTCCAAGTCCACTTCATGTTTTAAGAAATGAGAAAAGGAAAAAAAAAGTTTATATTGGTTTGAAATCATGTGTGTGGTTTTGTCATTTAGAAGCGAAAGCAGCCCTGGTTGTTCTGAGGACGCTTCACCCAACCCTTGCTCAGTCCCAACTAGCCTGGCCCAAAGGCTGGACAGGGCGAGCTCTGGAAATATTGTTCGGCTCCGTGAAGTCACCCGCTATTGCAAATGTTCCATTGGCGTGTTGTTTCTTTCCTCTACAATAATTGCCTTTCTTTTAGATTTCAGTGTTTCCCTTTTGTGTTTACGATAACAGAGGGATGCTTTATTGCATTTCACCAGGCCGGTTGCCATGGTGATCAGCGGTGGCTGTATGCTGTAAAAATAACCCTCCTTCCTTGATAGATTTCACTTGAGTGAAAATAACCCTTAAAAATAGGTTGAAATTTACATACTAACTCTTCCAGCAGGTTCAAGGAGGAAAAAAAAGAATGAATTACATTGTGATTTGACAAGCTATTAGGCAAGGGGCTACTGGATGGGATTTGAACAGAGAAGTCTGCTACAGGCCGGTGTGAGGCCCACCGAATTTTAGTACAAAACCATCAAATTTTACTGTCTTTCCTCATTAGTGTCATATATGATGGCTTAAAAAGTATATAAGGGAGAATAAAAATTTCTGTGGGCATTACGGGTTACAAGAGGTGGTGGTTCACGTGACAGGTTGGTCTTGACCAGAACATCCTTTTCTCCAGCTGTGTTCCAGAGGACACTATTCCAGAAAACGTGAATTGGGTTCTATTCCAGAAGATGTTAATAACATGTGCTGTTATCAAACATATTTGAGAAGCATAACATGTTCATAATACATATTTTCATGTTGATGTACCTGAGACGTTCTAAAGTAAAAACCTACTTACCTCTATTTAATCGACGCTCCCAATTTATTTAAGCATGAATAAATAACAATTACAAGAATCCCATTTGGGGAAACTTGGCAGATTTTTAAAATTCCTTATTTGTAGGGTTCTTAGTAATTTCGGGAAGATGGCTTAACAGGCTGGAGGATCTCCTACCAACTTACTTGCCATGTTTTTGCCCAAGAAAATAAAGAAAAAAAAAAAAACAATAAGGCATGGGGTAGTGGTAAAGTTGTTACAGATAACCTGGGTAAAAGTTGACATGCAGGGAAAATGTATATCATGGCATAGTCTCACAGGAATTAACACATTGTGTAGTAAAATTTGTTTGGAACAAAAGCGAATTGCCCTGGACACCTACTTTAGCAGTCTGAGGTGAATTAATATATTAAATGTCAATAAAATATGCCCGTAGTTAATTCTTGATTTGGAAAGAAGTCTATCTAGAGGACTTTTAGCTCTAATTAATACCTCATAATTGTATCTCTTTCCAAGATATTGATACTATCACCAGTATGTTGTTGTTTTTCCTGGTTACATTTTCTTTTTTTTTTAATTTTTAAAAAAATTTAGAGAGAGAGAGAGAGAGAAAGAGAGAGAAGGGAGTGGGGGAGGGGCAGAGAGAGAAAGGGAGACACAGAATCCGAAGCAGGCTCCAGGCTCTGAGCTGTCAGCACAGAGCCCGACGCGGGGCTCAAACTCACCAAAGGTGAGATCCTGACCTGAGCTGAAGGATGTTAGTATCTGATTTTTACAGGGAGAGTTTCTCTATGATTCTCCCTGGAGAATTACCACCGGTCTTGTTCCTAGTGCCTCCACTGGTATAAGGTGTGGTGTCACTACACATTACCCTGGGCCTCTGCTTTGTGCAAGTGCAATGTATTCACATTCCTATCTTGAGCGCCGTGAAGTCTAATGAATGAATGGTGACAAAGAATTGACGCGTGCTAAAGCACTGGTCATCACTGCTGTTGAATTGGGGGGGGGGGGCGGGAAGGATCATCTAAAAAGCAGTATTTTTAACTGAATGGCTGTTAACAGAAAAGCTATTTGACCGTGCATTTCCATTTATGTTTGAGGCTTTCCCTTGCCTCTCTCCCTTAACTATTTCTATTTCCTTGGTTTTGATTCTCCCTCCAGAAAGAAAGAGATAATGAACGAAGACCACGGGACTTGTATTTTTGTAGAGTGAGTACTTTGTTTTCTTTTGAGTGAAGATTGTCTGGTGTACTTTGAGGTTGTGCTTGGAGAGAAACAAAGGCTTTGTAGTCAAAGGCAAAGACAGCACATTTAAGCATTTAATGCTTGCATCTTGATGATTTCATTATTGACTTCTATTAAGCTCTCTCTGGGCTAAGAACCAAACTCCCCCACAGCTCTACAAAGCTGCATCGCTGAATCTATTTGCTATTAAGTTTAAATCCTCATTTCTCCCCATGACACACTTATTGGCTTGAGATAACTTCCTCCTGGTCCCACGGAGCCATCTGCAGACGCTGCGTTCACCCTCCATCCCCTCTACCAACCCAAGGTACTTTGCTGAGTCTCTCCACTCACGTATCCTTGTGTGTCTCTCTTACCTCTGTCTATCTCTCTCTTTCTCTGCTCTCTCCTCTCCCTCTTTCCATGTCTCCCTTTTTTCCCGTTACTTTTAGTCACTTTCTCCCTGGCCTTGAAGGCCAGTCTAGTTTGGAAACACAACCAAAGTCTTCTCGCAAGGTGAGTCCAACCATCAGAAGTGAAGTAATGAGATTATGATTAAAAGTACACCTTGATAGTGGAGTATCCATCAACCTGTCATAGAAATCTGATCTCTGGAGCCAGTCTCATCAATCTGACCCTTCAATTACTATCCCCAGTTCATGACTCTAAGTGTATGTATCTCAGAGATGGAGTGTGAGATACACAACTCTTTGTTGGATACCGACAACACTCAGTACAATTGGATGTCTCTTTTGTAGAATTGTAGTCTCCTTTTAAAGTAAATTTTCTTAGGATCAAACCTGGTCATTTTTACTTTGACCTGTGGATTAAGCTGACTCTGGCTGCTGTAATATATAGAGTCTTCAATATCAGCGGCTAACACAGTCAACGTTTATTGCTACTCGGGTAATAATCGAAGATGGTACCCCTGGTTTGCCAGTGGCTGTCATCCACATGGAGATTCAGGAACTCTGGTGCCTCCATCTTGCAGACCTGCCCCCCCACCCCCAGGGCCTGGGAGTGTTCTGAATTCAGTTAGTAGACTCAGAAAGAAAATGAGAGATAGTTAAGCTGCTTCTCAAAGGTGCTTGCCCTGATGTGACACACATCACTCCCCCCTCACATTCATGAGAACTAGTCATGTGATCTCAGCTGGGGGTAAAGGGAGCAGCAGGTAGAGGGATTAGTGGGGGCCCCTGTATCTCATTCACAATTCATTACCATAGAAGGATGAGCAAGAATTTTGGGGGGACTGCTGACCACAGCGCTTTTCCGTAATTCAAATAAATTTTTAAAATATTTATTTGATGACTGTTTTCATCCTAGGTTCCTAGGATTTTTTTTAAGTTTCAATTTATACCTGTATTCTGTTTCTTCAGATACACACCCCAGAAGAAAATCTTTTTTGAATTATATTCGTGATGACGATACCATATAAATCGAGGACATTTTACAACATGTTAATATGGAACATGATTATATGTTATAGATATTCCAGTTTGTAAGCTGTTGGCTCAGTTCGATTGTTAAGAAGCGCCCATGCCTGACTTAAACTCAATCTCATAGCATTTATTAAGCGATTTTCTGTGCATAAATAAAGCAGAGTCAGCTGTAGTGTGGAAGATCCATTAATGATCTTTCAAAAGGATCCGAATCTCCCTCTATGCAAAGTAGATTGTATGCCACTCACACATCTCAGTGACCTTCTGCGTTAGCCTTGGTAAAAATCTCCAGAGGCAACAAAGAGCCATGGTAAGTACTGGCTGGACATTAGCCCCTAGGCCTGGCCTCCCTCACCCATGCTCACTCACCCGTCAAGATGTTTCTGGGCCATGTTTCCCTTCTTTCTCAGAGTTGAATGAGATGAGGTCTCAGCTTTCCTCTACTGCTAATTTCCACTGCTTCCTTATCCCTCTGATGACAAAATGCATTCTTCCAAAATCAGGGAGCGAGGAGTAAAAAGACTTTCGTAGCTAATGAATCACCTGTCTAACTCAATGATCTTCAGAAGTAGCAGACCAGACCCCTTTCCCTCGGAGACAGATAGTACAAATACTACATATAGTAAATTGAGAGCTCTACGCTTTTGAAGGGTTGAGTGAGAAGAGACACAAAAGCAATCTATCACTTCACAAGCCATCGCATACTTCATATTCAGGGTTAGGTGCCGACAGGATGGACTGATACCCCTACAAAGAGATTCAGCATATTTGTGATCTGAGGCTCGGTCTTCAGGTCCACCTGGGTAAAGCAATGGTTGACAACGACTGCTTCGACTTCAGTGTGCAAACGCCCACGCAGACCTTCTGCCTATGGGTGGGGTGTGCTGCCAATGGATGAACCCTACCGTTGCATCTGATCACCAGCTGCCTGACACAGTAATTACTCCTACAAAATGCCTAATTTTCCAGAGGGCATTAAACTTGGTAACAGCTCTTGGCCAGATGTGTATCTGTCTTAAAGCAGTAGTTGCTCAAGTGAGAAGAGGCCAAACATTACCATTGGAAAATGCATGCGTTAAGAGTTTCAAAGAGGGCGCCATTTTTGGATTAGATGACAGGATGCAAGGCTCAGGAGACTTTGAAATAAAAGCTCTAGAAGTGGATGGGCCTTCTGTTTTGACTAACGTAGGAGGTTGCCAATCCAAAAGCCAACAAATTCCTCCGCAGCTGGCTCCATCATTCCTACCGGCTTTATCTTACATTCTGAATGGTACACACTGGGAAAGTTCTTTAGAAGACTGCAGATTAATTACTTCTCTACCTTGATTAATGTGTGTTGGGATATCCTGAGAAAAGGGAGGAGACACATAAGACATCCAAATATTTAGGAGGCTTGAAATATAAAGAGGCTTGCTTTATAATTTGAAAGCCTGTTTAACTGTAACAATAACCATCATTAAAGAGGTGCCCAATTTGTGCACATTCTATAATGGCTCTCTCTCTACTTATCCATTGAGTTCCTGCAGTGTCCCTAGGGCAGATATTTATACAAAGAAATTGAGGCTCACAACATCATGACATTTCCCAGGGTAAATCATTTGAACCCATCTTTAAAACCCACACTTTTATCGTAATGCCCAGTGCTTTTCCTAGAACCCATTTCCACTTTGTTTTGTTCATTCAAGGAAACTGCCTTTTCTTTGCGTAAAGAAGGATCAAAGAAGAAAATATATAGGGAACACCTAGGAAACTAATTCGAAATTTGAAGAAAGCTAAATTAATATCTGGCTCACTAAATTAATATCTGCTCACTAAAAATCAGTAAGATCTTTTGACCCTTAAACGATTAAGGCATCTCTGTAAAATTGAAGATCTGAGAGTTAAACCAGAACAGAAAGACTCTGGTTTTTGCAAGGAGAAACAGTGAGAAAAATAGTTGACCATGTTTTTGAAGAAGAATTGGAACAAAGATCAAATGAAGCAATGCTTAGGCTCCTGGGTGGCTTAGTGGGTTGAGCGTCGGTCGTTGGCTCAGATGGCAATCTCATGGTTCGTGAGTTCGAACCCACATCGGGCTCACTGTTGTCAGCCTGTCAGCGCAGAGCCCGCTTTGGATCCTCTGTCCCCCTCTCTATGTCCCTCCCACCTGTGCTCTCGCAAAAATAAATAAACATTAAAAAAAGTGAAGCAGTGCTTGCTAAAAGTTGGAAACTTACAGTAGATACTGAATCCTAGATAATGGTTATTTACTTATATCTTGCTCTAAATTGCATATGCTTTTCTATTAATGACAGGTAAATACTTATGCTATTTTCACATGATCTTTCAATAGCAAAATCATAGTTTTCCAGAAAGTCCTGTTTTTCTAAGTTATTTATGCCTGAAAATGATGTAACATAGGTATAGTTAGGTACCACTCTTTATCTTGTAACAGACACCGTTTATAAAGAAATAAACTCCAGTTTCAATTTTGCAAATCTAAACTTATGAGTACAGAAAATTGCTTTAATAAGTTCTTTTTCCATGTCTCATCATCTCATGGGGATTTCTGTATTTCATCAAATCCCCGAATTTTAGAATTTTAAAGACATTACAACCCATCTAGCACATTGTTTCTCAAACTTTTTCTATCATCATACCCCTGTGGATAAAAATTAAATTATACTTAAATTCTCCCTCACAAGAGAGGGTTCAATAGTAAAGAATATAAATTTATTGGGTTGGGTCGGGTTGAACTGTGAACGATCATCGACCAGTATAATAGTCAAGAATTCTTTCAGTGCTTCAAGAGCCAATTTTTGTCTGTCTGGGGGTGGTAGGACCCTCATTGGGAACGTATGTTGCAGTCCAATATTCACAGGTTACAAGTGAGCAAGGGGAGGCTTAAGAGGAGAGCAGGAGGAAGGCACACCACGATTCCCTGGCAGGATTGAGGAACAGGGCCTGATTTGGGGGTTCTCATGTCACTGTTTTACCTATCTTGACTCTGCTTCCCTATCCCGAGCCTGAGGGGGCAAGTCTGAACGGGCAGAATATGGCACATTGGGGCCCGAAGTCCTCTCCTGGCACACAGCCTCCGCGTTGAACACGATGGGATGGCATACGGGCACAGTGGCCCCTTCATTTTTGACCCGATTTTCACCCCCGGGCCTGCCAAACAGGAAGACATCATAGGGAGCAGGGTCGAGATCAACAGATGTGGTTGCCCAAACCACCACTCACTGAAATTCAGACCTGGTGACCGTTTTACTCTGGGTTTCTTCGACAAAGAACCTAAGAAATCAATAGCTACTGTTGATGGCAAATGTAGCCCTTAAAACCAATTGCCTGTCTCTGGATAAACACTCAGAGGAGTCAAGCTGTACTAGGAAAAAAAAAAATGAAATGAGTTCTCTTGGCTATGGGACTGACCGCTGAAAACATCTCCTCCTTCAGAGACCTTGACTCTGGCTGGGTAACACTTCCAGCCGCATCCCTCCGCAGTAGAGCCGCGAGGAGGCAAAGCGGGCCAGCAGCATCTCCTGCCCAGGAGCATTTCCTGCCCCTCTATTTATGTGTGCAAGTAGTCCAGTACGTTCTTAAGATAAAGCACTTAGAATCGGATTAAAGGCAAAAACAGGTAGCATTTCCCGGGGTGTGATAAACAAGGCTGGTACCGAAAGCATTATGGTTATGGCTGGGAATTATCATGAAGAGTGGTGGGTATTGAAAAATAAACTATTTGGATGTCAGGCTTAGTAATTTATTTAAATGTTATTGCTGCTCTGTGACTCCCAGTGGAGTTTCCCTCTCCCATATTTAATATCAAATAACTTTGAACAGCCCATATACAAATTTCATAAAATAAAATAACTCATTTTTGCAAAGCAATCTCAGGATTTTCATTTGCTAACTGATAGCGGTAGCTCCAGGGTAATGAAACATGGGTAAAGAGCCTTAGCCCTCGCCTAGCAGGTTGTTCATTCGGTGTCGGTGAGCTGGAGGGCGTCTAGGCACTATTGTCTAAGTGTGAGATATTCAAGGTCTTCTCATCTATATTGCGGTGGGGGAGGAAAGCCACAAAGCAAAGGGAAAAGAGGAGAGGAGCCAGGTCTTCATCTCTGATGATCTGTTAGTGACGTCATCTGGGTCCAGTGGGATTTGGAAATGCAAGAGTTGCCCATACTGTTTTAACCAGGATGGGAACTTGGTTTTACAAACATGGCAGTCAAGAAAGAATGGCTGAACGGTACCTCCGATTAAAATATCAGTTACTTCCTTTTTTTTTTATAAGGGTTTGTCTTACAGTACCAAGAAACTATACCCTCTGATTTTCGATCTAGAACAGTCTTCAATGATACTGTGCTTAACACGTATGGTGAGCGATATGCTGGTTTGTTACACTCTTGTGACCTCATTTTCTTTTTTTTTTTTAATGTTTATTTATTTTTGAGAGATAGAGACAGAGCATGAGCAGGGAAGGGGAAGAGAGAGAGGGAGACACAGAATCGGAAGCAGGCTCCAGGCTCTGAGCTGTCACCACAGAGCCCGACGCGGGGCTGGAACTCGTGAACCACGAGATCATGACCTGAGCCGAAGTCAGACGCTCAACGGACTGAGCCACCCAGGCGCCCCCTGTGACCTCGTTTTCCGAACAGCACTCCTCAAATGTCCATAGGATATTGTTCGGAATCCTAGATCGTGGCTTTCCATACTTCTAGGGTCGAGCATGCAGGTTTATTGATTTCTTCAGTCCCCCAGGGGGCCGGTGTGTATGTGGGTGGTGGGGGCAGGGGTAGGCAGAGAAGTTGGGCCACATTCCGACAGGTTCCCACGTGCCTTACAAATACTCTAAGTTTATATGTGTTTCACGAGATCTCAAGCGTCGTGAAACCCTCGTCTACGTTGCGGGCTACACGTTTTCCTGGTGCTGTACAAAGTTGAAGGATAGCAACTCAGTTTGTCCTGAGAACAAAATGACTGGTCCCAAGTAGGATTATGGCACTGGAGGTGATGGCCGTGTGTAAGTATCTTCAGTGCATCATCTAGCCCTGTGGTGGGAAATGTGCGTTCAGTGTCTTAGGCGATCCTTAAAAACTATGACACATATATGATTATATCCATTTTAACATGGAAAATAGAGGCTCTAGAAGTTTAAAACCCTTGCTGTTCAAATTCACTCGATTACTGGAGGGAAGAGGATGTGTTCAAACCCAGTGCCATACTCGAACCATAGACCAGCAGGGCTGGAATGTAAGCATCTGGCAAGGCCCCTCCTCATCTAATTGCCAGTTTTCTGAGGGTGGGGCTAAGCTTCAGTCTTCTCTGAATCCCCCGAGACACCCAGGTCATCCGGTAACAAGTGATAAAATTGGAAAGGGAACCTCGACTTCAATATTTTATTTTTTATAAAAAGGAAGACTGATGCTTAGACTGGAGTTGATGAACTAGAAAAAAACAGAGCTGACTTTTAACAACACAAAAATATTCCAAAATTAGTTATCAGTAAATTTAGAAATAGATTTAATTGATTTAAAATGCAACTGATTTGCAAATCCAGGAACCTATTTAATAAACTAAGGTGCATGCATGTTTCCACCTTTTGTCTTTGGAAGAATGCGTGATTTCTGGGTTCTGTATATAAAATGCAAAGAAAGACACTGAGGGTAGAGCTAACGGAACATGGGAAGAGGACCCATGTAGCAGAAATGATGGGCTCCACTCTCTTTGAAGGTGAAACTCTACATACTCAGCCTTTGGCTGGGAAATTGAAGCTCTTTTGTAAATAGCACTGAAATCTAAAACAATGAAGAGAGCACACAAAGGAAAATATAGGTGTGCTCGATAAAAACCAGAAAACTTTGAACGCTATTTTAATCTCCAGATGAGCTCATTTTAAAACAAACGAAGAAGCAGAACTTTGACCAATAGTGTATGTCAAAGGCTTATAAACCTCTGTTTTTCTTGAGGGAAAGAAACCTAAGGCTAAATCATGCTGATGATTCAGGTGCTGGAATTCATAGCCTGAGTCATAGAAGAAAGAAAAGTTACAGACGTCTTTGCTCAGTTCTAACCTTTGGAAGTGATATCTCAGGGGAAATATTCTGTTCCTCTTTGTTCGACTACCAGAGTAGATAAATAATGCTGGATGGACCACTCGTGACCTGGAGGTCTTTTCTGAGGTTCAAAGCCGCCTTGATTTTTTTTCCCCCATATGCCAGCATGTGCACACACACACACACACACACACACATTCTGACATATTCACAAAGAGCAGTAACTTGTCTTAACTATTTTAGTAAAGCTACTTGGGAAACTCTGATTTGATAGAAAATCAGGCCAGAGTCAACATAATCACTCAACATTCTCCCAAAGGCCAGAGAGGCAGCAGTGGGGGATTTTATGCTAATAGCACCCATAATCCCATGCTAATTTATTTTATCAAATTAAAGCAAATGCTGCTCTTTGACCCCAGGGACCTTCCATTCTTTCTCTGGGTCCCCATAGTAAGCTTGAATCCGTTTAGTGGAGGAGTTTGCCAAGAATATAAATTAATAAAACAGGATTAAAAGGAGACATGGTTATAACCGACTCCTTAATCCCAGTGAATAATTAATGATAGCAATTCATGATTTTGCTGAATTCTTCTTATATTTGAATAATAAGCAGCTTCAAAATAAACTTCCAGTAAAAACCAACTGAGGCAAATTTCTAGCCAGCGAGGACTTCCCTGTAGGAATTCACGTCACTGAGGCAGATTCTGAAGGGGTTTCCTTTTTCTACATGCTTTTCGATTCATAGTTCAGGGTGGAAGATTAATCCCACTACCCATGAAAATCTTTCATATTTCATTATAAAAATACACTTAAAATTTGTTTGGTTTTGTTTTTATATCTCACATGTAAGTGAAATCATATGGCATTTATCTTTGACCTATTGTACTAGCATAATCCTCTCTAGGTTCATCCATGCTGTTGCAAATGGCAAGATTTCATTTTTGTGGCTGAATAATATTCCAGTGTGTGTGTGTGTGTGTGTGTGTGCATCTTCTTTATCCATTCATCCATCAATAGACATTTAAGTTGCTGCCATATCTTGGCTATTGTAAATAATTCTGCCATGAATATAAGGGTGCATATTTCTTTTCAAACTAGTGTTTTTGTTTGCTTTGGATTAGTAGCCAGGAGTGGGATTGCTGGGTTATACAGCAGTTACCCACTTTTAATTTTTTGAGGAGACTCTATACTGCTTTCCATAGTGGCTACAGCAATTTATGTACCACCAGCAGTAGACAAGTGTTCCCTTTTCCCCATATTGTTTCTAATACTTGTTATTTCTTGTCTTTTTGACAATGGCCATTCTGACAGGTGTAAGCTGATATCTCAGGGTGATTTTGATTTGTATTTTGGTGATAATTAGTGATGTTGAGCATCTTTTCATGTGACTGTTGGCCAGCTGTATGCCTTTTGCCCATTTTTAATTGAATTTTTTTCTTTCATATTGAGTTGTGTGAGTTCTTTATATGTTTTGCCTAATAACCCCTGATTGGTCATATCACTTGCAAATATCGTCTCCCATTCAATAGGTTGGCTTTTCATTTTGTGGGTGGTTTTCTGAGCTGTGGTATCATCACAAGGTAGTCTTCCCGATGTCGGATTTAGGTGCTCATCCTACAAAAATAATTAGTAATAATAACATAGTAGTGTCCAGAAAGCTAAGGTACCAAGGCTGGTGTTTCTTTACACATCCCTAGAACATAGAAAAATGTATGCAACGCCTACTTTGTTTAAGCATGGTTCTGGGAACTAGGGAAGCAATATGTACACAAAATACGAAATCTCTCTCTTCATGGAGTTCCTGTTCCAGTCTTGCTAAAATGCATTTGTTTATTTGTCCTGAGATCTTTCTTTAAGAAAATATAATCTTTGCCTTGTGCTTAAAATGGTGCAAATAAACTCGGGTCAAGTAGAATTGTTCCATGACAACTGTACCGTTTCTGTCTCTTATTGACTAAACTTACGTGTATAGAACATCCGGTTGAGTTTTGGCTACTGGGTATAATTCTCATTTCCTCCATTTGTTCCTCCATGGCTCTCAGAATATTGCCTTTACGTATGGTCTGTTTTTGCTCTGCTCTTCTCTTTGGATATCTATTATCTGGAAATAACATCAAAGGGATGCAAAGAATTTCAACTAAGACTGAATAGTTGAACATGAGGACCCCGTCGTTCTTCCATTGTACATCTAACTATTCCCAGTGCCCTCAATCTTTCTCATCGATACTCTAGTTCTGCAGAGAGAGGGCTGCATTGAAATGCCTTATACAAGTGGTTCTCAGAAGTCATCTGTAACGCTCTGTTTTGTATCTTAAAATGAAGTTCCTTTTTTAACACAACCGACTCACAGACATGGTTTTTAAAAATCAATGCAATTCCCTAATTTCAATATAAATGAGAAACCAAAGGCAATTAATTTATAATCAGACATACATTTCAATATAGAGATGCTTGGGAATGCTGTAGGAGAAGCCATAATTAAGTCGCTAGATGTTTGTCTCCGTCTGTAGATTTACTGGGAGTGTGACAGCTACCGATGCAAACTGTAACATATGTGTTGTGTTGGGTACTTAATACCACAAGTAGTCTTTCCTGCAATTATATGATTTTCCAAAATTATTACCAGATTATGTAAAATTTCCAACCAAATGAAGTAGACTCTTTCTTCAATTGGCATGGAAGTTACAGTCCTGGAAAATTCAGTGTATACTAAAATTATGTAAAAAAGGATATAATATTTTACATGTAATGCGGATTTAGGTTTACAATTCAGATCATTTAAAGCAGATTTTTCAGTCACAGGATCATCCTTCTTTGTTATTGTGCTAGACTGTGCTACAGATTGCAGCCCCCTGCCCTCTAAATGTTCAACCTTCTCCACAATCATTGTGGCAGCTAAGAAAACTATTGCATATTTTTAAAACAAATTCTAAGAAGCAATATCACCCCCGGTTAATGGCCACTGCTGGGGATGTTTGCGACTAGTCTGTCTGCAACTGTGTAAAGAAAGAAACTTTTCTTAGAAAAAAAAATTGATCAAAGGCTTGATGTTTGCGATTGGAAAATCAAATATAATATTTGAATCCAAATATGGTATTATTGCTAGGTTATGGCCAAACGTGATGGCGAGATGGAATGTGATGAACAGGGAAACTTGAGTGGTGGGTCAGCTCAGTTCAGTTGCCATTTTATTCTATTTTCTCAACATAAGGTATCTGAATTCCAGAATGGGAATGGTGCTGTCTTGGAAACTTTCAGAAATGGAGTTATTCACTTATTCACTGGCCAGATATCGTGATTGCCTGCTATGTGTTCAATGCCGTAGATTAGAGAAGTAAAACAGTCACTTTCTGGCCTCATGGAGTGTCCTACTCAGTTGGGGAGATAAAGCATACGTAGAATGCTAAAAACTCTTGTCCTTCCAAAAATTCCATAAATTTCGGTATGAATCCGAAGCCAACAGCAGGTGCTCACACAATTGGCCAAATAATCCAGGAGGTGAATAAGACTGTTGTGTCTAAATTTCCAACATTGGTCATGCTTTCCCCTTTCCGGAAACAGTACATAGAGATGTGTATCATCCAAGCCGCATATTTTCCTGTTCATTCTTTGTGTTCTTTATCGTCAAATATGCCATTCCTATTTTCGTATCTCCCACCATGAAGAAGAGGTGAGAGAAATGAATCCTTGAAATGTGTTTTTATCGAGATAATATGTGTCTCCTTGCCTATGCATTTCCCCCAATGCCATATAAGTGTCTTAATGCCAGTTACCTCGTTATAGATGATGATGCATCCCTTGTCATGTCACCTGTGAATAGTGTCTTTCATTGATAACTACAACGCGAATCTTATTTAGGGTATGAAGGAAAATGTGCACAGTTTTCCTTAATTCACCGCTCAGCATTTTATAGTATAAAAACAGATCTGAACAACTGTGTCTTCTCTTGAACCCTTTTAGGTAGGCATCACAGCATTCTTGGAGATCTCTTGAAGTGTTGGTCACACCTCAGCCCTCCAAATGTCACCACCATTGGAGAAGATAGGCAAAGGGAACAGAGAGAGTGGCATATTTCTTCATGGGATTTCCATCCCTTGTCCACTGTAGTGGGCTGAATAATGGCCCATAAATAGATCAAGGTCCTAATCTTTAAACTTCGTGAATGTGAATTTTACCTTCTCTGGCAAGAGAAGTTTTACACACGGGATTAAAGTATGGGGTTTGAAATGAGAATATTACCCTAGATTAGCCAGGTTGGCCCTGGATGCCATCGCACGTGTACTTATAACAAGAAAGCAGAGGGAGACTTGACTCCGAAGAGGGAAAGGTTATATGAGTTTGGAGGCAGAGATTGGGTGATGGAGCTGTAAGCCCAGGAATGTTGGCAGGCCACCAGTAGTTCGAAAATTCAAGGAATAGATTCTCTCCTAGAGCTTCTGTAGTTATCAGGTGTCTGTAACTGCTGACACCTTGATTTCAGCCCAGGGAATCTGATTTTGGACTTTTGGCCTCCAAAAACCATAAAAGAATCAATTTATGTTGTTTCGTGCCATCAAGTTTGTGGTATTGTTAAAACAGTTTTAGCCAATACATCTAACATGGCTTAAGACTGACCCAGGAAAGGGGCGCCTGGGTGGCTCTGTCCGTTAAGTGTCTGACTTTGGCTCAGGTCATGATCTCACGGTTCATGTGTTCGAGCCCTCTGTCGGGGTCTGTGCTGACAGCTCAGAGCCTGGAGCCTGCTTCAGCTTCTGGGTCTCTCTCTGTCTCTGCTTCTCCCCTACTTGTGCTCTATCTGTCTAGCAGAAATAAATAAACATTAAAAAAAAATTTTAAACAAAAAGACTGACCCAGGAAAGCAGGATGTTACCACATTGGTTTGAGTTAAGATGGGTTATTGATTGAAAGAAACCACTGCATTATGGAGCAACCGTTTTGAAATCCCTGGGAGAGTACAGGCACGACCACCTACAGAGTATTCCTAACACGAAGCAAAGATACTGCAGATAAGAAGTGAACAGGGTAAAAAAATTCTGCCATCCTTCTCAGCTCCCTCTGGTTCTAGAGGCCGAGGCAGCACTATTGCCAAAATACAAAGGGACCAGGACTGACACAAAGGTCTCCAGATTCAGGTAAAGCTCAGTGGTCAAAGAGGGACAACTGATAGCTCAGATCCTTGAACTCATGTTCCCGTGAGAGTGAGTGCTGCCCCAGACTGGTGTGTGAAGGCCATTCTTGTAGCCATATCTTGCACAAAAGTTTGAAAAAAGTACCTCACGTGCCGAAAAAGTAACCTGCTTGGTAGACTATCCTTTGGAAACCAGCTCCTGGACATGGCACCCAGAGACAACCCATTGAGATGAATCTTAAAGTTACTTGGGACACTTGGTCAACTCCACACATCAGATACAGGGTCAGAGGGGCCCCCAGGTGGGAGAAGAGGAGACCAGGGTCCAGGTGGTTTCTAGTCTGGCTTTGGGGCACCTTGTGAGGATGGCAGTTACAGTCCTAGCTTGTCCCAGGAACTGGAAGAGGACTTGGAAATTTTCAAGAAATGTACTCCAAAGTTCCAGAGGTTGGACACAGGGCCTGGGTCAAGGGCTCTGCGTATCTGGGTCTAAGGGCAGTATTCACGAACTGAAGTAGTAAAATATATTGCTATGGGGGAGGATATATTTTTAATTTCCAGTAAAATGTTCAGTGTTCAGTTGAAAGTTGAAAATGAATGTGACCACAGCATGATTCCTCCAAAACAGCCTAATTCAATTTGGATCTTCAGCGTGTGGATCAGCGTTAATTACTTGGGGTTTCATGTCTGAATAGATAGAATTTAGAGCTACTTGAAGGTTTTCATACATTGCAACAACAAATTAACTTCAATTCCTAATTATTTCATCAAGTGCTTGTTGAGAGTGTATCACATTTACAGCATGATTCTAAACTCCTTGATTAGAACCAGGAAAATATTAAACCCAGACCTTGCTTTCAAGGAACTTATAATCTATGTAGGAAAAACAAGACAGGAAAGACTAATAAGATAAGTAGAAGTCCAGGCTTGGCCACAAGAAAAGATTATTTTATACAGTTAATTCCAGTGTGTGTGTGTGTGTGTGTGTGTGTGTGCACGCGTGTGTGTGTGGGCAATTTAATTTTTCAAGTCATTCAGTCCAAAGGTGAAATTGCAAAGGAATCTGCAACACTTCTTGTCTATTAACTCACATTTGCTTTGAATTAGCTGGAAACCCGAGCTAGCTTTGAAAATGAAATACAATATATATTTAATCAACAATTCTGTAAATTATACTAAAAAAAAAAATGCAGCACTTAAACCCACTTAACAATCATGCCAGGGGAAGCTGATGAGCTATTTTAGCATGTGAAAACTTGCTGTTGCCAAATCCCTTTCGGTTCCAGAAACGTACTGTCTATCTTAAAACTGCCAAACACAGGAAGGAACCACTCAGTAGAATTTTTTATTTTATACACTCAAAAAGAAATGGGCTCTGAGTATCTTCCTTTACCTGGGAGATAAGACACTGATCATTTTGCTGACTCTCTCAGTTGGAAGGGAGCCAGGGTAATAATGGCTATCTGAGGATCTTCAAAGATTTAATCTTGGAGATGAGTTCTTTGCAGGGCTCAATTCCTTTTGCTTTGCCAACCTGTCTACTTTCTGAAATGGCCGTTAGGGTAAAGGTACCTGACAGAGGTATACACTCCCTGAAAGCCAAGTTGCTGAGCTACATTTCCAGAGAGCTCAGCTCTCCTTGTGGGAGGAGGGCCACTGGGCTGCTGCTGATTATGAACAGTGAGTGCAGCCCGGGGGCCCTGCAACTGAGCCCAGACACTGTGTTGACTCAGCCCCGGCACGTGTACAGCTCATGTACCCACGCTGTGGAGCACGTGTGGGAGGGTGCCGAGTGGGGGGGGGCGGAAGAGCAGGTCTGGAAGCAGAGCCCCAGGTGAGGGTATAATCCATTCGACACTTGCTCGCGCACCGAAGTTTTCCAGTGCCTCCTCCGGCTCCCCTCATGAAGCAGCACGTTAGTGAGGAAAACAGACAATAAGCCAGAGAAAACCAAAGAAAAACACACGTAAGCCAACGCCAAGTGGTGGTAAGCGCGTTGAGGAGAAATGTCGAAGGGTCAGTTGGGGCCAGACTAAGCTGCTGTAACAGGTGGGGGGTGGGGGTACTACCAACAGGCATCTACGTTCCATGCATAGGAAAGGTCACTAACTGCAGGGAGAGGGAGAGGTTTTACAGTGTAGCTGGGCCCACTCTAATTCCTCAGGAAAAGGAAAAGCTTGAGTTTTGCAAACAGAAGGAGGGCAAAGGATTTTATTTAGAGATGGGGGCTGATTTTCAGATAGGACCATGAAGGACGTTAGCGTTGAGGGGCTGCATTTTCAAGTAAGGTCCAAATGAATTGAAGGAGTGAACCATGTGACTCTCTGAGGGAAGCGTATTCTAGACAGAGGGAACCCAAAGTGCAAGTACCCAGAGACAAGAGAAAGCTCAAGAAGCTTGGCTTTTTTGAGGAAGGAGGTTTGTGTTGTTTTCACAGTTAATGGAAGGGAAGGGAAGTTGCTTGGGCATAGATCATGGAAGGCCTTGAAGGCCTTAGTAAGGCTTTTGGAAGGAATTCTCTGAAGACATGATGCCCTGGAGGCATACAAAGTGCCTTGAAGTGTTGTTGACCGGAAGCGGAGTAGAGAGCAGCCGTGGAAACGTTCGCTCTCCTTTCTCCACGTAAAATGCGTTGGCCCTGTGGGCACCAGATGGGGAGAAGAAATTCGTTTTAAGATCCTACCTTCCAACTGTGGCTGTCATGTGCTTTCCAAGAAAAGAGATTTTCCTTCTTCGGGTTTATGTTGTTCATTACCAAGAACAAGTATTGAAATGTTCTTTTAACTGCCACCATCGTTCAAGAAAAAGATTACGGAAAGTACTTTAGCCTACAGTATTTACAGCAATTCCTTACTCTACTTTCCATTTTATTTATACTAATGAAAAAGCACTTAAATTCATTTGTATAGGCCGCTCTTTCTAAGAGATTGAGAATAACGAATATGTGCTATAAATATATGAAAATGACTTATTTCATTATTCTGCTAATAGTTGTTCCTGATGACGGGAATTTAAAATGCGGAGCGAAGGTTCACTTTAATGTACTACAAAAGTCACAATTTATATAGTTTTTCCTACTAGTGAATGGCTTTACTCATTATTATCTAAGCAGTTTACAAATGGTGGAAAATTAAAATCTTCATGTTTCTTTTCAACGGTGCACATGACATTAAGACAGAGGGCTCTTCCCACTTCTTTCTTTAACCAGCATACAAAAGTCAGACCTTCGGGGAATAAACTCTCCTACTCCTTTGTCCTTCCGTTACATCCGTCTTGGCAAAAAACCCTACACTAAGTGAACTTAATGATCTCCTTTATTTGAGTCTGTATCTAGGATGCCAAGTGCTACAGGAAAACACAAAATACATGTAAGACCCGGAGACTGGAGACACTTTTGGATCTTGCAATGCTGGGAAAGTCTACCCCTGATCAATTTTCTTCGGTGGTCTAACCCTTGTGGCTGTTTCCAACCTTCCCAGGCCCTTCAAATGTTTCCGCCTTACCGATGTTCCCTCACTCTCAACAAAGACCTCCCCTCCTTACAAACCTACAGGACCCCTATACTTCCTGACATCAGATTTACTATTCCACACACTTCCTCCAACTCTCCTATTCTCTTTCCCATCTGTTAGGGTGCTTCTTTTTGTCAAAGACAAATCCCTAACCTCTGCCTGGGGTTGCATCCTCTCTAGCACCCCCTGGAATTTTGTTCATTGGCCAGTGCCTCCATTGCCACTAGTTTCAAGCTCTGACCTTGAGGCAAAAAATCCAGTGTACTGATGTTTCTCCTCTGTTCTTGAGGCAGACTTGCATGGGAGTTTGAAAGAAGTGAAGAACTGTAGCCTCAGCCTGAAACCAGTTTTAAGTGGTCCAGTCCACTCTTTGTGTGCCTGACGACAGCATTGCCAGAAAATTTCTGCAACAGTATAATAAGTCCATTTGTAGGGATGACAACGTTGAAACCACGAGAGAACCCCGGACTAGCTCACTGCTGGTAAGTGAGGGAGCAAGGATCAGAGTCTGTGTCTGTCTGACCTCTGCTCTTCTCGGAGAACCAGGTAGTTGGAAAAAGGAAAGGGAATAGCACCGCGCAAGACCCAGGCTAAGAGCCAACTGGGAGAAGAAATAGAGTTCTAAGGTTTTAAGAACAGTGCTTAAATTCTGTAGTTAAAAAGGAAAAAGAGACGAAGAAGTAATTTCAGGGAGTTTAGGAAAAGAGGATACAGTTTATAGACCTCTTAGCTTGAGGATTTGGAGAGTTGTTAGTAAATTTTATTGTTTTAATTTGAGAATGAATCCGCATCGCCTTGGGCTGCACAGCTGTCACTGTCAGCAAGAGAATCACACCGGATCAATCCAGCAGAGAACCTCTGAAACAGGATTTTATTCCTTCCCTCCTCCTCCTCCACTTCCTTATCCCCAACACTTCAGTGCCCTGAAGGAGGGAGTTTTTTAAGGGATGGGAAAGCAGGGGCGAATGGCTCAGAAAGCTGACCCTGTGCATTATCTGGAGTCTCAAGAGCAAAGTCACTTTACCAGGCACATGACTCACTGTTAGTCTTGACTCCTTTCATCTCAATTGGAATAGATATTATTTAGGGTCACCATGACCTGGTCCAGACAAATGGAGAAAATGTAAATAGTCAACTGGGCTGTTCTTCATTTTCTTTATCTCCATCTTGTTAATTCCGTTTATTGGTAAAGAATGCTTTACCGTGTTACACCTGCTTTCATATTCGAGTTTCCAGATGTTGCACGGGCAGATGCCAGGTATAGGGATGGCACAGAGGAGGGAACACTTGAGCTAGGTTCCAGAAGTAGAAGGAAGAGCGGGAGTACATCAAACCCCAAAGCTTCCACACAGCAAAAGAAACAATTAACGACGTGAAAAGGCAACATACAGGATGGGAGAAAAAATTCGCAAACCATCTACCTAGGAAGGAATCAGTATTCAAAATGTGTAAGGAACTCATATAGTTCAATAGCAAAATACCAAATATTCCAAGTAAAAATGGACACAGGGCCCGAATAGATATTTTTCCAAAGAAGAATAGAAGTGGCCAACAGGTGCATGAGAATGTGTCCAACATCACTAACCATCGGGAGATGCGGATCCAAACCGCAGTGAGATATCACTTCACACTTGTTAGAATGGCTGTTTTCCAAAAGACAGGAGACAACAAATGTTGGTGTGGATGTGGAAAAAAGGAAAACCTGTTACACTGTTAGTAGAAATGTAAATGGGTACAGCCACTCTGGAAAGAAATTTGCAGGTTTCTCAAAAAATTAAAAATAGAACTACCATATGATTCAGCCAGCTTCTGGCTATATATCCGAAGAAAATGAAATCAGTATTTTGAAGAGATGTCTGCTATCCCACGTTCATTGCATCATTACTCAATTATATGTATTATTATACTTATGATATAATTATAATATATATCACATATATAAACATTACCCATGTATAAATAAAATTATATGCAATACAAAATGGAATATGTTATATATGTTATATACTCCATTATATGTATTGTATATTTGTATATATGTATTATATATTCGTACACATCTGAATATTATTCAGCCATGAAGAAAAAAGGAAACCTTGCCATTGGTGACAACACAGATGAAATGGAAGACAGCATACTAAGTGAAATAAGCCAGAAAAAGAAAGACAAATATTGTATGATCTCACCCATGTAAAGTCTCAAAAAAAAAATGTCTAGCTCCCAGAGATAGAGAGTGGAATGGTGGTGATTGCCAGGGTTTGGGACAATGGCAGAAATAGGGAGATGTTGGTCCGATGGTACAAAGTTTCAGTGATAAGATGAATGACCTCTAGGGATCTAAGGGACAGTCTGGTGACCATAGTTAAGTACCCTGTTTTTTATTTGAAATTTGTTAGGACAGTAGATCTTAATCATTCTCACTATCCACACACACAATGGTAACTTTGTGGTATATGTGTGAATTAACTTACTTGGGGCAATCGTCTCACAATGTATACGTATACCAAATAATTATCTTGAATACTTTAAATATGTACAAATTTATTTGTTTCTTAAACTTCAATAAAGCTGGAAAAGCAAATAAGTGAAAAAGTAAGTAAGTAGTTTAAAAAATAATAAAAAAAAGACAAGTCACAGACTGGAAGGAAGTATTTGCAGAAGACATACCTGATAAGGGACTATTATCCAAAATATAGAAACAAATCCTAAAACTCAACAAGGAAACAAACAAACTGACTTAAGAATGGTCAGATGCGCAATCAACTGAGGCACCCAAGCACCCCGGCATTGAACTTCTTTTCATGTGTTTATTAGCCATTTATATATCTTTCTTGGAGAAACATCTATTCACCTTGTTTGCCCATTTTTGTTTGAACTGTCTTTTTATTACTGAGTTGCAAGAGTTCTTTATATATTTTGGATATAAGACCTTTATAAGAGTTGCAAATATTTTTTCTGATTCTGTGGGTTGTATTTTCACTTTCTTGATGGTGTCCTGTAAAACACCAAGTTTTAAATTTTGATAGAATCCCATTTATCTATGTTTGTTGTTGTTGCTGCCTAAATTTTGGTGTCTTATCTAAGACTCCAAGGTCATGAACATTTACTCTTGTGTTTTCTTCTAAGAGTTTTAGTGTTAGCTCTTTCATTTAGGTCTGTATCCATATTTTGAATAAATTTTTGTATATGGTGTGAGGAAAGGATCCAACTTCATTGTTTTGCATGTGGCTACCCAGTTATCTCAGCATCATATGTAAAAAAGACTATGTTTTCCCATTGGAAGAATTGAGAACCCTTGTTTAAAATTAGTTTTGGAAGTGTAAGGGTTTTTCTGGAATATCAATTCTATTTCATAGATAAATCTGTCAATCCTGTGTCAGTACCCCCCTGTTTTACTTACTGTATAAATTTTGAAATCAAGAAATGTGAGTTCTCCTGTATTTTTGTTTTTCAAGATTGTTTTGGCTATTCTGGATCCCTTCCAATTCCATATGTAGGGAGAGCCCAACTGTTGTTTTCTTAATTTTATTTTCAGATTGTACATTGCAAGTGAGAGACATAGAATTGATTTTGTAAGTTGATCTTGTATTTTACAACCTTGCCGAGCTCATTTTTAGTTCTTACAGTCTTTTAGTGTATAACTTGAGACTTTCTATGTACAATATTATATCATCAGTATATAGAAATAGTTTTACTTCTTTTCCAATCTGGGTGCTGTTTATTTCTTCTGTCTCTTGCCTAATTGCAATGTTGAACTGAAATGATGAGGACATCCCTGTCTTATTCTTAATATTAGGGGGAATTTATCCAACCTTCCACTGTTGATTATGATGTTAGGTGTGGATTTTTCATTGGTGTCCTTTATCCAGTTGAGGAAGTTTCCTTCAATTCTTAGTTTGTTATTTCTATCATGAAAATATATTGGATTTTGTCACATGAATTTTCTGCATATATTGAGATAATCATGTGATTTTTCGTTTTTCATCCCATTGTTAGGCTGTATTGTACTAATTTATTTTTGGATTTTTAAATAAAATATTTCCATTCCTGGGGTGAATCCCACTTATTTGTGATGTATAATTCTTATTTTGATGGATTTCATTTGCTCACATTTTGCTGAAGATGTTTACATCCATATTCATAAGAGATATTGGTCAGTAATTTTCTGTGATGTTTTCGATTTTGATATCTGGATAATAATAGAATAGAATAATAGAATGAAACAAGAAATGTTCCCTCTCATTTTATTTTTGGGAAAGTTTACAAACGATTGGTATTAATTCTCTAAATGTTTGGCAGAACTTGGTTAAGTCATCTGTGCTTGGGCTGTTCTTTTTTTTTTTTTAATTTAATTACAAATTCAATCTTTTTATTTATCTATTCATATTGTTTCTTTCTTCTTCAGTCACTTTTAGTAGTTCTATCTTTCTAGCAAGATCTGCACTGTTACATGTCACAAACCAGCTTCTTTGATGCCATTTGGGACAGTTTTTCACATTTATATGGGGAGAGCTGGTGTTCAGATGGTACAGGAAGTATAACGGAGTGATTGTTTCTGGCTAGTATCCACTCGAATTGTAATATATGTTGTTAAATAGTTTGAGTGTTACACGCATAAATTATAGATTTATTGTCGAACATACATCAGATAATCACCCACACCCATTCTCTTTCTCTATCATGTTTCTTTTTAACCTCTTGCAACATACTGCAAAATGGGATTGAAGACTCCTTAGAAGTGATGATGTACCAATGATGGGATGCATTAGCTGGAAAAAAAAAAAGGCTATTAACCAGAGTACAATGGATTCAGAAGTCCCTGTCCACATGGAAGGCACAATCCCCTGATTGATATTTTTTCCTCCTGGACTTCATTCACTATTACTAACTACTCTTGATAAAGGAGATAAACCCACTCTCTTAGTAAATATAATGCTATATTAGTATGAAGTGTTAGCTAAATAAGAAACAGACTCTGAAACCTTCTCTTATGCAATAATTAGTGAATCTAATATATATTGCTAACTCGCAGTTCATTCTCCATCCCCCAACTTTCCAATTTTCTGGCCCAACTGATTGAAGCCGAATTAAAGGAGGCCATCGCCTCAAATACAGCATTAATTCTTTATTAATTTTAATCATAAGCAACCTTTCTGCTGAAGCCATAATGCATTATGAATGTGTTCACAGAGAGGGGATAATATGATGGTGAGGCCATTTCTTGGGTCTTTTTGTTTTTTTTTTTTTTTGATGGTTTAGCATCAACTTGTTCAAACAAAAAGGAGCGGAGACTGATTAAATATCAGGGTTGGACTATAATGAAGGAAAAGTCCATAGCAAATACGTAGTGATTGTTTTAAATCAAATGTGTGAGAGGGTGGATTTCAGGTGATAGCTCAGCAGTTACTCTAATCCCGACTGAGGCTGCCATGTGGTTTTTCATTTGGCTTACAAAATGGAGCTGGATTTCAACAAGTCCCTGCTGGCTGGCCCATGAGCCAAGCGCCACATGCCTTCTTCTTTGGCATCTGACAATATTGTTATTAATATTACAAGCTGAGAGAAAGAAGCTGCTGATGGTAACCTCTGCTTTGGAAAATTGTGTTAACTCATGAAGGTCCTGAAATCTCCCAGGCTTCTTTACGTAATGCGGGCAGCGTGACATGGGCTGAAAACACATTTTCCCTGAGTATTAAGAGGTGCCAGGATTCCAACTCACAACATTAGCAAAGTCAAGGGCAAGGTGTTTTGTTTTGGAGGTTTCCATCTCCAGCCCACCCGTTAGAGCAAGTGAGAAACGTTGAATATTATCTCATTATGCCTGGGCACAACCGGCATGTGTTTGTGTTAGACTTTGTGCTTTAAACCCAGGCTGGTCTACCTCATACTAAGTGACAGGTATGCAATGAAAGGGAAATGTCAGGCAAACACACTTTTTGTGGTCAACGCCTGGGACTCTTTGCTTGGGCTTTGCCTCGCTTTTTACCTTTCATGTACACCATCCCAGATCGCTAGGCTTTTCTTATTTCCTGGCCTACATGTTTGAAGGAGCTCAGGCAAAGTCACTTAAAATATTAGAGGGAACCTGCATAGCTAAAATATTATCTCTGAAAATCTAGCTAAAAGAGCTAAGTGAGTAAATAAACACCCACCAAAATCTGAACACTGCTGATTGAAAAATCTTATGATCAGGGGCAGCTGGTGATTCAGTTGATGGAGACTCCAAGTTTTGATTTTGGCTCAGGTCATGATCCCAGGGTCGTGGGAGTGAGCCCCATCTTGGGTTCTATGCTGAGTGTGTAGCCTGCTCAAGATTCTCTCTGTCTCTCCCCCTCTGCCCCTTTCCCCCACTCACATGTGCTTTCTCTCTCTAAAATTAAAAAAAAAATAAGTTAAAAAAAGAAAACTCTTATGATCAGTGAGTTTGTGATAAACTGGGGAGGGGGCAGAGAAGAAGAATGGAAAATAGTATGGATTTTGTTTCTCCTATATTCATGTAATTATGCTAGATCCTTTAATAAGCATTATCTTATCAAAATGCCGGGATTGTCCTTTACAGTTTCCAATCAGGTCACTAAGGTGGATAGACCTATGCACCAAAAATCAGATTTCAATATCCTTTTCTACTTCTTACACTGCTTTATTGCCAAGTTATTTTTCCTTTCTTAGCCTCCATTTTCCCATTTCAAAAATAAGAGCCATGATGTGAAACTGTCCAAAATCCTTCAGTTTCATTAATTCCATGAGTCTCTAATAAGGCACATTTCTTGATGTGATTCTATAGAGCTAATTTTTAAATGTCTTGTAATTGTGGACTCCTTTGGGAATCTGATAAGAGTTACTGTAGTAGACATTCTTTGATCTGTCTGCCCATTACCCTTTCCTTTGGGAATCTTCTCCCCAATTCCACATGGTCCTAGTGGGAGAGAAGGAAGCATATGGCCTCGCCTAGGCTTATCATAATATTACAATTCTCTAGGGCCAGGAATTGGTCCAAGGGGTGGACATGTGTCACACAAAGACCAATCATAGTCTCTCCAAAAAATTTTATGAATTGGACAGAGAATTGCACCATTATTTTTTTGTAGGCTGCTTCAATCTTCCCAATGTGTGGAGAAGACGGAAGGCATGACTATAGCAAGAAACAATGAGATAATCACATAAAGAGTCACAAAATGAAAATGGGTACAGAGAGAGATAGGAAAGGGGGGGGCAATAAGCTGATACTATTAAAGCAATAAATCCAACCAACTTCCCTCCTCAAAGGTCTAGTTACAGGAGTCTATAAACTGTCTCCATCCCCTTCCCCTCCACTTTTTTTTTTTGAAAGTTATATGCTTAGGCTAGTTTGAGTTGGTTTCCCTCACTTTCTTTTGGACCTCTTCTTTATATCCATGGTTATGAGCCCATTCTTCAGAAAATGAACAATGCAAAATGTCATCCATGCAACGTATTTCAAGATGAGGTAGGGACAGGTATTTTTCTCCCTTTAAGAGCCTCTGTCTTAGAAAATGATAGCGACAACATTTTACATTTGTTTAGTTCATTGTAAGCTGCAAAGCAGTTCCTGTAAAATCTTATTTAGATCTTAGGAGAACACCGAAGGTTTTGTATTATTATTCCCATTTTGCAGATAAAGAATGGAGACTCGAAGACATTAAGGGATTTTCCCCACAACTACATAACTAGGAAATAATGACAAAGTTCAGGATGCCCTTTTTACAGTTTTGTTTCTCAGAAAGAACCTAGGAAGACGTGTGGACAGAAAATCCCTCTTTCTAAACTCTTTCATTTGTAGGACAGCAGGAATGAAATTCAAGGTTATGATGAAAATTTACAATAATTTCTCATATTACGCCAGCCAACTTCCCATTTCTAATTGATTTTTCTCATGTTGCTTCTCCAGCTTGTGAGCACTGCTCAAACCAAATGTTTAAAAAACTTTCCCCTTGAAGATTTAATGACTCCAAATCTGTATTTGATTACTTGGTTCCATTGGGGTTTGTGCTTGTGCAACGGCCAAGACAGAAGAGCAGAAAGAAATTTTGTTGGTCATGCATTATGTATCTGCTGTCACTGGATTTGGGCCGAGACTGAGACTGTGACGTCTTCACCGGGCTTAGCATTTACTTTGAGCTGTTTGCTTTGTTTGAACATACTCTCTTTAGACTGTGAAGGCTTTAACTCATGAGTCAACCACGCACAACTACTCACACTATAAATTCCAAAAAAAGTCAAGGAGATTTAGTTTCTGGGTTTGATCTTTAAATGACCAATAGATTTCACCTTCTTGTAAGGCAGTTAAAATCCTTCCCTTCGCCTTCCCTATTGACCTCATCATATATCAGCCCTTCAACTGTGAACTGGGAGGGCCAATGCCAAGGTGTTAATAAATGCTTTGGTAACCTAACTGGGGGAAAAGAATTTACGCTAAGTGGGATAAGAGTAAATAAATCTGGATCTACCATTAATTAGTTGTGTGATCTGAGATCAGCCATTTCACTTCTCTGTTCTCAGTCCTCCTAGAGGTGAGATGAAATACTGGTACCAGTGATTCAAGAGGCTCATCTCACCTTCAAAATTCTACAAGATAGAAACAACCAGCCAGTTCATTGCATATGTGATGTTATTTGTGTTCTACAACACAGTTTTGGTCTTTGGTTCTTATTTAATTTATTGACTTTTCATAAGCATGTGAAACAGAGCCCTAGACGTAAAGAAATATATATATTTTTTCATTTTGGATGAAAATGTAATACTTTGGGGATGATACAAATTCAAATTCTTGTTTAAACTGTTTGCTTTTAGGGGTGCCTGGGTGGCTCAGTCAGTTGAGCGTCCGACTTCGGCTCAGGTCACGATCTCGCGGTCCGTGAGTTCGAGCTCCGTGAGTTCGAGCCCTGCGTCGGGCTCTGGGCTGATGGCTCGGAGCCTGGGGCCTGCTTCCGGTTCTGTGTCTCCCTCTCTCTCTGCCCCTCCCCCGTTCATGCTCTGTCTCTCTCTGTCTCAAAATAAATAAATGTTAAAAAAAAATTTAAAAAAATAAACTGTTTGCTTTTAATAATATGGGTCAAATTATATATGAGACTATTGATGTGAATGATGTGTATCTTTTGACTTTCTCGAGAGATCAAGAAATCTCTGAATAAAATTTGGAAGAATCATTGTAGATTTCAGTTAACAGTTTTATTTGAAGTCACCAGTTCTGTATCTTTATCTATATCTGTATTGGTGGATGGGTTATTTAGGTTAATTTCTGGTTTAGCTTAAAATGCTCCCACTTCTTATTCTCCAGAAAAAGGTCAAATACACAACAAATGTAACTACCATTATAAAAGAAAATGGAAACAGCATAATTAATTTGGAAATCAGAAAAAATATATATATATATCTTTATATATATCTCTCATACTATAACCGCATATATAAATGGCCCATGGTATCATTCTCTAGAGTAAAACTAATTTTCACAAATCATCTGAAAAATATTCTTAGACGTAAAAACAATCATCAATTTATTGAATCCCAACCGTATCACTCATCTTTAATGAGTCTCTGCTGTCTATTAATTAAAGTGCAAATATCTCAGCTTGACATTCAAGATCCTTCATAATCTGACCACACCCAGTATATAAGTCATCCTTTACCCAGTAATTCTAGTAGTTTCCAGTCAAATACTGCTGTCATTCATTCAACAGACTTCACACTTTCCCACTGACATGCCCTTTGCTCATTCTGTTTATCAAAAAAATCTACCAATTCTTAAAGTGGGAGCCAAATGCTACTTTCTTAGTGAATCTATCTCTTCTAATGTGAATTAATTCCTCCTTCCCTAACCTTACCTGTGTTTTTACAATATTTTGTTGGTACCTCTTTTGTGGCATTTAACACACTTGTCTTATAGAATAGCTGATATCAGAGGGCTGATAAATAGAATTGTCATCTGCTTAAAGGAAAGCCAATATATGAAAACTCAGAACTTATAAAACACATTCACAAGGAAATTATTATTTTCATAGCAAGAAGATTCTTAGGCTGACAAGATAATTTGCTGTGAAATTCCTTGAAATTTCAAATGCTTTTAATGCCCTGCATATTATTTGATTTATCACAGTTAAATTTAACTGAACTCTGTAGGGCACATACCTATTGCATAAATCGAGACAGTAAAAAATAAATGAAATTCATTTTAGTTCATAAAAATCTAAAACTTGGAATCAAAGTGATAGTATAGCTACTGGACCATTCATTTTAAATGTGCACAAGAATTTTGCCGACTTAACTCCAGGGAGTTCAGATTCTCTACTCTTGAGAAGGAGGCTCAGGCTCCTACTTCCTGCTTGACTTCTTGAAGAATCTTTGAGCAGGATCATCTGAGACCTTAGTCATTTTATGAAACCACCAGTAAGTAGCCTTGCTCAGGATATATAAACAACTATGTTGGGCAGAGGTAGTTGTTTGCTTTGTACTAAAAAAAAAAAAGAAGCAAGAAAGACCTTCACCTGCTAGAAAAACACCATGGGTTATTTGGACGCTAAACTGACTTTATTTTTTCTTGCTTAAATTCATTCTTCCTTCATTTCTTGCTTCAAGTCCCAGGAAACTATAATCCCTAGACTCTTTTCCCCTCTGGCTTCAAGGTGGGTTTGGCTAGTAGGCAGGACAGATAAGAGATTGCAGCGTGGGTGGAAGGGAAAATCCAGGACACCTTGTCTCTTCTCTCTTTACTTCATATGGTATCTCTGGCCGGGGCTGTGTCTCCACTATGCCTGCCCCAGAGAACTGCTTTCTCCACAATCGTAGCTTTGGCCAAGAACATACCACAGTTGTAGCTTGGTCCACTGACCCTGGAGACTGAGCTCTGGTTATACTCTATCTTAGATTTGAGACTTCATTCCCAGGGGTGGTAGTGATTTTCTGTTTCTGCTATCTCTGGGTTGCCCCCACTGTCTTTCGGTTTCTTTATTCTTTCACCACCTGCATAACTAATTTTCTGCATTAAACCACTTCTGTTTGAAATATCTAGAGTGGTGTCTGCTTTTCTCATTGGATCCTGACGGCCAAAACCCCTCGGTTCTCAAAAAGATCTCTACAAAGAGATGAGGAAAAACGCCCTCAAAAAACGAAGTCTATTCTTTTCTAGGTACATTTGCATGTATCATGGTATGAGACTTCCAGTGACCATATAAGACAGGTTTCATCATTTCCATCTTGCAGATGATGAGACTAGAAATCAAAAGGATACATAATTTGCCTGAGGACTGAAAAGCTTCATAGTGTCAGAGATAGGATTCATATTTGGCTATCCTACCCTAACCTATTGCACAGATGGGCATATGACTCTTCTCTTCAGTGAGATAAGAAACTCACAGTAGATCCGTTGACTCTGTCCATTTCCAAGTGGGACTGTTCATAACTCTCAATCAATAGATGCTTGCACAATCTTCCCACCCTTCATCTTAGAATTGCCTTGTAGGGATTATGCATCATTAGTCCCAGAAAGTTTTATTACAATAAAAGACAATGAAAATATAGTAGAAAAAGGACTTTGACATTCCAATAAGAGTCAAAGTCATCCTTTCTCTTCCCGAAAATGCTCTGTATGTAAGATGATGCAGATCAGGGTCAGATGAAATGCCATCATTGGGAATCCCAGGCTTCAGACTGAATCTTTGAAGTACAAGTGCACTAGAGGGAATTTAAAACCATCCAGGTCTGAAATCAGACTGTTTTCTTTCTTAGGATGTAGGAGATCTGTTATTTGCCCTAGAAGTTAGAATTGTATGCATTCATTCAACAAATACGTTTTTTTCAAGACTCCCAGATATGAGTTATTCAGTCAGATGCTGCAAAGTTTCACTTAAAAAAAAATGAGTATAACAATATCACACACACAAAAATGCCTCAAGGCCCTTCTCTTATTCCCAGAATCCAAAATCTATCTTTGCATTGGGCACGTGGTTTCTACCTCCTTCCCTCATTTTTAGAGCCCAACTGCCAAGATTATTCAGACATACTCTTATATTGTAGTTATTTCTTTCTGCAAGTATTATTTCCTTTTTAATACCTCAGTCCTTCTGTATGTGGTCCTACAGACTCTGACTTTCTCCTCTGCAAATTCTGCTTTTCCTCTAAAGTTCTCCATCTTCTGAAGACCCTTCCTCCCTCCTGGAACATATACATATGTGTGTCTGATTATTTATTACTTATAGCTCTGGAATTTAGCAATTTTGTGGCCAAGGAGCTTTTGGGGAATTTGGACAATGAGTAAGAAACTGGGAAATTAAAATGAATTCTTGAAACAAATAAGAAATAAACCAATTTTGACTTGTGGCTAGGACTGATTGAGAAGCCCAAAGTAACATAAAGATCCTGGACATCTCGGCAAGTACAAGAACTATCTGGAAGAAGCTGTAGATATATTCTCTATGGCTCTAGGTTGTGGGGAATGGGTGCAAGTTCAAACCAAGGAAAACCTTTAAAACACAGAACTTTACAACACAGGATGGGTACCCTCTGGATCTAGTGACTTTTCTGTGCTGCAAGTTCATGGAAGCATGAATGAGATTCCACATGGTGTCGCTGTCCTAGAGCTGGTTGAACCTCTGGACATTCTGTTTGGATGAACAGTTGGACTTTATGATCCTCAAGGCCCCTTCCAACAGTGACATTACAATCTGAGGCCAACTACGTGCCTATCTGCTAGATAAGAGTTATATTTTCCTCACCAACTCCTTGTCTTCCATGTATATACTTCGCCTTTGTAATTCTAGACTATTCTTACTCTCAAAAGCTGACTTTTTGATGTGTCTTAAGTATCCATATGGGGCCAAGTATATGATAAGAAGGAGAAAAATGAGAAACAAAAGATAAATTCTGTTAAACTCAGCTTCATCTTTTTTCACAACCCAGCAAGGGATTCTCAAAGCAAAATGCCTACATTTCTCAAGTATATTTGTGCCAAGAGTCTTCGTGAAATTTTTTTGCAACAGAAGCAAAAAGGCCTGGTTCCTGAAGAAAATTATCAGAGCCTTGCCTGAGTTGCTGCGGGTGGGGTCTCATAGCCCAGGGCCAGCAGATAATATGGTTATCTGCTGGAGTGGAACCAGCTCATTTGCGTGTCAGGAGGCTGGCAGCTCTGTGTGCCCAGGGCACATTAAACTTTTACCTTACACATGTCAGGAGTCCTTGGGCCACTGCCACCTTCTTCTCCCCTGTTCCCCAGCTTCTACTTTCTTTGGTGTTCACATCATGTCTACCAGAGTCAGTGAGGAATGGTTTCTGTCCTTTGCTCTTTCTAGGCTCCATTTGACTCTCTCTCTCTCTCTCTCTCTCTCTTTATATATCTATCAATCTATCTATCTATCATCTATCTATCATCTATCTATTTATTTACCTTTGTTACTCCAAACAAAACAAGTCCTTACTCATAAGCCCAACTTACAGGTCTTGTTTATCCTACAAATATACCTTGACCTCACTATTCTCCTTCCTGTGTACTGTACTCCCCTGAGACCAATGAAATACCCCCCCCATTCTTTAGTCTTTTATTTTGCTTCTCGCTCCTGTGCCTGGAATGTTCTACACAATCCCAGCAGTCATTATGTGTCTCACTTCTATCTGTTCTTCAAGACTCAGCTCATGAAATCCTGGAAAACTCACGGTTTATCAAGACAATAAGGGAACGTGCTGATGAGGCAAGCACCAGCATCATGGAGAGGGTGTTCTCCATGGGCCAAGGATGATGGTAGGAGATGTCATTTGAGAAAAGGACCCTGGATATAAGAGAAATGGTAAAACTTCAAAGAGAGAATATGTGGTAGTTCTAAACCATCAAAAGCAAGATGGGAAGAATTATCAGGAGTGACAAGACTAGAATTGTAGTTGGGGGCCAATAAAAGTAATGTTGTATCTATAAAACAAATGATATAAAAACAAGACTCTGAGGTCAGCTGTCCCAATAAAATTTCATAATCCCTTGCCTAGTTTCCAGGTCTGAGACAGCATTCAAATCAGGAATCTACTGACTGGGGGATGGATGAGTTCCCCAAGAAAAAAGACTGGAATATCATGAAGAGTGATCAAGTAATGATTCCCTTAGTCCTTTCTATGGCACTACCAACAAAGCAAGGGAGCTATGGCCATTTACTTAGGAGATTATACACAGGGGAATAGTCAAATATTTAGAAAGCCCTTGAGCATAGGGTCCAGGATCACATTGGTACCTAGGAACTTGAAGCATGATTATACCCCCTTCCTTTAGACCAAGCAATATGGGAGCCAAGCAATAAATATGGTCCTGGCCCAAGCCTGAATCACAGTGGATCTACACACCTACCATTGGTCATTCCCCACCCCCCCCCCTTTCTTGGTATTTACCAGAACTCCCATATTGGTTTCCTTGCTATGGGATTTGAACTATCATCATGGGAACACCAGTTGAAAGCCTCTGAAATTTCCTCCACCCCAGACCAAGAAAGTAAAAACATATATTGAGAAAAGGTTTGCAGCATGTCCAGACTGTCCTGCTACTTGGGCCACGTGGCCTGCAGATCCCGGGTGTTAGAGGAATCTACAGTGATAAAAGGTGCTGCTTGGGATTTGTGGAAAGCCTATAGGAGCGGGCAAGCGTGACTATCTTTGAATCGTTTATGACATGCACTAGAAAGGGTTCACCACAAAAGGGACACTGAATAAAAAGCAAACAGAATGAGTCAGACAACTGAACTCAGCTAGCCTCTCTGTCTTTGGTCATTCCAGTGATAGCACAATAGGTACAAGAACGGGGTGGCCATGGTGGCAGGGATGGAGGTGATATATGGTCAAGAGCATGGGTTCCCACTTACAAGGCTGACTGAGGTACGGCTGCTGGGGATCGTCTAACGTAACAGCAACAGAAATTAGGCTTAGCCCTTCCTGCGGCATCATCTCTTAAAGGGACAAATAGCCACTTGGCAGGAAGTTGACTACAGTTCACTGCTTTTCCCAGAGAAGTGATTAATGAGACTTATACTGACTGGAATCAACACATATTCTGGATGTGGGTGTGCTCATCCTACCTGCAGGGCCCCAGCCGATACCTAATGATCACGGACTTCTAGAATGTTTATTCTATCATTATGGAATCGTGAACAACACCACACTGGGCAAAGGCAAACACTTTAAAGCAAAGGAGATGTTCCAGTGGCTACCTGACCACAGTCGCTGCTTCTTCTATAATATATTTATTGTGGCACCTAGCAGCTACCCTCCATTAGAATAAAAAACATATCTTTCACCGAAACTCACTTCTAGTGCTTTGCAAAAGAAAGCTCGCACCTAAAAACCTGCTCCTGCTATTTGCTAAAGATAGATACGAAGGGCAAAGGACGTTATGCAAGGGCCTTTTACTTAGGGTGAAGGAAAGAGACTGGAGTCTGGAATTTCATTTGATTCCTTGAAGCTAGACAAGACATTCCCCTCTTTTGATTCTCTCTGCGTCAATCAACATCTCCTGGGAACTATGCCTGTGTTATTTTTCATAAGTTATGCCAGCCTGCTCCCTGTATGCTAGCTTTCTTCATGGCATATTTCTGCACAATTACATGGGTAAGCTACGCGGTGAAGTTGATTCTTTAAGCGTACGATGGCCCACAGGCCATGTCTGGTCCGCCACCTGCTTTTGCAAATAAAGTTTTATTGGAACACAGCCATGCTCATTCACTTACTTTCATCTATGGCTTCTTTCACACTGCAGTGGCACAGCTGAGAAGTTGTGACAGAGCATGGATGCCCCTGCAAAGCCTGCAATATTTATCCTCTGGCCCTTAACAGAAAAAAGAAACCAACCACCTTTGGAATCCGTGTTTTTCACCAATATTTCCAGCCACAGATTTTTGTTTTAGGTAAAAGATACAGATCACCTTGCCCACCTGGAGCACCCCTAAGCCCAAATACCATTTTAATAACTCTCTCCATCAAAACTGAACATATTTTTCAGCAGGATTTGATCTGGCAACCTGGTCTTAGCTGGTTCAAGATTCTGTTCTGTCGTAGGCAGTGGTGGAAGAGAAGGGCCAGGCAGCCGGCTGAAATCACTCTATAAACAGCTCCTTTTCAGGGCGCCTGGGGGGCTCAGTTGACGGTTGATTTTGGCTCGGGTCATGATCTCGTGGTTTGTGGGTTCGGGTCCCACATTGCACTGTCAGCACAGAGCCTGCTTGGGATTCTCTGTCTCCCTCTCTGTCTCCCTCTTTCAAAAGTAAATAAATAAATAAACATTTTAAAAAAAGAGCTTCTTTTCGAGAGCAGTGGTTTTCTTGAGGATCTATTTCTGGTGTTCCACGGACGGCTCTTCCCAACGTTCTATGACTTTCCCCCGCCCGGTTTTATTGAGATATAATTGAGATATGACATATAAGTGCATCGGTTTAACGTGTACAGCATAATGGCTGGCTATCTTGTGTGTGGCAGAATGGTAATAACCGCAATAAATTTAGTTAACATCCACCTTCGCACATACAATTCTTTCTTTTGATGACAACTTTGAAGATCTAATGGCCCAAGTTTTACATGTGCAATACAGTCTTGCTAACTAGAGTCACCATGCTGTACGGTAAGCATGCCTCACGACTGCAAGTCTGAACCCTTTGACCGCCTTCACCCGCTTCCTCCTTCTCCCCACCCCCAGCCACGCCTCCGGCCGCCATCAATCTTTTCTCTGTTGGATTTTGAAGATTCCATATATTCTCGCTTATCACTTTTCTTGCACTCAGGGCGCATCCTTTAAATTCGAAGCCAGCCACACCCCTCTTTGGGCTGTTGGGAAGGATTCACTGGCAAATGTTTGTCGATGAGCTCCGAAGACGGAATTTCATTATGTCTGTGTTAAGTATTATTGATTAAGCAAAACTTCTGCTCTCTCTTCACAGTCTTTCCACTAATTATGTCCATGTTTCATTTTTCTAAGTGAACATCAATGTCACAGAGAGGATTTCCTATAGAGGAGCCGAGAGCCCGGCACTATCTCCCCTAAAACAAATAGATTTTTCATTGAAATCAACATATCTTTCTGAATCGAATAGGTTTTCATGGGGCCAATAAATTTCTTCAAAACAATGCATTTTTATTACAACATATTTTTGTTCAAACCAATACTTTTTGACAACCAGATATTAATGACCTGGCCAGAACTATAAATTTACCCCAAACTATGTGTTTTCTCAGCAGAAAATAATTTTTCTTATACAAACACATTTTTATTTGAATCAATCCTTTTCTGAAATCAGATATATTTCTGCAGGGGACACTGGGAACCTCTTTACTAAGAAATGTCATTTTGTTTAAAGGAACATGGCCTGGATATCAAGCTTCCCCAGTGGCTTCCCTTAACCATCTTTATTCAAAAATGAGTGAAGTAAAGGCTATTAAAGAAAATATACTTTTTTTTAACATATAGAAATGCAGAAAGGTATCAGCAGACACTTCTTACAGAGGCTTAAGGAAATAGATCTTCTGTCCCATCTATTGTCAGGGCAGATACCTAGCAGTATCCTGGTTCCGCAAGACGAGGCTCACGTCCATCTTTAAAAATGTTCTGCAAGCATAGAAACAAGAACACACTTACCACAATATTACGGTCTCTCTTTGGCACTAGGCGGCAATGCCTGTGATGCTTTTTTTTTAGGAAAGTTATCTTGCACTGTTGGATGTTCTCCGCATTCGACCAAAGACTAGGACAGACCTACTCTGGGGAAGAACAGTATCGCTCCCAGTCATTTCTACACATCAGCCTCGTCCACAGAAGCAGGTCCCTATCTTCTTAGGTACTGAATTTATTTTTCGAAAATTATTTATGTGGATTCAAGTTCGTCAACATACAGTGTAAGATTGGCTTCAGGAGTAGAACCCAGTGATTCGCTGCTTACACAGGACACCCAGTGCTCTCGCCAACAAATGCCCTCCCTATACGGAATCTCTAACCTCTCTCACATGGAAATCAAACGTGAGAAATTCACACCATTGACTTAATGCTTATAAGGAGTTTCCGGTCCCTGAAAGGCAAACAGCATAAAGGCAATTCCTAAATAAACTTCGCCAGTTAGATGTGGTTATAAGAGGTGTATTTCCAGGCTTTCCTGTTCTTCTTTGCAAGTATGTGCCCAGCTGATCTGCTTAAGGCCTCAACAAAGATTCATCAATTCTAGAATGCCTAGGGACTGCCATCTTTGTCTCAACTACAGCAAATTTATGGGACCTGTGTTTCCTGCGACCAGTAGGAGCACATTCATTTTTCCGTTCCCCACTCATTTTCATAAAATAATAAAAGAAAAGCACAAAGGGAATGCTCAAATAATTACACGTTTTTCCAGACAAAGGTAGCCGTGCAGCTAAAGCTAGACCGTTGGCTGGCAGATTGTATAGTCATTCAAAACAGTCAATTCTCACCTAATGTAAAGAAGTTCCGTTTCAGTGAGACAATCTGGGTCTGACAATGTACGAGCGAAAATGTCTGTGTTGTAAAAAATTAAGGACCTCGCTGAATGCAAAAAAAAACATTGGACACGGAACACGTTCAGGTTTTCATTAATAAACGTAATTGCTATTGTTAAGCATTCACTATGTGCAAAAGGCATTGTGATCAGCATTTCCCTTCCATTTTCTTATTTCCATCTTAGGAAACATCTATGACATAGGTATTCTTCTTCCCACGTTGAGGAACAGAAACAAAACCAAAAACCAAAGAAGAACCCAGAGAAGCCATTTCCCCCAAACTCACATAACACATGCGTAAAGGAGTAAGAAGGACTTTGGACACAGGTCTGTGTGACTTCAGAGCCGGTGGTCTTCATACCAGGCACATCATCTGAGCCATCAACGTCCCCACCTTGCCTGCACAGGGCTGCCTTTTACCTGCTGGGTGGCCTGGAGCCACCTCTCCCATAAGCTTTGGTTTTCTCATTTTTTTTTTCAACGTTTATTTATTTTTGGGACAGAGAGAGACAGAGCATGAATGGGGGAGGGGCAGAGAGAGAGGGAGACACAGAATCGGAAACAGGCTCCAGGCTCTGAGCCATCATCAGCCCAGAGCCCGACGCGGGGCTCGAACTCACGGACCGCGAGATCGTGACCTGGCTGAAGTCGGACGCTCAACCGACTGCGCCACCCAGGCGCCCCTCATTTTTTTTATAAAAAAAAATCTTTTTAGTATTTATTCGTTTTTGAGAGACAGAGAGAGACAGAGCATGAGTGGGGAAGGGGCAGAGAGAGAGGGAGACACAGAAGCCAAAGCAGGCTCCAGGCTCGGAGCTGTCAGCACAGAGCCCGACGCGGGGCTCGAACTCACGAACTGCGAGATCATGACCTGAGCTGAAGTCAGATGCTCAACCGACTGAGCCACCCAGGCGCCCCTGGTTTTTTCACTTCACTTGCATTTTCAGATGCCCCCCCTACCTCTCTGGTCTGCAGGGACACTCAGATGAAGACATGAATGGGAAAATATCCCCAAATAAGAGATGGTAATAGAAGCGTGTCAAGAAACACTCGGTAAATGCAAGTTCGTTCCTCAAACGTGGATTGTGTGAATGTCTTTTGGAGACCAAGATGGATTTTTTTCACACTTTTTAATTAATTACTTCACTTCTCTGTGAAGATGTGTATGTGGGGGAGACAGGTTCTTATCAGCGGTGGAAGAACCTTGTGCGTCAGCCGGGGAATGTAGTCTAGATGAGGAAAAGTTTCAGGTTACGATGAGGTTATAGGGTAAGAGAGCAATAGGAATAACCATATCATATCATACACTTGGGGAACTTTTTTCTTTACGATACAAAGCGTTTTTCCTTAAACTCTCCCCTCTGATATTCACAGTAGCCCTGAAGTAGGCAGGGCAAGAGGGTAATACCCCACAGAACGAAGACACCCATGTCCCAGAACATGCAGCTTATGTGATTGACAAGGCCAGGGCCATTCTGCTTCACCATGCAGAGAAGTATTTAGTTCTCAAAAACAAAACTGGAGCGCCTGGGTGGCTCAATCGGTAAAGCATCCAACCTCGGCTCAGGTCGTGATCTCACAGTTCATGGGTTCGAACCCTGCGTCAGGCTCTGTGCTGACAGCTTGGAGCCTGGAGCTTGCTTCCAATTCTGTGTGTGTGTGTGTGTGTGTGTGTGTCCCTCCTCCACTTGTGCTCTCTTGCTCTCACTCTCTCTCTCTCTCAAAAATAAATCAGTAAACATTTAAAAACAAAACCAAAACCACAGAACAGAATATCGCAAGGAGCAGGATAAGAGGCAAATATGTGACACACTTGGTACATATGGCATTTTCAAGTCCTTTGCCTTTTTTGTTTTCCTTTGAATCACCCTGAGTTTTAGTTACCTGCTTAAAGCTACCCAGATTGTTGTGACCGAGCCAGGATTGACATTTCCCGTTTTCTGATTTCAAGTTCAGGGCCACCTACGGGAGCCTATCTTGTGGACCTGGGGCCCGGGGTGAGAGACAGAGCGTGGGATTTGGAGGCATGTGGGAGGGTCTCTGGAGGCCTCCTTAATGTATGGACCATGCCAGGACAAGATGGGGAGGTGATGGTTCCAATGACGCCCGGGCACCAGGGTGTCTCCAGGAAGACTCAGGAGGTGGAGGGTTACAGCAGGAGTCGCTGCAGGCATCGGCAGCCATGCTTGGCTGAATCCAACAGCAGACGCTGCCATATGGGCAAGGCGTGGGGGCCGGCTCTCCGAACATAGGAAGACAAATTCTGGGACGAAGGAGAAACCAAAAATATCAGACTGGTTCCAACGAACCGTCTGATCCTTGTGAAAAATAAAGCCCATCCTTTGCAAATTCGATTTGGGAAGTGTCCTTATTTGCATGTTGTAGCACCTATGGTTTGCTGAATGCTGTGGGAACCAAAGAGGATGCACGAGACTCAACTGTTCTGGACCTCAGTTGTCTCATCTGTGAAATGAATGGATTGAGATAGTTCATTTTCTGAGGCACTGAGTCTTCTGTGCTGTGACAGGTTCGCTCCCTGGTGTTATTTGCAATCCGATGGTCACAAACGTGGAATGCCAGCAGTGGGCAAAGAACTCACTTGGTTGGAACACCGAGGAAGAGTGGAGCAGCCAATCTGGGCAGGGGTTGGAGCCTGGATCTTCTGAACGCAAATCCTGGGTTCTTTGTCCCCCCAGCTGTGAAGCTCCCACTAACTTCACTACAGGTGGAATCCTTGAGGGAAGAGACCTTGCTGGTCACTAAGTCTGGCTGCCCATCCAATGCTCATCTCGTTCTGGAACATTCTTACAACGTGAACAATGCAGCTGAGCTGACTCATACTTCCAGTGTAGAAAACTCACTCAATTCAGAAAGAAGCAGTTTTATTTTTGTAAAGCTACACATTTTAGTTTTTCCCTTAAATTGTGCTTTCACTTACTGCCCACCATTTAGAGCCACAGCAAACATATTCATGGCCTCTTTTAGATGTCTAACTCATTCATGATTCTTGGCACTGGTCTGCACAACAGGTTGCTCCAGATGGTTTCTGGGATTAATAAGAAGTCACAATTTGGAGAGAGCTATGACACTGTTCCTGAGAAAACATTTCATTTTATGCCAGCTAAGAAGAGGGTGTTGCCCTTCACATGGGACAGAAGATGGTGGCCAAGGTCGCTCAGGATATTCCTCAGGTGCAGAACCACTTTTCCTTCTGTCTCTGCCTCTTCCCTCTTTTTTTCCTGGAGACACAACCCCACATCCTCACCCACTGTTTATAGCACCCTGACTCCTACCAAAGTAGGATCATTGAATGGGGTTTTTGTAAGGCCAAGAAAGGAGACAGACCTTCCTTGAGCACCAGAACACACCCTATTTTTATAGAAGGGTTGTTAAGGGTGCTTCTTTGCGGCAGGCCTGCTCTAGGAGGAGGCCTTTTCTTTTCCTACCCCATCTCTTGCACAGCGTCTCAGGCTCCCTTACTTCCTGTTGGCTCAATTGGGGGAAAATCTGGCCAGAGGCTGAGAGGCAGAAAAAGAAGACCCTAATGCAGCGAATGCAAAAGAAGCAGAGGAGTTCAAACAAACAAACAAACAAGGAAAAAGGAAAAACAAAGAGAGTTTTGAGGGGAAAACTGTGTGCGGTTGGAGAGGAGGGACTCTCGGATTCATGCCCTGAGTAGAGTCACTATGAACTGAAATTCTAATTGAAGGAGGAAGAAGTGGACCCTTCCGCATTATCATCTAGACTTTGTTCATGCACTTGGCTGTCACAGTCAGGCACTGCAGTAATAGGCCTGGATAACAACAATCCTCCAAAGATTATGGGCATAGGAAATACTTGCATGGAGAGGGAGATGAAGAAAGGTCTTTCCATCAGTATCCAAAGTAAGACAGGTAGTCACTGTGCTATGTTAAGGCTAAATCATTGTTCATTCAGTAATTCATTCCTTTAAATAATAAATTTGAACACTTACTATGTTCAAGGAACTTTAGAGGGACAATATTTTCTCCCTGTACCAATAGCTTATGAGAGATTTGGGAAAATGAGACATTAAATTGCAGCATAAATTAAGAGAATTTCACAGAGGGGTTTAATCTTAAGTCCCCAATGAGTGGTATAAACAATATTTGCTATGAGTTCATGGAAAGAGTACACTTTGGAATGATTAGGGTAGGCTATATTGAAAAGGTGAGTGTTCAGTTGAGTTGGAAATGGATAAAGAGGCACGAGGCGTCTTAGAGGTGGGAAAACATGTCAAAAGTGCAGAGGAAGAATGAGTGTATCATCAGTGAGTTATGAACAGGCCCAACTTAATTGAAGCCAACCGTTTTCAAAAATAATCAGTGAAAGAATTAACATGGAAATATAGATTATGGAGGATATGAATATCATGCTAAAGAGAAACATTTTGATCAGGAAAATAACATGTTGGAAATTATGTTTAGAAAGAACACAGGAGGCACCTGGGTGGCTCAGCTGGTTGAGAGTCAGACTCTTGACTTCAGCTCAGGTCGTGATCTCAAGGTTCGTAAAATCGAGCTCCATGATGGGCTCTGCGCTTATAGTGTGGAGACTGCTTGGGATCCTCTCTCTCTCTCCCTCTCTCTCTGCCCCTTCCCTGCTCTCTCTCTCGAAAAATAAATAAATAAATAAATATTAAAAAAAGAAAGAACATGGAATGGGAATGGCCAGCATTGGTGGAGGCAGATCGGTGGAGGGGAGATCCCCATCAACAGGATTTTGTAATAAGCCGGGTGGGAGGTTTAAGACTGTGGAATTAGAGAAATAGAAAAGAACTATTTTTGTGTGCATTGTGAAGAGGAAACCGGTGGGATTCAATGACTGATTCGGTATGATGCCAGAAGAGAGTCAAAGACAATTCAGAGATTTTGAATTTGTGAGTTTTATCATTAACAGAAGATTTTGAAGGGTGAAGATCTAGAAGGGTCTACTGTTGTCTGAGGGAAGGAAGCAGTGATCAGAGAAGAGTGTTGTAATGGGTTTTGAACAGATTTGTGGAATCACCTCCTTGCTACTTAACGTGATAGTCAGAGACCTCTGATTTCTGGCCCGGCCTCACTGTGCTAATGTCCCACCCTACACTGCCCTTATAGCAGCTGCTGTCCACAGTGGCAGACTTTAGGGTCACCTGGGTTAGGGGACTCTAAAAATCCTTAGCCTGGATTGTACTCCAACCAATGAAATCAGAATCTCAGGGGTTGGGATCCTAGTACCCGTATATATTTTTTAAAGCTTGTCAGATAATTCTATTATGCAGCCAATGTGGAGACCATTTATTGCCTTACACATATTTACTACCTACTCTTTTCCATATTTCTTCCTTGGAAATACTCCTTTGAATGGGCAAAAGGCACTGTGATAACCATTGTCCCGTCTCAGCGACCAACCAACCACCCAACTACCCAACTGCCTACCAAGGTGGGCACGTCCTTGGTTGTCTCTCTCCCCCTCACACCTGCACTAATTACCAAATCCAGCAATTCCACCTCTTAATTAGTTCTAGAATCTGACCTCTTCTTCCCTACCCATCACCACTTCTTAGCCCAGGTCATTTTTCCTTGCAATCCAGATGACTGCAGGATCCTCCTAAGTCTTCCAGTCTCGAGGCCTTTCAATCCCCTACCAATACTGTCGCTAAAAAAACTTCTTATAAATGCAAATCTGGTTAGATCACTTCCCTGATTAAACCTCAGCAGTTCTATAAGGCCATTAGGGTGATTTAGAGGATATCCCATGATTTGTCCTTTGATCACTTGTCTAATTTTACATTTTGCCATTTACCACCCCCCCACACACACACACACTCTGTGATCTGGGTGTACTAGATGCCTTCTCTTACTTCTGGATGCTTATTCATAGTGGTCTCTATGCCTGTAACACTTTTCCCCTCCCTTCCCATCCTTTTCTCCTAGTATACTCCTGCCCCTCCTCTTTATCATCCTTCTCCACTTTTCAGCTTAGATGGCAGACACTTTCATGTGAAAACCTTCAAAGGCCCACTAGGTGTGGATTAGATGTTCCTCCTGTGTGCTTTGGCCTTATTGTAATATTTATTACACTATTTATTTACCTTTGATGCTCACTAATCCATTTGTTTTGTAAATACAAGGACCGTGTCCATTTTGTGACTATTTTATCCCCAGCAAAATGCCTAAAACATAGTAGATGTTCAATAAATAATTTTGGAGTCACTAAGAAATGGATTGCCTATTATTATATTACAAATAACACAGTGGCTGATGCACATCAGTTTCCCCACAGTGAACACCCAGCAAAGAAATAACTACAGAGAACATTTATTCATTCTTCATTCTGGTGTCCATACAGAAAGCCAGTAGAAAAACAGAACACTGCAGTTTTGATCAGTCCTGCCTAAGAGCAGAAAAGCAGGGGAGTTGTCAAAATTAATCTGACTGTTTATCTCTTTAAAAGAACGTTACTAGTACAACTAACAGGAAGGTATTTGTATGAAGGACATTAGACAAAGTAGTAAAACTATTAAGATAGTGTTGGTAAAATACTAACCAAGAGAAGTTACGGGGACAAATTAAATCCTGAAATTGAACAACGACACGTTTGCTGAGCCCCTTTTGCCGTTCTAAGCGTTCCTGGAATTTAGATGCCCACCTAAGAGCCACTATATTTTCTTATAAAAGAAGATTGAGATGAAATTCGGTTGCTTCTATGGTTTGAGATTAAACTCCTTCAGGGATACGGGAGGGAAATTAAAATGGTTTGGATCTCTTATCTTTTGGTTTCCAGCTCCTTTGGCACCAGCATAAGATGTTTGACGATCAGGGCTAAGCCACCGCACACCATCAGAACTGAGCACGTTTGGTTTGTTCATTCTTCCGTGGGAGGACGTTTTAGGCATGTAGCCCCGCCCTCCAAGACACAAGAGTGAATTAAAAGTGGATTTAGAGAGCACCCAGCAATGATAAACTGCAGTTCTGAGAGGAATAAATCCACCACCCAGATTCCCTTTAGCTGGCAAGGGAGGGGCTGAGGAAAGCAGCAAATTCTCCTTACGCTGATGTGCAGACACACACACATACACACACACACACAGAGCAACATGGCGCCCTCCTATTCCTGCTTTTCCACAAATAACCCATTGAGTAAGAATAAAGACCTTGCTTATATATCTTAGGTTTGAAAATTAAACAAAAGTGAAGACTTAGAATCACACCACAAGGTGTTCTCTGGGAATTTGATTCTAACTCACTGCATGACAAGCTTTCTTAGAAGTGTGAGTAAAAAAAACCCAAAAAACGAAAGGTGTGTGTGGAAGACAGAAGAGTCATTTAATCCAAGGAGCATCTGATCCTTGAATCTCCTCTTTTAACATGTTCCACTGAAGTATTCCGACAAGATAGAACCCACCCCGCCAAAATCTGGGGTCTTCTGCAGTACGGGATATATGTTTTAACTTTATAATTGATCTGAATTTTGCACTCTATAAACATGTAATAAAACCTATCTTATATGAATATTAAATAAAGTCAGTGTATCTGTGATTTTACATTTCTTCTAGCAGATGAAGAGGAAGCTAGGGAACAAATATCTTCCATATTAAAAAGGAAAAAAAAGGTTGCAATCCTACTTTGGTATCCCCTCCTGGCCTTTCATAGTATTTCCCTTACCTTCTCTGGTACAACCCCCAGCCCTGGATGTTCTGGGCTTTCTGATAATTACCAGGCTCAGGAGAACATCCTCCTCTCAAAAGCCCACCTGATGGCCAGCTATTTTTATCCATACATCCATCAAATAAATATTTATTAAGGGTTTACTATGTCCCAGGACTTATATAGACACTCCCCAGTCCTCCTTTTCTGTCTCTAGTTCACCCCTCACCACACAAGCCTGTACTCTTGTGAATGTGGAACACCATAAAGGCTTTCAAAGAACAACCGACCCTGTATTGAGTGTCCCCAGTGGCTTAATGTTATAACTTCTTGTCTTGCTTCCTGTTAGGGAACTTGGACCAATCCTAATTTTTACAATTGAATGTTCTTGAACCTCCTATATACCTTCTTCTTGACCCACTTTCCTATTTTCCCCATATGAGACAGATTATGGAGATTAAGGGTAATAGGTTTTATTAATTTTACTCTGTGGCTAACCAACTAACCAGTGATAGTGAGTAAGCCACTTAACTTCCTGAAGTTCCTTTTCCTCCCTGAAAATTGGAGATAGTAACACTTACCATGTAAAGTTGCTATTAAAATGAGGATTAAATATGTCTAGTGATGTAAAACCCTGCATGGATCTGGATCGTAGTACATCTTCAATATACAAATGTATTTCAGAACCCAGTTAGAAACAAGTTCTAGCTTCTTCTTACTGTGAGAATACCGTCATGCATGGTAGGCAGCATATACACGTAATTGAGGCAACGGCAAAGAAGGCACACCAACAAACAATGAGGGAAAGTTCTAGAAAAAATGTGTATATTTAAAATTTTTTGTATGTTTATTTATTTTTAAGTGAGAGGGAGAGACAGAGCATGAGCAGGGGAGGGGCGGGGGGGGGGGGACAGAATCTGAAGGAGGGTCCAGGCTCTGAGTTGTCAATACAGAGCCCCACACGGGGCTCACACTCATGAACCACCTGAGCCAAAGTCGAATGCTTAACGAACGGAGCCATCCAGGCACCCCTATATATTTTTAAAACATGGTAGTCATCGTGGGAAAAAAAATATAATTTTGATGGACTTCTTCACCTTTATCTTACGTTGACTTAGGCATGTGTGAGATTGGGAGCAGCCGTATCTTTTATATATTTATGACTGCTAAAGGCCTTAGGTTTGTTTAGCAGACAACTAGAAATTTTGCATCACAGTTAAGTGCTGTAAGTAATGTCCATCCACAGAGTACAGTTCTACCTGCTCAGGTTCTCCCTCCAAGAGGGTAGCCCAGCAACAGTGAAAAGACTCAGTTCTCTGACTTTTACTAGATAAAAATGCCAAAAGCTATTGAACATTTACTATAGACTATGCTGTTTACATGGATCATTTCACTTGGGTCTTACCAGTATCCTAGCTTTAGCCTGTGAAGAAACTGATGCTTCTGGGTGTAAAGGCATGTGCGCTGATCTATGCAGCTACCCAGGTGGAGGGCTGGGATTCGAAGCTAGCCTTTCTGATTCTAGGGCCTGAATGCTTCAACCCTACACTAGACCATCTCACTGGTTTCCTAAATGGAAATTTCCAAGGCAGTCGGCATTAATGAATTTTAGGGCAAGTTATTATTTATTGAACTGTATCTGACATACAATATCCTATCACTTTCAGGTGCACATCATAGTGATTGGTATTTCCACACACCGTAGAATGATCGTCATGATAAGTCTAGCGACAGACCATCTGTCACCTTACAAAGTTATTGCAATATTGTTGACCATCTTCCCTATGCTGTATGTTTCATCCCCATGACTTTGGGGAAGTCATGTACTTTTGGGGAAGTTTGTACTTCCCAATTCCCTTCACCTATTTTGTTGGCCCCCAATCCTTCCCTGCTCTGGTAAGCCAACAGTATCCTATATCTGTGAGTCTGTTTCTGTTTTGTTTGTTAATTTGTGTTGCTTTTATAGATTCTACATGTAAGTAATAGCATACACTATTTGACTTTCTCTGACTTGTTTCATTTAGCATATAACACCCTCTAGATCTATCCATATTGTCACAAATGTCAAGATTTCATTGTTTTTTGTGCCCAAGTAATAGTCCATTATATATATATATATTATATATGTATATATAATATATATATATTATACATATATATATGTATATAATGGGTATATACATGATCTTTATTCACTTGTCTGTCAACGGACACTTAGGTTGCTTCCTTGCCTCGGCTGTGGTAAATAATGCTGCAAGGAACATAGGAGTGCCTGTATCTCTTCAAATTGGTGTTTTAATTTCATGGAGATAAACATCCAGAAATGGAATTGCTGGATCATATGGTAGTTCTATTTTTCATTTTTTGAGGAACGTCTGTACTGTTTTTCATTGTGGCTGCACCAATTTACATTCCCACCAACAGTGCAGCAAGATTTCCTTTTCTCCACAACTTCGCCAACACGTGTTGTTTTTTTGTCTTGATAATAGCCAGCCTGACAGGTGTGAGGTGACATCTCATCATGGTTTTGATTTGCGTTTCCATGATGACTGGTGATGTTGAGCATCTTTTCACGTGTCTGTTGGCCATCTGTATGTCTTCTTTGGAAAAATGTCTATTCAAGTCCTCTGTCCATTTTTTTTATCCAGTTTCTTGTTTTTTTTTTTTTTTGATATTAAGTTGTGTATGTTCCTTACATATTTTGGATATTAACTTTTTATCAGATGCATGGTTTGCAAATGTCTTCTCCCATCCAGTAGGCTGACTTTCTGTTTTGTTGATGGACTTCATCACCGTGCAAAGGCTTTTTAATTTGATATAATCTCATTTGTTTATATTAGCTTTTGTTACCCTTGTCCAAAGAGACTGGTCCAAAAAAGATTGTTAAGACCATGTCAGAGAGCTTACGGCCTATGGTTTCTTCTAGGAGTTTTATGGTTCCAGGTCTCCCATTCGAGTTTCTAAGTCATTTTGAATTTATTTTTTGTGTATGATGTATAAGAGTGGTCCAGTGTCACTGTTTTGCATGTAGCTGTCCTGTTTTCCCAGCACCATTTCTCAAAGAGGCTGCCTTAGGATAAATTATTTTTCTATACTGTTTCTAGATTTATATGGGTGAAGAAAAAAAGTATGGAAGAAAGTGAAGCCAGAGGCCGAAATGGACAGGACGAAAGATTGCACAACCTTAGAAAGAATTTGCAGACTGGTGCAGGGCAGCTAACCCCCACCACAGAGGGATACCAGGAGCATTCATGAAGTAGCTGGTCCGAGTTGCACTGTTCCTTGGAGGAAGGAGCTTTATAAATAACTGAGGCTACTTTTCTCTTTAAAAGAGAATTAAGTAAACGTTGATTGTTTGCTTAACCAGCACAACTTGACCTTTATCGCTAGTGATTTTTTTTTCTTCCTGTAAAAGGCAAGACCCTGGAGATCATAGGGCATCTTCAACATGGGGAGCTGCCCAGAATTTGCATTGAAGGTCCCCTGAAAACCATCTTTGTCCCAGACGGCCTCGCCCAGGCAAGCATGAGAAGTGCATGGGGTAAGCAAAGGGCTGGGTGCCATGGCATTTGTTTTTCATTGAATAGGATTAGGGATTCTGACATGAATGATTAATCACCACATTGCAGACGGCTGACGAACACAGGAAAGAGTCCACTCGGAGTGGATGGTGCATGCAATCTATTCCAAACAGCTGCTGGGTGTTCCTGTCTCTTCCACCTCCCTACTCTTTCCTTAGGGTCCTTACTCCTGGCATCTCTCTTTCTCATTCCCTTTCCCTTTTCTAACTTGGTCTTCTCGCTTTTTTCTTTCTTTCACGTTTTCTCCCCCCTCTCCAAAACCCATCTTTGGTGATGATGATTCTCTCTTCCTTTCCACCCCCAATCCCCTTTGTGTCTTGTATGCCAAACTGGTACCTGAGTCTGGAGCCTTGGCGGGGAGAGCACACTGAGGGTTTGTAACGGAGGGAACTGGAGGCTAGATTTGAAAGCATTGGGCTGACTTCCAGCTTTTCCCATCACACCCTTATGTACAAAGGCAACGAAGAGGAAAATGTCACTCCGCTGACTGAGAGGAACAATACAAACAGAATGGCACACACACACACACACACACACAATGTTATGTGAGGAACACAGCAGTGGGAACAGGAGTTGTGTCTCCAGGTGTCTCAATTTTCCAGGCTTGATGTAACTCCCTGTTTCTGGAGGTAGATGTGGCAGGAGGCTATTTCCTCCATGCTTGCTATAGCTTGTTAATGTACGATTTGAACTTTAGAATAATGTTTCATTTTTAGCCATTTGGTTTTTGGAAAGCTGCGTTTGCTGTGACTCCCCTTGGGAAGATGACACCATCATAAGCGCCTGAGTCTCAAAAGCCTAGAACAAGAACTCTGGAGTCTGATTTTCTTGTTTCATTCCTGACTGTAACCTTCCTAGTTGTGGGAATCTCGGTCTTACATCATCTCGCATCAGAATTATCAGGAAAACGTGAAAACATGTGGATGGCTCCTTCCCACTCCCAGAGTTCTGATTAAGTCTAGAATTGGGTCCAAAAATGTGCATTTGTAATAAGTTCCCAGGTGATCCTGTTGCCATGGGTCTGGTAATCCCTCTCAGAACCATTTTCCTCAGTGACTTCCTGGTCCTCTGTCCACATTTATAAATACACATAGGGTCTGTGGCTTAGCATTTACAGCTTTGAAAATCTAGGATTACTCTTAGAGAAAATAAATGTTACTAAGAAAGTTGACCAACTATCCGATATGAATATAATGTGGCCAAGAAAGTCATCTAAGACAAAGATAAAAACTGTCATCTCCCAGTCTTCCAGAATCTTCTCTCCATACACACACACACTGATAGAGTCCCTCTTCCCTGTACTGTGCCTGATGACATCTCCCTACGTAACCTCCTCTCAAATTCTTCATGCTCACTCTGTCATGTCCCAGGTGGTGGTCCCCGTGGAAATGTGACCCTTTTGTCTTTTATCACCTGCCTATAACTTCAAAGTGCCATATATATATATATATATATATACATATACATACATATATATACATACATATGTGTGTGTGTGTGTGTGTGTGTGTACTGTTGACTCTTGAACAACATGGGTTTCAACTGTGTGGGTTCACTTATACACAGATTTTTTTGGTAAAAAGTGTATTTTCCCTTTCTTATGAGTTTTGCAGTAACATTTTCTTTTCCTTAGCTTCCTTTATTATAAGAGTAATATATAATATATATAACATACAAAATATGTGTTCATTGGCTGTTTATGTTATTGGTAAAGTTTCCAGTTAACAGTAGTCCATTAGTAGCTTCTGGAAAGTCAAAAATGATACACAGAATTTCGACTGCAATGAGAGTTGGTGTCTCAATCCCCATGTTGTTCAAGAGTCGTTTGTGTGCATATATATGTGTATGTGTGTATATATATATACACGTATATAATATTATATATATTGATTCTATATAAATGTATAATGAATTATTCTATTTATATGCATTTTATGTATACATATAATAATTTAAGTAATATATATATTTGAACTTATCATCTGCCTAAGATGTTAAAGTGACAAACACATATTCTATATTTTCAAAGTGATACAAATATGGGTAAACATATTTAAACTTCACTAGCCATGCCAAGTCAGCAAGCCGGCAGGACGTCCACCTGCCCCAAGTGCAGCGCCACCAGGTGTCCTCTTAGCAGCCTGCGATCAATTAGTGATTGTAATTGAAACTAAATGTCGTTAATTATGTAACTTTGGCCTCTTCCAGTTTGGTTCCCCTAAAATGGCATCACGGCACTGCGGGCACTACAAAGAGCTGGCGACAAGAGGAAAAAGGAATGAACGCACAGTCCACAAGCACTTGACTCAAGTTGAATGCTCAACCCGCTCTTACTATTCGTTTCTTTTTTCATCCAGATGGGGATTTCTGTGCATATGGTAACAAGCGTAAAATTTTGAACGACCTGATTGGCAATGAAGTGAAACAGCTTCCAGTGTCACCCTCTCTGGGGTATTGGGTTCATAAATGTTGTTAGCTCATTGGAAGAGATGACTTCCAACCCAAGGCTGGCTTTTCAGAGACTGGTCCAACAAGCCGAAGACTGTTGAGGGCATTGCCTTCTTAGAAGCTCACATCCAACAACCCTGTCTACGCTGCTGACCCCACCTACTGTAAAGCCATCCCTGTGGGAGCAATTGTCTCAGCTGATTTGAGAATCTACCTCAAATGTAAGCCTGGAAGGGAGAATGAAGGACATTTGCCTTTGATGGGGAAATGCAATCTTAAAGCCTGAGGATAGGTGATTGCTGTAATACACAGGGTCCCAAAAAGCTGAGCTGTCACATTTGGCTAATGGATGGAAGCATGAAAAACTCTGGAAATATCAAAGCTTAACATTTTTCCAGTAACATTAATTCACTTACACTGTACATAATTTTTTCAGATTACTCATTAAGCTGTTAAAATAGCTTTATATAGAATATGAGAAATATGCTTGCTTGTACGTGACTAAGAGTCTCTCAGGCTTTGTATCTCCTAACTTTTTTTTTAAGTATAAATTTGTACCTGAGTGCTTTATTAATATAGCTTTTTGCATATAATTTCCCTAGTGGTTTTTTGTTTTAAGAGAAAGTATGACTGGAACAAAGGAACTGCCAGTATTTAATAATGTTTGCATTCAAATATTCTACATAGATTTTAAGTTTAGCACGGTGATGGGGTGCCTTGTGAGGGGAAGTCAATTTCAGTATTTTGCTCCTGCTGTGTGCTTGGAAGTTTCTTTTTAACCAGGCAAATCTGAACAGATAGGAGAATAAACTTTCTGGCAAGACACAGCTTCCCTCTTACCCCTCTCAACCACCCACCAAGATCTCCCTTCTTATATAATGTTCAGAGTTTACCTAGAAACTTCCCTGGGTGAAGTCCTTAGTGACATCTTCAGACCAGACTTGAGTGTATACAGCCCCACTGTCTTCTTCAGAACCTCGCCCTGTGACAACATCTAGCATAAATGTCCTGCTCTCTGCCATGTGACCATGCTGGATAATTGGATGAATCCGAGAGCCAGTGGGAACTGGATTGCAGAATATCACTGGAACTTGAGGATTTCACCAAGACTCTTAGTCATTGATGTCCTTATGTGCACAATGGGATCATAGCCTTTAAGTCATAGGATTGTGTGGAATAAGGGAAATTGAATTACAATGACAGGAAAGTGCCTATAACATCATCTTGCTTTGTTTCCTATGTTGTCCACTCCTGTCTCCCCACACGCCAGGAGATCCCAGAGGAGAATCTCAGTATGAGGAAGGGTCTAAGAGATGACTTTTGCTCATGACATATTGGGCACAGGCAATTCTGCTCTACACATCATAGTCCGGACCCTCCAACACCGTTCTGACCATATCGGGATGCAGCGAATTTCGACAATCCTCGTGCAAAGTTAAAATTTAATGCAGCAACAAACATTTATTTGCACAAAGCATGATGTAGGGTTCAGTGTAACTGGGTAGAATCTCACTTTGGGGAAGCAAGGTTTGAAAACCTCTCATCTGCTGTCACGGGAGCAAAGGAACCCGATACCTCTAACACACACGATAAAAATGTGGAGCACAGACTGAGGTTTCTTGGAGCTTGGGAAGAGTACCTTCTGCTCAAATGAAGGCTGACGTGCCTGACCACTGTGGACTCCAAGGGCAATGCTGTGAGAAATCGTGTTGGGGCGCCTGGGTGGCTCAGTCGGTTGAGCGTCCGACTTCAGCTCAGGTCATGATCTCACAGCTCTGTGAGTTCGAGCCCCGCATCGGGCTCTGTGCTGACAGTTCAGAGCCTGGGGCCTGCTTCGGATTCTGTGCCTCCCTCTCTCTCTGCCCCAACCCACTCACGTTCTGTCTCTGTCTCTCTCAAAAATAATTTAAAAAAAGAAAGAGATCAAGCTGGTCCTCTGTCAGCCCAACTGTGGGCATTAGGCTTAGGGAAGATGGGACTGTTGTTTAAATAAAATTTGGGAGGAAATGCGATCTGACCTTACAGGGACAGGGCTAATTATGTTAGTTACCTGTGAGGGCCAGCTTCCCTGTTACCCATTCAGGAATTTCACTGTGATCCCTCCCACACAAACAAATTGGGGGGAAGGGGTACGGCAGGGAAGGTGAGTTCAATGAAATCGTGAAAAAATAATCAGTTCTAATTTTCAAAGTAAACAGCGATTTAAGCTTCTTCAACCCTCCTCCCTGACCACAAACGAAGAGACAAAAATATTTGTTTCTGGAGACCACATTCCTTTGCAGCATACGCTCTGGAAAACTGAAGATTGCCCCTCTCAGCAGGCTTAGCCACAAATTCCAAAGGTTCAGTCTTTAGAATCAAAGACCCTCACCCTCATCTGTATTTTTTTTCTTGCTATAAAGACACTGTCGGGAATATTTCTTAAGTTTATTTATTTATTTCGAGAGAGAAAGCATTTGCCCGCATGCGAGCAGGGCAGGAGCAGAGAGAGGGAAAGAGAGAATCCCGAACGGGCTTCATACCGTCAGCGCAGAGCCCTACGCGGGGCTCAATTCCACAAACCGAGGTCATGACCTGAGCTGAAATCGAGAGTTGGACGCTTAACTGACCGAGCCACCCAGACTCCCAATGGAGGAAGTATTTTTTAATCTCAGAATCTATAGTATGCAGCACAGTGCCAAGCAGAGAGTACTCGCTTGATAATCTTTTTTTTGTACATAAATGGATGAAATATATACCTGGGAGTCACTTAACGATCTCCGTTCTCTACCTCATCTTACTTACGTATGTACAATTATGGGCCTTTGTGGTGTTATGTATAGTGGACATACGGATGCATCTTAATGCTTGTCAGGAAAATTTCTTAATTCTGCATTTGTAGACATTACCTTTTGACTTCCTCGTATGTGAGGTGAAGACTGAGGCCATTTTGTTACGGACGCGCATTCATACACACACCTACCATTCTCAGTCTTTCCCAATGTAATCATTTCACACATTTTCGTGTAATCTATAGGCAGCGTCTATGGTCCATAGTCATGAAGATTGTATAATCGTTGCCTAGTCACCGACTGCATTGTGATTGCACTTCTACTTTGTACGATATTTTGTTGGTCAATAATCATTGCCTTGGTTTACATCTGTGACCTTATGGTGAATGTGTAGTAAACTTCTGACAGGTCGCTAAAGCTGCCCCCAAAATGGCCAAGCCCGGAAGCAACCCTCAGTTATGATTTGTTTTATCTTGTTTGTCTGTCTGGGGGACAGTTCTATGTAACCACGTCTCCTCTGGCTCCCATGGAAGCAATGTTCTCCGGGCTTATCGCATCGACATCATTATGAGACGGTTGCTCCCGCCTGTGTTAGATTCCCCTTTTCCTGGTTCCTTCCCACATCTTCTCTCTTTGTTTCCTTCTTGTGGGGAAGTAGGGTGTCTTCGCGTAGTGCCTAAGAAAGTATGCATGGAAAATGAAATGCTGAGACCTTGCTCTTCTTGAGGGCATCTTCATTCTACCCCACGATCTGATTAGTCCAGCTGAGTAACAATTGTAGGTGGGAATTTAAGGACATTTCTCTCTTGTCTTCTAACTTTTCCATTGGCTTCTGACTTGCAGTGTTTCTGTGATGTAAAATGTCACCCTGTTCCCTAATCCTCTGTACAAGAACAATTTTTTTTTCTCTCTAAAAACTGTCTGGGTCATTCCTGGTGTTCTCAGCTTCACCATGGTGGGCTTTGATGGAGAACTGTTTCCTTCCCCTGTGGTGAACTCTTACTGGGCCCTTGCAATACTTAGATATATCTCCTTGACTTTGGGAATATATAGTGTTAGTACCCTGGAAATGTCTTATTCTCTTTCTAGAACTCCTTTTCTTCAGATATTAGACCATATGCAACTATCCTTGAATTTTATAATTTCTCCCTGATTTTTATCCCTGTGTGTGTGTGTGTGTGTGTGTGCGCGAATGAGTGTGAATGTGTGTTTGGGAGACTTCTTAGTCTTTGAAAGTTCCTATAGGTAGAAGTCTGCCCTTATTTTGGTCATATCTATTCAGATATTAATTATAGTATTTTTGGTCTATTCTGTGAGTTTCTGGTTTTCTCCAAGCTACTTCCTTCCTTCTTTCTTTCACTTTTTCCTTTTCCTCTGTTTGGATGTATTGGTCGTAGCCTACACATTAAGTGTTTCCCTCCAGTGTTTGGTGATTATGGTTATGCCTTTATGTTTGAGAGTGAGACACTAAAACTCTGCTTGTATGTGGGTAGGGCTGATAGACTAATAGCCCTCTCAGGAAGGTTATTCTGGGTCCCTTCAAAATGGAGATCGGTATGTCTCATTCTTGTCTTCATTTCCTCAGAGAATTCGGATATCTCCTTAACATAGTCCTTAAGAATAAAATAATATTGGCATCTATACACATTTTGTGTAATTTTACCATGACATTTAAAAGCAATGGGTCTTTACAAATTTAGTTTTGAAATCATGATGGGGAAATATCCTGAATGCAAAACTAGAAGGGAAAATTTATAATTTATCACAACATTCGTGGCAGAAACCTTTAACAAAAAAATGCTGCTCATAAGGCAGTAACAGCTGGATTTCTACATGAGATGACTGGTTGGTTTTGTTCCTCGTGGTTTTCTCATGTCATTCATGGGGGCTTAATATGAAACAATACTGGCAAGATTCATAAATACTGGCAAGATGTGTGGGACCACCATGGGCTGGGCCTGGCCTCACTCAGGAAAGTCTCACTAATAACTGCACACACACAGCTCTTTCCTAGTGCCTTGACCCTGGGGATTATGGGCAGGAGAAAAGCAAAGGAACAAACAAAAATCCAGCATCTTCCTCAGTACATGAAAGACCCTTCAGAACCTGAAATCAAGACCACTCAGAGTTCAAATTCTAGTAATTGATGAAATGGGACTGCCCTTGTGATCTCAGACAGGGAGAGCTGAGATAGAAGACAATGAGTGGTACACTTGCTTCTCACCCCTAACAGCTGGCCTGAGATTGATATCCGCCATTTCCGCCTTCACTAGGGTATCAGGTAACGAGAGCTCGTCGAGGATTTGGTGATGTTGGAGTAAAAGCCTTTTATAATATTAACAACTGTCAGAGTGTTTAAAAAATTGACCAAGGTGCATTGTGGCCAGCTAGAACTTTTTGTGGGATGTGATAAGCAAGTGGATATCAACTCAAGTCGACAACACGACACAATGCATCACTGGTCACCAAAGAGGGGATACATCACAGGAGGGATGGATGAAGTTATCTGTGCCATTTTCGGTGCCGAGGAAACAGAGAGCGCACCTACGGCCACTACTTCAAAACTGTAAACCTTATATCTTTTTTCCCCACAGGAATATACTCTAAATTGGACAAGGTCAGAAAGGATTTGAGAAAACCTTGATAAAAACTGAAAAACAAACAAAACAAAACAAAACAGAAACCAACCATCCTCCAGATCATTGCTGGACACACACATGCACTCACACACGCGCACACACCTGAGCGATAACAGAGATGGAACTCAAGGTGAGTAGCACAGGAGTGAACAGGTGCACTCACAACTCATTTCGAATATAATCCAAGAGATAGAGCTTTCTACAAAATAGTTGATATTTATAAACAAAGTGGACAAATGACAGATGCCTGACAAAGATTCTCCGCTTCATAGAAGGACCTACCTCAGGGCTCCTTTCTTTAGCTGCTTTCTTTGAGGTTTTTGATGGGTTTTGGATTACGAACTGATGCAATTGTCAGAGAGTCAGGCTTGAGGGAAGAGGACTGTGGGCAACCCTTCCAGGTGGAAATTAATGAGAAAAAGAAAATAGTCTTTGAGTTGATAATTTAAGGGGACTGGAAAACTGAGAAGTCACTCCCAACAATTAGATTTTTGAGTGGCTCTTTGGAAACCTAATTTTGGGTAATTGGCAAACTACACCCACAAATCCCCATGAAATCAGTATTTCTCAAAGGCTCTAGACTGTGAGCATCAATGATACTTTGTTAGAGGAAGGGGAACCCTTGTCTTTCTTCTTGGCTTACACCAGCAGTTCCAAGACTCTGACATTCCATAATCAGTACAATTCAAACAACTAGCAAAAACCGGTTTGTCTGCAGGTGGGGAGGGAGAACAGACCCAGACAGGCGCACCATTTTTTTCATCACAGAGACTTTAAACAAAGCGACATCTGCTATCTTATGTATTTCTCTCATTTCATTCAAAGACACAATAAAACCTGGAAAAAACAATGAGTAGTCTCAAACTAAAAGGCAGTTCTTTATTAGCTTAAAATAAATTAAAGTAAAAATGTTTCCCCCATGGTCTTTCCGCTTTCCATCATGGAACGTGCTGGTGGTAAACACCTCTGTACGGTGCGGTGATAGTTAGTAGAGAAAAGCTGTGAGCTACTCATCCAGACCTTGCCAGACCCTGAAAGTCTTCTATTTTATCCCAACATAACTGAGCCCTGGAGCTGGAAAGGGGCTTAGAAACTGCTTTGTTAAACGACTTGTTTTTCAGCTAAGGAGCGGAGGCTTCGTCATGTCTAGGGCAGCCCAGCTTCCCCGGGGCCTGAGCGGGATTTGGGGCGGCTCTCCTGTCCCATGCACTTGACATTGCTGCCTTTCACTCCTCTGCTTGCCTGAGATGCTGACGTCCTGGCCCAGCCGTGCAGAATGTGGAGGCTCTTAAGGGCCATCTCCTTGAAGTTGAAAGAGTTTTTATCAAGAAGTATATTTATTGGGTACCTGCTGAGAGAAAATCCCAGGGGGGAGAGAGAGAGAGTCTTTTTCCTGGAGTTGAGCAGAATGCAGTCTGGAAGACAGGTCAAGTGCATGAAAGTAAACCTCACAGGGCTCAGTAGCGCGGGACTGAACATCTCATGAGTCGGGGAACAGCAAGGATCAGCGGGGGCCCGGGAGGCAGAGTAGTCACGTGCTCCTGAGGAGCATTTACAGGAAGCAGAGTCGCCGCAGGTAACTTGGCTGTTGGGCCCGGAACTCCCCCTGGACTCTCCCAGCTAGGGCGCAGGCCCCACCAGACCCCCCACTGGGGCTTCGGGCATCTCCACCCCGGGTCATTTCAGTTCTCACAAGGTGAGACGAGGTTTGAAGACGGCGGGAGGATCGAACGAGGAGACACCGGACACCCTTTTGCGTCCCCGTTACGCGCCACAACCTTTCCTGGTAGATGCGCTCTTGACCTTGCGGGACAAACCCTAGAAGCAGATTTCCCATTTGCCGGCCTCTCCCTGGGCCTCCTGCAGCATCCTGTCGCTCAGACAAGTACTGTTGTTAATGGGTTTATGGGAAAGGCTTGGCCTGCCTTTCCATCTGCACTTTCTGCTGGCTCCCTCCGAAAGCGCGAGCTCGCCATACGACATTCCCTTGAATTATTTAGATTGGTAAATCTTTCTGCATCTCACATCTTTAGTCCATCTGTTAGCCGGAGCTTTGCCTTTATAGGAAGTGTCCTTTATGCGTGCTGGCATCTGTCAGCAGTACATGTCCCTCTTTTATTCATGATCTTCTATGGGAGAGGATACAAGCTGCAGAAACACCGCATGCCTGGTATGCATTTCATTTTAATGGAAGATTACATGACTGGGGTGCTGGTTTTATTACCTTGCTCCACATGCCTCCATTCATCACCTGGGAGCCCCCTCACCCGGCCTGTTAGGAGGCACTGGCCCCTCTGCAGCCCCTCGGGCCCAGCTTTGCGCAGGAAGTGGGCTTGATGGGGGAGAGAAAACTATCCTTTGAAAAAAAAAAAAAAGATGAAAGCTCACGGGAAAGGAAAAAAAAATATATATATATCCTTGGGACTCATGGGCTGTGGGAAAGGGGAAAGGTCTTGGCCTCAAGCTGATACGCAGATGCGGACATGGAATTATTTATACAAATCATGAGCTGCATTAGGGAAATGTCACTGGGAGCATCATTTCATCGCTGAGTATATATATCCTCCCCGAGAATCTGCTCCTAAAAACGTACACTTTTTTTCCCCCTATTTTCCCACTCACAGCATAATTAAATCTCCGAGAGGGTTTCTCATCCATTTTTCCTTTTCATGCTGGAATAGCCTTTATAATTCTGTTTGCCAGATGTGGATTATACACAAGAAATAATCTACACGGGTTTTTCAAATTGTCTTACGTTATCATTTTGATGTCAATCTAAAAATAATCAACACAAGGATCACCTAAATAGGGGGATCGTATATCCTGGTTGCCGTGTACATTCATGGTTTATGTCTACCTATTGTTTATAAATTAATGCCTGACAGTTATTTTTGTCACTTTCCTCTCTACTCACAAACGTGAGCCAGTTTGGATTCTAAAGTATGGGCACCCTAATAAAAAATCTTGTGGATGGCCGCTTGATACGTAACTACTGCCAATGTGATGTCAGTGCCCGTGTTAGCCATTGTGTTTCCCTTTCCCCTGGTGCCCCGTCATCCTTCTTTACTGTGTGTATGGGTGGGTGCCCAGTGAGGAAGGGATCCATATCTATATCTGGAAGATGAGTTCTTCTGACTAGGGTCCTTTTCAGCATAGCGTTCATTCGTTTAACAAATATTTAATGAGCGCTTACTGTGTGTCACATACCTTTCTAGATATTGGGAATACAATGTGGGCAGGACAAAAGTCTTCACTCTCATGATACTGACACTCATTGACAATGATGAAGATTATATTGTGACTGAGAGCCTTTCACAGTTTTTTGTACACATTTACATTTACGAAGGATGTGCAGTGTGTTATAGCCCTCGGTGAGCACAGATGTTCCTTAGTGGCCCACAGAAGTGGAGTGAGGCCAAGAGCACATTGGAGAGATAGTGAGGACAGGCACCTGTTCAGAGGAACCACTGATATACAAGCATTCACTGCATATAAGTTGTGTTCCTTATTCCCTCCATAGCATTTGACATATTTCAAAGGGAAATGAAAAGGATGAAGGCTAAAGTCCTGCACTTATTATGAGGACCTACGGAAATACTGGAAAGAGACAAAAACAGATAAGGGTTAATCCAGTACGCACACGCGAGAATTCTCTGATATTTTATTAAAAGAGAACACTGGAAAAACACCAACGACATTCAATCTAGGCTTCTGTGAGGTCATCATTGAGAAGCTGGTGTGTAAATACTTGAAAGTGTAGTTTACTGAAAATCCCCTCAATTTTATCTTCCAAGTCTTCCACTAAATTTCTGCTTCTACTATTGTGCTTTTAATTTTCAAGAGTTTTTTTCTTTTTTCCTGATCTTAATTTTTTATATCATCCTATTTGAAATTTGTTAATGGAATAAAATCCCTTATCCCTCTGAGGATATTAATTATATCCTCAGATTGTTAAAGATTGTTAAAAATTTCTCCTCTTGGGGCGCCTGGGTGGCGCAGTCGGTTAAGCATCCGACTTCAGCCAGGTCACGATCTCGCGGTCTGTGAGTTTGAGCCCCGAGTCAGGCTCTGGGCTGATGGCTCAGAGCCTGGAGCCTGTTTCCGATTCTGTGTCTCCCTCTCTCTCTCTGCCCCTCCCCTGTTCATGCTTTGTCTCTCTCTGTCCCAAAAATAAAAAAAAACAAAAAAACAAAAAAAAAAGTTGAAAAAAATTTCTCCTCTTTGCAAATGTCTTTGTTTTCTATGAAGTCTTTTTTTTTTTTCTTTAACTTGATTTTGGTCCTGTCTTCAATGTTAGGTGTTTTTTTTTTTTATAAATCGTAGGGTGACTTTTGATGGTCCATTTATAAGAGTAGGGTATTTAAAAAGTCAATGAGAAGCTTCATATGCCCAGGAAGAACTTGTTGACTGTACGGTGATTGGGCAGGAACCATGTATTTTTATTGGAAGATCTCCAAATGCCAGTTTTGGTAAGTCATTTCTTTTTGACATTCATTTTCCCTAGAGTGGTAGCTTTGAGTCTTCTGCTTGAAGGACCTAAGCTGTGTGCATTCTAAATGGTGAAAAGAGTGTGGGGCCTGGAATGTCTCGTGGTTCAGAGTGAACACTTTTACTTAACCCCTTTTTATCCCCACCTTCAGAGATAGTGGGTGGCTTTCTAGCGTTCTGGACCTTGAATTGGGTCCCTTTCTCCTGGCCCGTGCTCTGGAGGCTTAGGTTCGGATATTTTTGCTATGCTTAGTGAGTTATAAGAAGTCCATTTGCTTTCTCTTTTCCCAAATGTTATCTTATCCTTTGTCCACTATCACGTTCTTCTCTCTTCATTTTGTGGATTTACATCTTATTTAAAGTTATTCTAGGGGTGTCTGGTGGCTCAGTTGGTTAAGTGTCCAACTCTTGATTTTGGATCAAGTCATGATCCCAGGGTCGTGACATCGAGCCCCATGTCGCACTCCATGCTGTGCACGGAACCTGCTTAAGATTCTCTCTCTCTCTCTTTCTGCCTCTCTCTCTCTCTCTCAAAAAAAAAATTAAAAAAAGTATTCTGTAGAACTGTAGGAGGGTTTCAGGATGCAGCAGAGATAATCCATCTTCTAGCTTTCACTGCGATCCGTTCGTCTCTTTTCCAGGGTAAAGATTTCTGATTACTCTTGCAAGTCTTTGTATGAACAGGTGCTGAGTTCCTCTGCCATGCTGAATGTCTCTCCATAGCACAACCCATTGTCCTTGGGCTTATTTCAGCTCCCCATTATTATAATAAATGTAAATAAATATAAAATCCACAGAAATAAAGCTCTTTGGTTTGATTTTATATTGCTACGTAAGTGACAATAAAGAAATGACATATTATATAGCCCTTGTCTTTCAGATGATGATAATCTATTTAAGGGTTTGGTCTCAACAAGTCAGGTGGTTTGCCAGATATCATTGAAAATAAAGAATACTTCTCCTTATTTCCACTCTCAAGTGAAACCTCAGCTCATGAAATCTGTCCAGCCTCTGAGCAGGTACAAAATACAGGAATGCCTGGGTGGCTCAGTGGTTGAGCATCTGACTTCAGCCTTGGCCGTGATCTCGCCGTTCCCGAGTTCAAGCCCCATGTCAGGCTCTGTGCTGACAGCTCAGAGCCTGGAGCTTACTTCAGATTCTGTGTCTCCTTCTCTCTCTGCCCCTCCCTTGCTCGTGCTCTGTCTCTCTCTTAAAAAATAAATGAACTCTAAAAAAATTAAAAAAAGAAAAAAATACAGAAGAGCCCACAATTTCTCCCATTCTACAGGTGCTACATTTGAGCTGGGACGACTAGATGGCAGAGAAGCCTTGCTGAGCTGGGGCTTCTGGACCAGGGATGTCCTCTTGCCCCTGGGTGTCAAGGCATGCTTCATGGATTTCCAATATGGACAGTTGCCTCGTGTTCCTCCTCAGAAGGAATCAGTGCTTTATTTCATGCTCTGTTGTCACCATCCTGAAATTCTCAATCATTTTTGAACAAGGAACCCTATGTTTTCATTTTGCACCAGGTCCTGCAAATTACGTAGTCAGTCCTGCCTGACATAGTGCATGAATCCCTTGCAGCTGAGAGAGTGGAGAGTGAATTTAACAGTCTGGCCTCCCCATTGTGAGGAAACAGTTGGGAATGATCATAGGAGATATAGGAGTTGTGAGATTATAAATAGCAGAAAACCAGAAGATACAGGATAGATTGGATCTACTGTTGCCAACATGTATTCAGGTTCTAGGCAGGCAATCGAAATGTGGGAAAGGCCTGGTATACGAGGGGAAGGCTGTCTATCGCCCAACAGAAAGAGCATGTCCTGTATAAAGACATTCAAATTCAATTGTAAAACGCTAGGCTGTATCGGACAGAATATACAAGTGGGTCACCAATTTGCGAGCCATGCTTTGACATAATCCAGAAGGCCATTGCATATCCATGATTATTCCCCATGACACCTGCTTATTTTGCACAGTTTTTTCAGAACGAAGATTTCTTTCAGTCAAACTAGGATGTCAGGTCAGTTCATGCATTGATTTTTTATTATTCTTCCATTGTCTCCCAAAGGTATAAAGGCATATTTTACAGTTAGGACACTTATTTGGCAGTTAGCCTCGTGTGGAATCCTCCCGTTCCCCTTTGCTTTGAGCAGCCTCACCCTTGTCATTCGTGCTGTATCTGATATTTGTTGTAATATGATTAGATAATTGTGGTGAAGGCATCATTCCCTGAGCAGATGGGCTGAACATTTAAGGTGAGCCCTGTAGCATGGTGAATGAGAGTGCTAAGAACCTGGCAGAAACTGAATAGAGGGTGTGTGTGTGTGTGTGTGTGCGCGTGCACGTGCTTGCACACATGTGCACGTGCATGCTTTTCAAACACAAGTTTCACTCAAAAACAGCTGGCAAAAGGTGGCCCAGTCCTGACTGTTGCTGCAGGGACTCCCAAGGGACTGGAGGAGTTATAATTTTAGCAGCTGAACACTTTTCCCTTTAATTTCTGTATATTACCCAAGCTGCACATGGACTGATAGAGGCAGTATATTATGCAATTCTTTCCCCAACTTAAATTACTGTGTGAGCTTTCTCCCAGAGTGTTTAAATACATATATACATCTGAACTGAAGTATCTTATCCTGAGTCTTGGGTTCTCAGAAAAAAAAATCTGAAGCCTTCATGGCCTAGGAAAGTAACACTGAAGTGCCTGAATATAAGATACATAAGGTGTAACAAAAAAGCGAAAGACTTAGATTCAAGTCCCTAATCTACTTGCATGGCATTGACTTTCATAAATCACTTTACTTCTCTGAGGCTTCATGCCCTTATCTATAAAATGGGATCATAATGGTAGCTACCTTACCGGGTTGTTGCTCAGATCAGATGAGATAAATGTCCCTCCTGGTCACCTAAAGTTTTCAGGGCACTTACAGTTCAGTAACTCATTCATAGAACACAGACTGGGAAACTCTACTTTAGGTGTGAAAGCCAGCAATGACCCTCTCCGGTGGAAGGAAAGAATCTCTCATGAATTAAACAGGAAAAGCTCCTCCTATCTAAATAAATGACTCTTGTATAAACGTGTGTAATTTACCTAGTGTGGGGCAACTTTAGAAGGAAGAGAATACTGACTACTTTGGATGGGGCCCAAAGATAAGGAAGAAAACTCAACTTTATAGTCCTTAGGCCTGTAGGTTCTCTGAAGTTCAGAGATCTAGAATTTAGAGATAGAAGTTACATCAGTAGATATTGAATTACTGGAACACCGCCAAGAATACTGCGCATGATCTGTTCTTTTCAAAGGGTACTGATGGTGTCATTTAGATCACAGAAAACCAAACCATCCTGTGCCACAGCATTCCTGCTCACTGCTTTTATGTAAGGCTTATACACCTCCATTCACTCCAGTAGTTGCTCTAAGGGATGAGTGAAATTTATTATTAAAAATTTAAGCAGGGGCGCCTGGGTGGCGCAGTCGGTTAAGCGTCCGACTTCAGCCAGGTCACGATCTGGCGGTCCGTGGGTTCGAACCCCGCGTCAGGCTCTGGGCTGACGGCTCAGAGCCTGGAGCCTGTTTCCGATTCTGTGTCTCCCTCTCTCTCTGCCCCTCCCCCGTTCATGCCCTGTCTCTCTCTGTCCCAAAAATAAATAAACGTTAAAAAAAAAAATTTTTTTAATTTAAGCACTCTGAAAAGACCAGTACGCCTAGGAGCCTCCTAAGAATACGATATGATATGGTATGGGGGGACTCTACATGTGAAGCGAAGTTGAAAGCATCCTGTACCCCACCTTCCTCAAAACCTCACATGGTAGGCTGAATAACAACCATTAAAGATATGCAGGGACTAATCCCAGGAACTGTGAATGTCACCTCATGTGGAACAAGGAACTTGCAGGGGTGACTAAATTAATGACCCATGAGATGGACTGATGATCCTGGATTATCCGGATGGTCCCTAAATAAAAGGGTAAATGCCTTTGGAGTCAGACGCACGACAGTTGCACCATGAGGTCGGCCAGAGGTAAATAAATGTCTTTGAAAGGAAGTAGGAGATATGACAATAGAAGCAAAAGGTCGGAGTGGTACAAGGAAAGGGTCAGGACCCAAGGAATGCAGGTGACCCTAGACAAGGCAAGGAAACAGAACCACCCAGCACCTCAAGAAGGAGAAAGTCCTGTCGTCACCTTGGCATTAGCCCAGTGAAACTAATTCTGGACTTGTAGCCTCCAGGACTGTAAGATAACCTGTGTGTTATAAGATACCACATATGGGGTCATTTGCTTAGCATCCAGAAAAAACTAATATAAACAGGTTTCGTCGATTTTTACTCTCCTAAAAACAGCTAATTGACAATATCTAAAATACATTGAGGGGCACCTGGGTGGCTCAGTCAGTTGAACATCTGACTCTTGATTTCGGCTTGGGTCGTGATCTCATGTTTCACGGGATTGAGCCCCAGCCATGTTCTGTGCTGACAGTATGGAGCCTACTTGGGATTCTCTCTCTCTGCCCCCCCCCCCCGCCCAAATAAATAAATAAAAAAATTTTTAAAAATAAAATAAAATACACTGAGCATTTACTATATAATAGGTAGCAAATTAATTTTACATGCATTATTTATTTTACCTGCCTGATAGCCTTTTGGGGTTGATATTAGTATGACTATTTTCTTGGAAAGAAAAATGAGGTTAATAAAGGCTAAGTAACTTCTCCAAGGTCACCAGCTAATATAACCTGCCTGGTTTTCCCGTGTTGGACCTGTCTTACCCCAATTACGGGGTGGGGGGGGGCAGCCTTCTCAACGGCAAAGTTTGTATCTTAGCCTCCTGTGTTCCAAATCAATTCTCACCCTATCGCTGAGTTCAGATGAAAAGAAAGATAAAAATGAAGCCCACCTGAAACCATGATGTCAGCCAATGAGGACATAATTTGATATGCATGAACTTGATCTACACCCATCTGTTGAGAATTCTGCTAATTACAGAAGGGAAGGTGCATCAGAGTTCTTGTCACAGCGCCGCCGCGTTTTCTCCTGTCTTGTGGTTCTAGCCGTGGGAACATCCCCTCGGTGAAACTGGGCTCCCATATTCTTCTCGTTGGGTGCCCCCCCCTCCTTAAGCGATTCAGTCAGAGGAAGTAGATTTCTTGCAAGAGATCTAGCACGCAGGGGCCACGTGCTTCTGGCGTTCCATTAGATGCTGAGGGTGTTTGATGCCAAGTTGACACCAAAGCCTAATTAAATATTATGCCGGTGCACATATTCCACAAATTAAGACACAGCACATCACAGAGCCTAGTCCAGGATGAGTTAAAAAGGAAGCTGTCAACATGCAAAAGACCCTGTTGAGTGCTTTAAATACGAATTCTGAATTTAAAATGCAAATGATTTGAAGTCTCGGTTCCTCTCACACTGGGAAGGAAAATTCAGTGGGGGTAGAGAGAGTTTTATTTCAGTTTTACCAACCGCTGAGTTTTGCCTCCAGTTTCCACCCCAGCATATTACAGCCGTGTTAGAAATCACAGAGGAGCTAGCCCGGAGCCAACAACCCGCTTCCGGCTCCTCACCGGCTGGCTGAAAAGCAGGAAGCAAACCAACCCCATCAATGTTGACAAGTCAACACAGGTTTTGAAAAGAGAAAAAAAAGTTTTCATATTGAAACAGGCAGGACCACGGGCACTCTTCAGACCTGCACCGCTGTGGGGAAAGTTCTGCACCCGACTTCATCAGGTTGGGGTGTGCGGGGTGTTGGGGAAAACCAGAGAGGTCGATGACTCTCTGAGGTGATGGGCTCCCGAGCTGCAGAACCAGGAACAGAGCTGAGAGCGTTGGCTGTGACCATCTGAGTTTCAAGAGAGCAGTGAGCAGAGTAGGTCACGGGGGAGAATGGCGTAAGAGGTGGAAAGCTTCGGGGTGCTGTGCTCTGCTTTGCCAGACCCTGCTTCCACCCCTACTCCCCCCGTTACCATCAGGTGTGTGTAAATGGGACAGTAGCCAATAACGGGTTGAGATGAGATCCCATCATCTCAACCAGGGTACAGTTGTCTCTCTAATTGACTATTTCTGTCTTCCCGTCCTGTTTTTCTTGGAAGTGGCTTTTGTATTCTTCCAGCAATTACCAAGTCTTTACCATGTTCATGCTCTGAAGAAACAAACATGGATACGGAGAGGTTGTTCTCCTGAAAGAGTGTGCATTTGAGAAGGCAAAGAAGACACAGACGTATACCTTACCAGCTTCCTTCCAAGTGATAAATGCTTCGAAAGAATGACTCAACGTGAGCTCCAACGGGGTGGAGATGAAAAATGTATCTGAGGCAGGTTAAGAAGGAAGTGTCTGTGAAGTCCTCACAAAGACAAAATATTTGAGCAAATTATCTTGAAATAAAAGTCAATTTTGGACTGATGGATTTGAAGAAGTAAGACACAGTCCAAAGTACTTTGAAAACAGTGTTTAAGGGGCGCCTGGGTGGCTCAGTCGGTTAAGCGTCCAACTTCGGCTCAGGTCATGATCTCACGGTCTGTGAGTTCGAGCCCCGCGTCGGGCTCTGTGCCAACAGCTCAGAGCCCGGAGCCTGTTTCAGATTCTGTGTCTCCCTCTCTCTCTGACCCTCCCCCATTCATGCTCAGTCTCTCTCTGTCTCAAAAATAAATAAACATTGAAACAAAAATTAAAAAAAAAAAAGAAAACAGTGTTTAAGAGTAAAATCACGTGGGGTGGTGCCTGGGTGGCTCAGTCGGCTGAGCGTCCCACTCTTGGTTTCGACTTAGATCATGATGTCACGGTTCATGAGTTTGAGCCCTGTACCTGGCTCCACACTAACAGTGCAGAGCCTGCTTGGGACTCTCTTTCCCTCCCTCTCTGCCCCTCCCCTGCTTGTGCTCTCTCTCTCAAAATAAATAAACTTAAAAAAAAAGTAAAATCATGGGGAGAATTAAAAGAGGTAACATAAAAGACAGGTCACATCTTTTCAACTTAACCAAAAGAATCACGATGTGGTCACTTTCTTTTCTGAGTTGTTCATCCAACAACAGTTGACTCTGAGCCACTTAAATGACCTTTCAAGAGGCTGATGTGGCAGCACTGACTTTTGACTTTTTAATTCAATTTTTTTTAACATATAAAACAGACTTGGGAGGCAGGGATCTGATTGAACAACTAATCCAGAAAATTGGATCGAGTTGGTTTTATGAATCTTATCATTGGATCGTTAAAATTGTTTAAATCCTTTAACCTCTTCAGAAAACACCCCACAGGCCTTGGTGAAAGCTACATGCCAAGAGTCAACCCAGTTTGTTTTGTTTCCATTAAAATCAGTTCCCACCATATGTGCAGTAATCTGTTAAATAAATGGAGAACACAAACACATATGAATGCACACACACACACACACACATCCACGTGCATGTGCACACACACACACACTGTTTTCTGCTTTTAAGGAAGTTAACGTTCTGATAGAAGAAAGGACTTACATACATGAAAAAAACGACAGGGCAATAATACATTCCACGGTCGAGCACTAGACTGAACACGATTCAGTGCAGACGTCAAGAGTAAGGACGAGTTCTGTGGGGAGCAGAGAGGGAAGAAAGTAAAGCTAGAAAAGCTTAATTAAAATTAGCTGAAGTTGATAATCTTTCAACACTACCATCTTGAAGAAGATTCGATAATTTTATCACCACAGGTAGCTTGGGATGAAAAGTGAAGAGTGCCGCGGGTCTATGAGAAGTTGCAATTTTGTAAAACTTGACAAATGTTGCCTTCTCGGAAGCGTCCGTCTTCAAAAAATATCCTTACCATGTTGAACTGTTTCATTTTCTTAAAAATGTGCTGGAAAAATCATTATTTTTTTTTAAAATTTGTCTTGATTTTCATGGTGAATGAGATATAATTTACTAAATAACATAATTGTAAGAAAGAAAGCTGATTGAATGGCATTTAATGGATTTTGCTAACTGAAATAATTAAGTGGTAATTGCTTAATAATGTCAAATTATTTTCTGCTGTATACAATTGTTAATTACATACAAAGAAAAATTGAATAGTTTATTGTTTTTTTGGCAACTACAATGATTGACTAAACTAAGTGTCCAATTAATTGTGTTCTATTCGATGATAAGATGATAACTGATTGAAAAGTAAAAGATGAATGTAGTCTTTGCACTCAGGAAGTAATACTACATGGAATAAAAATCCATATTAAATCAAGAAAGGGAATGAATCATATATTCATCCTTCTTCATCAATAGATTCTGTTAAAATTAATTTCTCTCTTGTTTTAAGTGAGTTAGAATATAACTTTGGCCTGTAATCATTTTTTTTTTCAACGTTTATTTATTTTTGGGACAGAGAGAGACAGAGCATGAACGGGGGAGGGGCAGAGAGAGAGGGAGACACAGAATCGGAAACAGGCTCCAGGCTCTGAGCCATCAGCCCAGAGCCCGACGCGGGGCTCGAACTCCCGGACCGCGAGATCGTGACCTGGCTGAAGTCGGACGCTTAACCGACTGCGCCACCCAGGCGCCCCTTCTTTTCTGAACACAAAGTTGAAATATTTACATGAACCCAGCCTGGCTCCTTTCCATGCAGGGACACAGGGACGCTTCCCATCCCGTAGGGGTGAAGGAAAGAAAATGACATATAAGCTGAAACCCTTCGTAAGCCTGGGGAGGGCTTATAAATAATAGGACTCATAATAAATTATTGTTGATGAGCCAGAGAGGCTGAGACACCATTCCCTTAAACATTCCCAGTCACGAGAGATACTCTTACGGGGAAATTGTCTTTTTGTCGCTGTTGGGAAAAACATCCATCTTTCCTTCACTAACAATCACACCTTCGGTAACAGTAGTACTGAGACTAGTACTTAGAGCACTTGAGTTGGAATGGATCTGAAGTTCTTCCAGGTGGGTTGTCTCCCAAGTGAATCAATGCATCGTCCTTGGCATTGTCCGTGCAATGCATGGGGCTCATGTGCCTGTGCGTCCGTGGAGGATGAGAGGTCTTAGCCGCAGTGGAGGCCCCATGCACCAAGTGTGGCCACACAATCTCCTCCACTCGGTGCAGCAAGTCCTGACTCCTTGGGTAACTGATGAAAATGTCCTAGAGAAGAGGGTAGGAAAAAAAATAAGAGGGGCGCTTGGGTGGCTCAGTCGGTTAAGCGTCCAACTTCAGCTCAGGTCCTGATCTCACGGTTTGTGAGTTCAAGCCCCACACTGGGCTCTGTGCTGACAGCTCGGAGCCTGGAGCCTGCTTCGGATTCTGTGTCTCCCTCTCTCTCTGCCCCTCCCTGCTCACACTCTGTCTCTCTCCCTCCTTCAAAAAATAAACATTGAAAAAAAAAATAGGAAGAAGCAGGCAGTTTCAGAAACGGAAGAGAGGAAGGCAAACGAAAATCTGGAACTGGTGGAGCATATGCAATTACATGGCGAAAATTATATGTATATATTGATGAGAGAGAGAGAGAGAGAGAGAGAGAGGGCTGGATGAATGGATGGATGGATCAATTGATTAGTCTTCAGTAGGATTATTAAATTGGTTATATGACAAAACACCTTCTAACCTATGCCCATCATTACTATAGCAGCCAAACACAGGCAAAGAAAATTTCACATTGTTTTAGACCTAAAATAAAACGTGCTGTTGGACTTCTGGATTTTCATTAGTAGTTCGTCTGCAAAATGAATTTATAGTGAGAAATCAAAATACAAATAGCCTGTTATAATCAGCCAACGCGTCTCCACCAAGTCCTGTTCCCCAGAGGTACAGACCAGCAACTTTTTGTCTAGCTTTCTAGAAGTTTTAGAGGGAGAGCAGAGGCGGCTGTAAAAGCAGTTGTAACAAAGTTACACAAAAGAACCATCAGTAAATAATATTCTGCAATTTGCTTTTTTAACCCCCAAATACAGCTTGTCTTCTTAACTCCTAGTTCTTTTCAAAATTTTTTTATGTTTATTTATTTTTGAGGTGGAGAGAGAGAGAGAGAGAAAGCATGAGTGGGGGAGGAGCAGAGAGAGAGGGAGACACAGAATTCGAAGCAGGCTCCGGGCTCTGAGCTGTCAGCACAGAGCCCAACGTGGGGCTCGAACTCACGGACCGCGAGATCATGACCTGAGCCGAAGTCGGATGCTTAACCGAGTGAGCCACCAGGCTCCCCTTAACTCCTAATTCTTTTTAGCTGCATGATATTCTATTGTGTATCTGTGCCATTTATTTAACTAAGCTGCTCGTGAAGGATGCTTAGAGTATTTTCTGTCCTTCAGTCATACAGGCTTGTTGAATTTGAGAAACATTCAGAACACTGAGAGCCCGCCAGGACAGACTCTTCGCTAAATAATAGGTCTGACTCATGCGATGATAAACACGAGTCTGAAAACAAGACGTCGATGTTCTCTCTCTGCTTAGCAGTCCACTAAGACAGCAACAGAGGTGACTGGATTGATTGCAGCATTTAAGGTTGATAATTGAGGGGAAAAAGCGCAAAGATGGCGAATCCGCTTCCCGTCTACAAACACTGGCCCTGTTACTCTGTGACCTTGGCAAGCCTCTGGCTCCTTACCCCCTTCTGGAAAGTGAAGAATAAATCACATCAGATCACAAACATCCCTGCGTGAAGCTCTACCCAGTTTGCAGTCATAATGCATTTATATAAAGACAAGAACTACCATGAACGTGCAGGGTATGGAGTGGACGATGACGTGGTCACCAGGCTCTGAAACTCGCAACACACGTTACCTAGGGGATGAGATCAAAAGTAACTACTTCCCTGTAGGTTCCATACGTTGAAGTTAAGGCTTCTTTCTTCCTTTCTTTCTCTTTTTTTCTTTCTTTCCCCCTCTTTCCTCCTCCCTTTCTTTCTTTCTTTCTTTCTTTCTTTCTCTCTTTTCCTTCCTTCCTTCCTCCCTCCCTCCCTCTCTCTTTTCCTCTTTCTTTCTTTCTCCCTCCTTCCCTCCCTCCCTCTTCTTTCTTTCTTTCTTTCTTTCTCCCTTCCTCCTTCCCTCTCTCTCTCTTTTCTTTCTTTCTTTCTCCCTCCCTCCTCCCTCTCTCTTTCTCTTTTCTTTTTCTTTCTTTCTCCATCCTTCCCTCCCTCTCTCTCTCTTTTCTTTTTCTTTCTTTCTTTCTCCCTCCTTCCCTCCCTCTCTCTCTCTTTTCTTTCTTTCTTTTTTCTTTCTTACTCTCTTTTCCTTTCTTCCTTCCTTCTTTCCTTCCTTCCTCCCTCTCTCTTTTCTTCTTTCTTTCTTTCTTTCTTTCTTTCTTTCTTTCTTTCTTTCTTTCTTTTTCTGCCTTAGAATTTCACCGACTCCAATTCAGTCGGTCATTACATATGTTTTGAAAACTCACCATGGGCCAAGCTCGGCGCCCAGAGTAGAAACACAAAGATGACCATATTCGAAAGTAGTGTGCCCCTCCACTTCACTCAAAAAGCATTCAGAAAGGGCAAGCTCTTATTCCCTCTGCCATGTGGCATAATTAAATGTGGGTTCTTCCACACGGTCCTACTTCACACTTTTCAGTCACGTTGCGTCTCTCGGGCTCCCGATTCTGGAAGCATCAGGTAGCTTGTGGGGCCGCAGCTCAGGGAAGTGGGGGACAGGGGCGAGGCTGGAAAGGACCTCAAGCCAGAGCACTGCAACTCTTGGTCTGTAAGTATAAAGGGTTTGCCTATGTCAATGACGTGATGAAACCAGTGACTTAGGAAGGTGACTGGTGACAGGGTAGACGGAAAGAAGAGTTTTATTGACAAGCTAAAGGGAGATGACGGAGAACCTGAAATGATGAAGGCCAGCGAGGGTGGAAAGAAGTAACCGCAGAAGTGTTTCAGAGTAGGGATAGGACAGACGGAGGGACAGCTGAGTATCGGCGTGAGGGAAAAGGGCACATTGAGAATTTTTGAAAGCTCATTTCTTTTCCCCCGCCTGGGTTGGGGGGAGGGTGTTCTTTATCTGTGAATGTGTCACTCTCACCAGGGAGCTTGGTGCTATGTGTGTCCCCGTAAAACACCCCAGCTTCCATTAAACAAAGTGCCCTTCTTAAATGCCTTCCTTGTAAGACCTGGCCGCCCTACCCCAAGCCATTAGTGGGAACAGAACGTTAATAAGGAGGGACTGTGGTATCTCTAAGAGACGCTGACCTCCGTCAGCGGAAGCAGGGCACCCATTACAGTGTAATGATAAATCACAAGCTTTCCCTTCCATTATTTTCCCAGAAGACTCTTCTCTGAATGCATAAACATACTGGAGGGAGGAAGAAAAAAAAACACACACGACAGATGAAAGAAAGGTGAAGAAAAAGAGAAGGGACAGACAGACAATCAGTTAACTCCCAGTGGGATTTAAAATAATAAATGCATCATACACACCCACGTATTTGCACAGTGAGACTTTAACATAACCTCGTAAGGAGAAATCTCCACCAAAAAGATGCATAAATGAACTCTAAGATACAAAGGCCTCACCCCGAGAATTGTCAATACCAATGACATCTCTAGGAGTGCTTCTTTGTATTTAATATTATGGTGCTTTTCTCTTTATTGTTGCAAATGCAAAGGCGAACTAATCCCAGGAGTGGGAGGGACAATAAATAATCAATAAATTTATAAGTGAACTTGTTATCTACCTTGTTAGCTCATCTTTCTGCTTAACGATGATCCCCTCACATTTAACTGGCTTTTGGGGAGAAACATTTGCTGGGTTCCCTTCTCTTGATACACTGATCAAAAAACCAATCCTGACGTGTAGACCATTCTTGCTGGCCATGCAATGATGTCTACAAGATACTCTATAGCTGTTGCCAAAGACGTGTGCTTATATCAGCCATACACTATGGCCGTCGGGTGAACTTTGCCTTTGGAAGCTAGCATATAGCCAAACATTGCAATGAGTTTCAAGGTTCTAGAAAGATGGCTTCGGTTCAGTGGAAACAGGATCGATGTGAGAGCATGACAGAAATGAATAAGAAAGGGTCCAAAGTGGCTAATGTCAACACTCCGACTTTTCATGATTTGTCTGTGTGGATGAAAGAGCCCACGGTGAGTTCATGGATTAGTTGGACTGTCTCTACCCAGCTCAGAACATCAGAGTCCATCTTTGACTTTTACTTCTATGTTGCCTCTGATACCAAGAGCTTCTCGTGTAGACTACACCTTTCCATATTTGAAGCCCATCTTTTACCAATGACCTTCGGCATGGCTCTCTTCAGGTTCTTGAATTTATTTTCCCTTTCAGCTTTACCTGGTATAAATCCCATCATCTGGCTCTACCCAGTGGAAATGGTCTCTTGTCTAGCCAGCTCCAATCCACTTGTATGGGATCTCAAGCAAAAAGAAACCTATACGTTGAAGTACATATTCCAAAATTATCGCTCAATTTTTTCCTCTATCGAGCATCCAGCTAACTCTGAAATTATTCCTGCCACACATCAGATACGTTTTCCCTCCGCTATCTGGAAGTTCACTTTGCATCCATTCACTTTTACGAATGACCTCTGTTAGTACTTGTTTTCCCTAATGGAAAGAAATCCGAAGAAGACTTTGCTTTCACAAAATGGTCATTTCATAAGAATTTTGCTTCTTCGCTTTAATATGGTTTCATAGGAATCTTCTACTTTCAGATAGTGGGGGGAACCAGTGTGCCATGTTTCGATGACATTCACCTTTACCATTTGATGAAAAACAAATTGTTTTCCATGTCCGCCCTCCTACTCTCTTTTCTTCATGATTGTTTTTTTGATTTTGGTTCCATAGCTCATGCTGTGACAGTTACAGGTATCCTTCCCCCCACCCCCCTTCATTTTAGTAAGGTCTGCAGTATATACCACTTTGCGTGGTAGAGAACCAGATCATCTTCGGCTTGAGCTGGGCAATATTTCCTCCCAGACTACTGATTTATGTCTCAGATTTTTCAAATATTCTCTAATAGTGCTTTCCATCAACAGCTGCTTTATATGTACAAAGTATTCATTGCCTTCTAATAACCCAGGCTGCTTTTTCCGTAGCTTTGTTGCTAACATCTATTTCTTTGACCATACGTCAGTCCAGTAACTCAGTCATGTTTGAGCCATCATGATTTTCATCCCTTTTCTGATTTATTAGCCGACCACTCTCTCTCTAGTATGCCTTTCTTCCTTAATATATTTGTGAAAGACTCTTTGACCCCAGCTGTCCTGAATGTTTTACTGTGCTTGCTGGCCAAGGCTTTTGCAATGGGTGCAGTTTTATGAATCTCAAGATGAGCTTTGCTTTTAAAAGCTGCCCTTTCGGTTCATTTAAATAAAATATCCCCAGCTGTGTTTATGCTACAAAACCATTTGTAACCATCTCCTCCACTTTGGCCCCAAACATTTTTTATTCCAGACCTCTAGATTGCAGCCACAACGGCTCTTGTTTTGGTGCTTTGCTATGCATCTATTTTCAAGAATTGTCAAGTGCCACTCCCATTTCTGGGTCTGTCCGACAGCCTGTGTCCTGAGGTCAAAACACTGCCTTCATCAATAGAACCTCCACTGTAACACCTCTGCCCAAAGACCCAGATAGTATCTCCCGTCACCAGTTTCCAGAGGTTTATGGTGTCCAGTAAGTAGCTCACTTAGTCTTCTTGTAGGGGCGGGGAATGTCTGGCATTAACAGACGTCCTTGTGACTGCCTGAAAGGCTACTTAAGGACCAAGGAATTGGCCCACAAGACTTATGACTAGCTGACTTATGGGCAAAGGAATTCGGCTCACGACAGCTAAAAAGAAAAGATAACCATATTAATTTTTTAAACTATATATATTTTTTCCACTTTTACTCAAAGGTAAGTGACATATTACATTACATCAGACTAAGGTGTGCGACTTAAGGATTTGATACGTGTATATATTGCAAAGTATTTACAATAAATCTAGTTAACATCCATCACCTCACAGTTAGAAATTTCTTGGGTGTGATAAGAAGTGTTAGGAGCTACTCCCTTCAGCATCTTTCAAATAGGCAATACGGTATGGTTAATATAGCCAGCATATACCTCATATACGCACCACATTATCTATTCATCTGACAGTGCACACACATATTTTTCATGTCTTGGCTTTTACGAATGTTGCTTTTTGTTTTGTTTTCACATACTTGATATTTTTGTTTCGTTTTGTTTTTTGTTTGGTACTTCTAATTGACTTTTAGTTTGATGTCATTGTGGTTAGGAAAGGTACTTGATAGGATTTTCTTTCTTCTTTTAAGTTTGTTTCTTTGGAGAGAAAGAGAGAGCACGAGAGTGAGCATGGGAGCAGAGGAGGGGCAGAAAGAGAGGGATAGAGAGAGAATCCCAAGCAGGCTCCACACTTTGACTGTGGAGTCTGATGTGGGACTCAAACCCAAGAACTGTGAGATCGTGACCTATATATTTTTTAATGTTTATTTAGTTTGAGAGAGAGAGAGAGGGAGAGAAAGAGAGAGAGCATGCATGAGCTGGAGGGGGGGCAGAGAAAAAGAGAGAGAAAGAAAAAGAGAGAAAGAGGGAGAACCCCAAGCAGGCTCCTTGTTGTCAGTGCAGAGCTAGACATGGAACTCAATCCCATGACCCTGGAATCATGACCTGAGCCGAAATCGAGTCAGATGCTTAACTGACTGAGCCACCCAGGCACCCCCAAAACTATATTTTTGAGATATCAGTGGCTCACGTTAACAGAGTCCCATTCTGGGAAAATTGTTAATTCCTTGTTTTGTCTTCCCACCACTGTTTTGTTTTATCTTCCATTGTATTTTTCTAATCTTCACTGATGCCATTTGAGGAATCCTTCAAATTCACAAACAGATGAAGGTCGCCCATTTGAATATTCTCTTCCCGGCTGTAAGAGCGGTGCCATACTAGTAAGATTGATAGACACTGTGTGGTAACGTTGGCTTTTCCTTTGTGGTAAGAAATGTTGCCAGTTCTGGGAATTATGCTTGGATTACAACAGAGCATTGACGCGTTATTCCAAAGAGTGCTGCGCTATAGGTTATCAGATATCAACATGGGGCATTGGACAAGTGTGAGTATGAAAACACGGAAAACTGGGGACAGGAACGGGTGACTTAAGAGCCCAGTAATGCTAGGTTTCCTATACTGAGTAGCCCAAAGGGCCAGTAATAATAATTAGTCATGATAAATAATAGTAGATCGATTCTCAGCCAAGCCCTTAAGAGGAGTTTGAAGATCAAGCTGGGAACACAAAATACCAACACGTGGTTCAGAGACACAAGAGAAAGATTTTACCTTGGAAATAGAGCCAAGACTTTACAAGGTGATCTTTAACCACAGACATGATTTCTTGCCCGTTTGGGCTCTACCAGCTTAACTGATAAAAAAAATAATTACCCTGTTGATTCTTCGTTACAAAGAAAGCTTCGATGGAAGCCAACAGTGAGTTGCTTATATTTCTGAGCTCATGGGGAATGTTTGAAATCGAAATTTAATGTTTAGTAATATCAACAAAAATTGCAAGGCACGTGGTGTCCTAAATGCAATATGGTGTGGTGGATTGGATCCTGGAAAATTAAGAAAAAAATAGTAATAAACACATTTAAAAAAAAAAAAAAGGACATGAGTGAAACCAGTGGCAAAACCCAAATAAAGCCTGCTGTTTGGGAACTAGTGATGTGTATCACTGTTAATTTCTTAGCTTTCAGATTTGCACCATAGTTATTAGGAGGAAGTGGATAAAGTTTTGCACTATCTTTGCAACTTTTCTGTAAATCTAAAGTTAATTTCAAAGCAAAAAGTCTAGTTTAAAAAGTGACGCAAAGCAGGGACTGTAATGTGATCATTACGGTCCCTGCCTCACGATTCCTCTTGGGCAACATTTATCCTCTTATTTCAGTGGTTTATCTTGATTCTCTTCTTTTCCAAAGGCAGAAATTAATGATCAAAAGATTAGGCAGTCAGTTCTGTGGGTACCGATGATACACGCATAGGAGACATGTATATTTAAACAAAAAGCAAACAAAGCAAAGACCCAAAAGCAGTAAAAGCAAACTAAAAACACTAGAGTTGGCTTCCCTTCCACCTTTTTATCTAAACCAAGTGTTCTGAAAGGACAAGAACTTTGGTTCTTGAGTGGGGTCAGGATTCACGTGTCAGGGTCCCCTCGGTGGCTGGACCCAGAGTCCCTGACACGGTTTTCTTCACACAGCAGCTGCGGATGCTATTTGGGTCTTGGTCTACACGGCCAGTTCTCCTGACAGCCGCAGACCCGTTGGTAAGAATAAGTCACGGTGGAATTCTAATTTGACCCCACCTCAAAGACCTGGAAAATGGCGCTTGCTCAGTAAATGCAGCTGAGTGAATAAATTAGATGGAACAGAGATCTGGGAGTGGAAGCAGGCCAAAGGGCTTGGCTGCTCTGGTCTGTTCTGCCAGATACGCCATTCCTGACCTAGTCCCTGAGCAATGTCCTAAGCTTGCGGTACGATAACTCACTGCTGGGTGTTGTCCTGTGTTAGGAATGGAATTTGCTTTGCCCATGAACTTCCCAGGAGGCGAATTTTGTCCGGAGGAAATCATCATCCTCTGGGGTCAGAATGGAAGAATTTCTCAAGGAGCCCGGTTCTTGTCTTGAATTGCGGAAAGTCAACGGGCTGTTGAAAGTTGGATTTGGCACAGAACACCACATTATACGGCATGATGTGGCATACATGCGGCCTTATACGTGTGTGTGCGATGAAGGGTGGTGACAAAGGGCCATAATTCCAGGAGGAAATTCCTTTGGAACTCACAACTGTCAAAGAGCTGTATGGGCCTGTTCTCTGACATCTTTTCAGTTAAAGAAGCTATTGGAGACAATAATTATGTGACGATTTACAATCATTTCTGCCACTGCCAATTGTTTCTGAGCAGCTTGTACTTTGAAGCTACTCTTCTTTTGTGGGGCCAACAGTAAGCATCTCTGACCCTGTGCAAAGAAAAGAGGGGGGAAAGAATTGAGTGACGGAGAGTATGGAACGCAGGTCAGATTCCCAGATGAAGGAATCACAGTTGGACATTTGCTAAGTATCTCTACTCTTCCTGTTGGCCTCTGTAGGCGATAGCTGTCGCTACGTTATGTTTATTAACAACGTAAATATTTCAAAGATTTGTGATTCATTGTGGATCTATTATCTACCCACAAACGAAGGAGGGCGTTTATTGCTTGGAAATATTCCAAAGGTATAGATTCACCCCACCCCAAAATAAACCTAATCCCTTAACTAAAAACCCATTTTTTTGTGTGTCCTACAGAATTTTAAGTCTGTTAAAACGCAATTGTCCCCCCCCCCCCCCCGGGGAAAATGGCATATTAAGCTTTAGAAGCCATTACTGCAGATTAGTCTAACAGATCTTTTCTGGAGGGTTTGGGGGAAAGAGAAAGACCTGAGAAAGAAGAAAGAGGTAAAGAAGAAGCACTTCTTAAATGCATTTTACATGTATTCACATTTAACCTTCACATGACCCGAGCTTCATGCTTCAGATGTGGAAGAGGGAACTCACAAACATTAGGCAAATTGCCCAAGGACACTCAACTGGTAACTGGAGGATCTGGTGTTTAAATCTGATGCATCTGACTCCCAAGTCCAGCCTCTTCCCTTCGGAGGAAGCTAAGAGCCTTGGAACTGCAGAGCAGAGGACCACTGACCGTGCGATGGGGAGGGGCAAGCCATTTGCGGAACGTGGTTGTTGGATCTCAAACCCTGACTGGGTTCAGTCCAGCAAAATCTTTGTTTTCATTTTTTAAAACTTTTTATCCCCCAACCCTGTACTGTGGCAGATTAGTACAATCACTTAACTCACAGGGTCTGGAAATCAGTACGAGACCTGGGCTTCAATGCAGTCCCTGCTTACTAAGTATATTTATACTTCTTTTTCTCTCGTTCCCATATTTGGAAAGTGCAAACATTAACCAAGCCTTCCTCACAGAATTATTCTGATAATTCAATGAAATACTGCGTGTGAAATGCTTAACGTCGGGACGAAGACAGAGTCGATGCGCGGTGTTTGCCTTTATTATTTATTTCTGCAGGGAAAGTGAAGAGGGTGGTATCTTGTAAGGATCCTTCGGATCTTTCTCGAAGAGGAGCATTCCCACACTCTTGCCTTTCTGACAATGAGGCTGGATTTTACAGTGATATTTGAAATTTCCTTCGTTTGGAGTGGGTTTTTTCCCCCTTCCCATATGGGGCTCTCAATATCTCATTACAGTTCTGACACCTTCCTATCTCTGAATATGGAGGAGAAAAACACTCTAAGTGCAATTTTCTGAGAAAAGAGAGACAGAGGGAGACAGGCAGAGACGTGTCTGAAATCGCTCTAGGATCTGGAAGTAGGTTTATGCCAACTCATGCCATTTCTTCAAGGGTGGTCAGGTATTTCCAATTTCCTGTTGCCATTCTACACTGGTGTGTCGGTTAAATGTATCCGTGGGAAGTCAGTAAATGGGAAATCGTAAGCAGGAGGCTTTCCAAATGATACTGGAGCCATTCATTCTTGCATAAAAAAGAAAAGCTACGCAGTGTGGCCAAGGGAGACCTCTTCCCGGCCATTCAGAAGACTCGGCTAGTCACAGTGGGGCACGATATCCAGTGGGAAATATTCTTCTTCTAGAGGTTGCAATTTTAGATAGAGGGAAAGAAGGAAGAAGGAATAAGATATCGAGAGGCGCTTGAATATTTCCCCTGAAAACCATTGGGTTGGGGTGGCCAGGAAGAGAAGGGGAGGGGACAGGGGGCTGAAATACGAAATAAAACAAAGCTGAGACACCCCGGAGAGTCCCAGCCCCTTCGCTTGTAATAAGTCAGCTTTTGTTAGCTTGGCTTTTGAGTATTAAGCACTCAGTTCATCTCCATTGATTTGTAATGAGGCTGGGAAGCTCACAAAGCCTTAATCAAGCCAGGATCCCTTTAAAATGAACTCTTCTGCGGAGAGAGTAGCAGATAGCATCTGTTGGAGAGAGCTCACTGTCTCCATTGTGAGGCTTACACTGGCCCAGAGAATGGGGTAGGGGCTTCATTAGTCTGATAAAAACAGACAGGCCAACTTTTCATTAGAGGGATGCACAAATCCACTTTACTTGGCTTTCCTCCTTTACATTATAAAAGCATTATCAGGCCCAAGCTTATGGGCCTCATTATTCCATACAAACACCCGGCGTGGAGCTGGGAAGTGCAGCGAGCTGACTGACTCCCACTTGAAGGCCCTCTGCTAGCTTTTCAAAGCAAGAACGCTGGATTAGCCACGGGCCGGGCTTCCTAATCTACGAAATGAAGATCCACACGATAATCTTCTCCTTTTCCCCTCCTGTCAAACAAGAGAGAGTGGCAGGGCTTTTGACCTTTTGCAATAAGGGCAATTTGTCCTAAGATTTATGCTTCGGGATTCTGGCTCACAGAGAAATTCGAACGCTGGTGCATCTCCCCGGTCTCTGTTCCGGCAAGGTGGCTTTAAGCAAAGTAAATCAGACATACCGAGTTATTTTGTTCTGCGTCATGTTTCATTACGTAATCACTGAAAATATAAAATTCGCTAGTAGGTTTAATTAACCTGAATGGTGGCTTAGATCAATATTCCTGATTGCACTTTCAACAGCACTCTCGGAACTTTGTTCTGCGCCTTCTGCTACCCCATCTTTTTGTTTTATTCGCTTTTTCCCTACACTCCCAACTCTCCACCAGCCTACTAAGCACAGAAGCTGACACGCTGACCTGCTCCTGTCAGTAAACTACAAACCCCTGGGTCTTCTTTTCCCTCACGTCTTTACACGTGGTGATGGACACCGTTTACCACTGTATTTTGCCAGGTGCCTTTATTTTATACCACATGCTGTGCTCCTGTCTGATAATGTCTTTTGACTATATTCTGTAAAATAATAGTAATGGGGGCGCCTGGGTGGCGCAGTTGGTTAAGCGTCCGACTTCAGCCAGGTCACGATCTCGCGGTCCGTGAGTTCGAGCCCCGCGTCGGGCTCTGGGCTGATGGCTCAGAGCCTGGAGCCTGCTTCCGATTCTGTGTCTCCCTCTCTCTCTGTCCCTCCCCCGTTCATGCTCTGTCTCTCTCTGTCCCAAAAATAAATAAACGTTGAAAAAAAAATTAAAAAAAAAAATAATAGTAATGTGCTTTATTGGTTTGTGTCCCAAGTTTTGCAAAATAAGTTTATTTAAAACATAGCATCCTTGAATGAACTTCCAATTTACAACAATAGCTCTCTCTCAAAAAAAAGAAATAAACATTAAAAAATTTTAAATAAAACATCCTCGACCAAACTTCCAATTTACAACAATAAAAGCGCCCTATTTATTATTTTTTTTCTTAGTTTCCAAAGTTTTGAGTTGAAGTAGATATTTTATAGACATGTAAGAGGTAAAGGGAAGGAATGAAATGGGAAAAGAACACAGGTTTTTCCCCCCTATTTATTATTTTTTAAATTTATGTTGAAACCGTCAAAGGAGATACACGTAGTCTAACGTAGTCATGGAAAACCCAAATGTTGGTTGAACTTTGCAGCTGTAGACTAAATGAATAATTGACTTCCTAGGCCAACAATGACCCATAGCTTCATGGGAAAAAAAAAAAACGTAGGTTGGACTTGGAGGAAGCTGGCATCCATAGAGTCAAGGATTCATTCCATCCCCTGCCCCACCTGGGGCAGATGCATAACTTCACCCGAAACTTCCCGACGTTGTCAGGCACCCATCTGCGTTCTTGCAGCCAGTCACTCAAACATGAAGTCTACCCAAAATGGCAAGGCCCTGACCAGCTTTTAGTGAATTTTAGCTTCACCAGAGACTCAGGCATCAGTATTTCATTTTATATGTTGGCAGAAATACTCAGTTTGGTCCTCCCTTTGGTGTTACTCGCTTGGATTCAGAGGCTGGGATCTGCACAGTAGACTGACAAAACACAGATGCACAAGAGGAAAACAACTCAGATTATATACGTGTGCAAGGCGCCCCGGTGGAGAACTCAATGATGAGTAACTCAGAGAGAAGGTTAGCAGTCGGAGCCTTCATCCCATCTTAACGAAGCACAATAAGTTCGTAGAGAAATGACAGGACAGAGAAAAGGGGGTCTAGGCTTCTCAGGGCAGTAGCTGTGGGCAGGTAGGCACCTGCGGGAAAGTAACAGAAGGTGAGGTCACTTCAGTAGGGTTTGTGCAGACCCATCTTGGTGCCGCTCTGTCTCCAGCGATACGGGCTCCCCGCTCCAGGCGAGGGGAAGGGGAACACCTTCCCCAAAGGAAATTTATGTCTTGCTTTTAGGCAGCTGGGTGGAGACCAAAGAGCTCCTTCTGCATTTGCTGCCTCTTAATTGCCTTTAATTCAAAATCATCCTTACGCCAAAGTGTCATATCATAGGATTGTGCTTTCCGATCCTTTTGAGTGCCTTAGGATCTGACCTACACGGGCCAGGACTTGATATAGTACAGCGTGCTGGGGTTACAGAACCAACCCGCATTGGCAACAGCCATGATGGTGATGATGATGTTGGTGATGGTGATGATGGTGGTGGAGGTGGTGATGAGGCAACCCAATCCATTTTTCTCGCCCCTTTTGTATTTTTCACTTCTGACTCAAATAAGACAGAGGCTGAGGAGCCAAGACCTCCACTGTTTCTGCTGGCGGAGATCAGGTGATTCAGCACCTTGGGGTAAAGCTGTCCAGCTTCTAGAGGATGACTCTTTGATTTATAGTGTCATCTCAGGACATTTCCGCGAATTAGGCACTGGGATCAGTCAGGCACAGAAATAACAAAGCGGGAGGCATACTGTTCTCCAAATTGTGACATGACATGATAGGAGATAGACATTATGTTTTTCTTCAGGAATGTCTGAATTTACTAGACAAAGGCCTGATTTTCCTTCTAAGAGAGAAGAATTTGGGGCACTTCCAGGTATATACAGATAATAACATGTTTGATGAAAAGAAAAACATAACCGTCTTTCTTAGCTTGTGTAAATACCTGTGAGAGCCTATCAGTTTCTGCTCTCTGGATTTTTATGTGAAGCGAGGGTTACCCGTGTTTACATTTAAGGAAGAGTGTAGCTTTTTCTGAGTTTGGGTTCACTGCAAATACATAGTTGCCATTCAGGCCTATACTTAGCCTGAGTCAGTGTGAAATTAGGGGGTTTTGCATCATCTGGTTGAGACTACATCATGGCCTAAGCCTTCTTGATCTGAACGTTAGTTTTCTTCTTTCGATCAAGAGTTCCTCTCCTTTTCTTTTCTATAACTGGCGCTAAATGGCCCAAATTCCTTTCTTCTTTTTTTGTGATAAATCTAATTGGGCCTTAATCCTGAAAACAACGCCTGGCTTGGCACTTCTCCCGAGAGAGATGGGAATGTGGTAGGGAGGTCAAGCCAAGGGTGATAGATTGAAGAATTATGGAGCATACCTTCAGCTCTGGTACTTTCGATGCTTTCAGCATCACCGTGAAGAAAGACCAATCCAGAATGGTCGCGCCCTTGACGAAATAAAACGAGAATGGAGGGCCTGACCAACAGGGACAGGCACATCCTGGTGTGGGGTTTTCTGAGGTCAGCGTCTCCAGCTTTTTTGGATGTTAACAATGAAGTAAAGGATTGTAGTGTTGGTGATGCCAAGCCTCTCGAAGCAGCTCTGAGTGCAGTGTGTGTGAGTGGTGAGTGGGCTGATACCCAGCTGGGGGGAGGGACAGCACTCAGACTGCTCGGGACACTGGCAGAGGGTGGGCAAAGCAGAAAGAAAACGTCCCCAAGGCAGCCACAGAAGAGCCTGATAATGGCCTGATGGTTCTGCAAGAGCTTCCCAGGGTGGATGAGGAGATCCAGGAAACTCGGCCCTTGGCCATGGTGGAAATGCAGAAAGTTCATCAGGTTGCAGTGAGGATAGATACCGACAGTAGAAACCGAGCTTCCTGAGACCCTTCAAATCACATGTCCTTCCCCTAATGCCATGATTGCTCTGGTGAAAAGAATAGGAAATGGGGAAGCAAAGAACCCAGAAAACTGAACATGCAGTTAACCAAAATTCAGGGTTTTGTAAAAGTTTTTTGATGTTTATTTATTTTTGAGACAGAGAGAGAGAGAGAGAGAGAGACAGAGTGTGAGTGGGGGAGGGGCAGAGAGAGAAGGAGACACAGAATCCTAAGCAGGCTCCACGCTCTGAGCTCTCGGCACAGAGCCCGACGCGGGGCTCGAACCCACGAGCTGTGAGATCGTGACCTGAGCCGAAGTCAGACGCCCAACCGACTGAGCCCAGGCGCCCCATCAAAATTCAGGGTTTTAAGCCAAAGGATGATTTCTATGAACTGATAAATTTCCAGTGTCTGCCACCAGCAGAAAGTGATACATCTGTGCACCTGAACCTTGGGGCTACAAGAGCTCCTAAAAGCGTCAAGAAAGACTGAAGGTGTTGGAGAAGGAGGAACAGAAATCCAGTAAGATGAGGAGTGAAAAAGCAGAAAAAAGCATAAAAAAGCAATATGATGGTTCTTTTAGGACTTGGTTGAGAGATGTATTCACAGGTAGAGTTGGCTTGCTGAGGAGTGAATGGGGAATGGAGACCGGAAATAGTGGCTGTAAACTGAACGGGAAGATCGGCGATGGGAAAGAAAGACATGAGATTGGACGATAGATTAACAGGACTTTGGGTCAAGGAAAGAATGTGGTTGGAATGCCTATAGGTTAAGGACAAGGCCAACAAGGGGAAAGAGAAGATTCCTTTGGGGGCTGGGGATACCGAATGAACTGACACGTAGTCCGGTTATATTGTGAGTAGGGAGAGATCCGCACGACATCCTCAGACAGGAAGAAAGTAGAGAAGAGCTGTGCACTGCTTTTTATATCAAAGGGATGGTGGGTTGAGGCAGGTAATGGCTGACCTCATTTCCAGCAACATCTCAACGAGACACCCCTGCACGGTCACAATCTCCTTTAGGCGAATCCTTTCAACTACTCTCTCTCTTCTGGCACCTGAGATTGCGACTTCTCACAGAAAGTCAATGAGACCCTTCCTAACAGTCTCTTACCCTCTCTTTCAGCCTTGTCTTTCTAGTTCTCCTCTGCCCTCCCCATAGATTCATACTCTGCTGCTCTGCACGGCATCTTCGCGTTGGTTACGTGCCATTTTCTCACTGGGCAATTTCCTCATATGCTGCCTCCAATATTATCCCACAAGCTTCAAAATGAAGCCAGTGGACAAAGCACACCGCCCTGCATGTACCTTGCTTTCTAGCAACCCCCCCCCCCCACCCCTGCCCCGGGACTGTGCTTTTGTCCAGGAGGTAGGAACACAGGAAAGACATTTTGCTGCTGAGTTTTAAAAAACACATGTACCTTCTTCCCTTCCTTTGTCTCAATTTTTTAAAAATCATAATGAAAATTCTTAGTGCTAACTGCTGACCATCTTGGAACTCTGTTGGGAATGCAAAACATTTAGAAAATTACAAAAAATAGGAAATCCAAGATTGAGCAGATGGTACCCTAGTTTCTTCCCTAGAATCGAGAGACTCTGCTATTCGCCTTCTCCTCTTCTAGAAGCTACGTCCTCTAAAGAAAGAGGGCTGAACCAATAGCTTGCCCAGTCACCAAGTGTGGTGACCAGGAGATGGCCTTTTTTTTTTTTTTTTTGATAAGGTGGAGACTCTGGATCTCAACAATGTTTAATTTCAGGGCAAGAGAAGCAGCCTGGTCTGTATCATAGCTTCAAATCTATGGCACCTCTACAAGGTGCTTGTCGATTGTACATAAATCAATAAGGTGAATACTGAAGGTCGCCATTTTCTCATCTAAACAACTCAGGTCTTTAATAACGAAAAGTGAGATTCTAAGTACTTGCTTCATTTGTGTATGTACGAACAACGAGCACCACGTGAAACCTTTTAGCACCTGACCTTTTGTCAAAATAGGATACATTTCGTAGAAAAGGATGCCCCCTTTACAAATGGGAAGAAAATCAAATTGACCTAGCTCTTCTCTAGCTGCAGCTTTGGAGTCAGACTGAGCTGCTGTAGTTCATCCTAGCCACTCACGAGCTGTGTGACCAGAGGTAAGTCCCCCAGCCTCTCTGAGCTTCAGTTTCTTCATTAAATGCAAACGATCATATCCTAGTGTGTCACTTCTCTCTTAGAACGAGCTCCGAAAACTGCTTTCCTGCTCCCCTAATACCGGAAGTAGAGGGAGGTCTGACCGGAAGTAGAGGGAAGTAGAGGGAGGTCCCCTGCTCTTCCTGGTGCCGCAGGGCAGCAGGGAATAGAAAAAAAGGAGAGAATCGAAAGAAAGTGTTTGCTCCAGCCCAGTTCACGTATAATCCCTATTCCTTCCATGATGATTTCTAGATCTCAGACCGCAGCTCTTCTGGTTGCTCAATGGGAAATGTTTAACACGGAGACTGGAACTTAGTAGCTACTCAGTCAACACTGTCTATATTTATGTCATGGCTATTAATATTTATCAACGGGGTCATTGTCAGTGGGAACCAGAGTAAATAGGTCCTTCTCGACTAAAAGCCCAACATGCCAGACCACAGGCATTTTTCTTTATACAGAAGGGGCTTGGAAGTTCCACCTGGCTTTGGTTAAGCTGTCATTGGTCTCTTAAACAATATGAATGGCGGAGCTGAGCGCTGGTGTTGCCAGAAGCAGGCAGTTTGAGGGGATGGGGTTCTGGGCAGCCTCCCCTTCCCCCCACATACATATAAAAGGAGAGCCTTGGGCGCCTGGAGGCTGAACTTGTCTTATTTGCACGCAGTTTTTACCCCAGCGGATGCTGCCCTGGGCCCAGAGAACAATGCTTCTTCCCTAAGGGTGACATTTAGCCAGAAGTGGAAAGCAGGGGTTTGGACAGTGATGGCACACTTTGGGTCTCACGTTAATTGGTGCCGGGATGGAAGCCTCGAGCGCCAGCCGCTTAGCAGGTGACCCCAGGACTGGAGCACGTACGTGCGCTTGTGTCCTGCACCTGACTCGGCGGGAACGCTCGCCCTCCTGGAGCCCTAGAGATGCTGCCCCCCGCCCCCCGGCGGGGAGCAGGGCGCTCTGCCTCTTTGCCAACGGCCCCACTCTCCACGACCTTGCACTTGCACTGTTTCAAGGTCGTAGGGGGTACCTTCTCCTAATAACAGGGCTAAGAGCCCTGAACTTGACGGTCTTGCCTCTCCTGAGCAGCAAGCACCAGCTGCTGCTTTTCCCGGGGCAAACCTGCGGGATTCAAAACCACCCAGGGCACTGTTCCCGAGCCGCCTGGCTCTACCCCCGGTGCAGCCCCAGCGCAGATCAGCTCCAGGAACCTGAGCCCAGCCTGCCATCTACAAGGGACAGACTGAGAGGCCAGAGCCGGTGCAGACAGCAGCTGCGCCCGGAGGCTGGGTGACGGTCCCCGAGAGGGGAAGGGGCCAGGAGGGAGATGCTTCCAATCCGAGGCTGTGGACCAGACATCCTACAATAAAGGGACCCGGGAGCCGCACAGACAGCCCTTCCACGGGATGAGGCAATAAATATATCACCGCACCACGAAATGGCCTCTGGGTGGCTATAGAACACTTAATTATTGATTAATCTTCATTAATCAATGAATCCGAACATGAGTGCTACTAAACAGGAATACGAAGAGCCGGCGTTCCACGCAAGAAGAGAGGGGAGGCCTCGCTGTGTCCCCTCGGGCGCGGCCGGCCGCCTGAGGAGGGGACAGCCACGCTTTTATTCCAAGAGCTATCGCTGGGGTCCTTCGTGCCCACGGGTGCTGCTGCCCTCCCAAGGCTGGTGCAGTAATCTGGGTGTAGCAAAGGAAGAAGGAAGGGGATGAAGCGGGAAAAAGACCGGAGAAACAACAATGCAGTTAGATGTTTATTTACCACCTACTAGTTGCCAGGAATCGAGGTGTCAAAGGCAGCTAAGAAACTGTCCTGCCTTTCAGTCATTCACAGGGGAGCAGAAAAATGGAAGATTTCAATGTAACGTCCAGCGCACTTGTACTCAGCACTGCCTGGCCTGGGAAATTCTGGAAACCTAGGATAGGATCAGAGGGCACTAAGCAATCATCTAAACTTCGTAAGGTTAAAGAGAACTTGAAGTACAAGGACGGGCGGGTGGCTGAGTCGGTTAAGCACCTGACTCTTGGTTTCAGCTCAGGTTGTGATCTCGCAGCCGTGAGTTCGAGCCCTGCATCGGGCTCTGCGCTGATAGCTCAGAGCCTGCTTGGGATTCTCTGTCTCCCTCTCTGTCTCTGCCCCCTTCCCCACTCATGCTCTCTCTAGTTCTCTCTCTCTCTCTCAAAATCAACAAATAAAAAGTAAATAAAGAGGCCTTAAGAAATAATAATAACAATAGCGATATTGGTAAGAACCTTCCTTGAATTGGGGGGGGACACGAGTGAATCACTTCCGAATGTGTTGTCATCCTTTTCTCTAGAGCAGTGTGGACAGCAGGGCTGGGAAATGCTGGCTTTATTACCTGTTGACGGTTGGGCTTTGGGCAAGTGGCAGCACCTTGATGGCCTTGAGTTTCCTTGTCTGTTTCATGAAGATAATTATACGCTCCTTATAGGGCTGTTGTGAAGGGCGGAGAAGGTTGTGGGGAGGATGTAGGGATCCCTGACACATAGGAGTCACTTATGAGTAGCGTAAGAATCATTTGTACGTAGGGGCGCCTGGGTGGCGAAGTCGGTTAAGCGTCCGACTTCAGCCAGGTCACGATCTCGCGCTCCGTGAGTTCGAGCCCCGCGTCGGGCTCTGGGCTGATGGCTCAGAGCCTGGAGCCTGTTTCCGATTCTGTGTCTCCCTCTCTCTCTGCCCCTCCCCCGTTCATGCTCTGTCTCTCTCTGTCCCAAAAATAAATAAACGTTGAAAAAAAAAAAAAAGAATCATTTGTACGTAGTAGTAATTAGAGTTATTGTTCCGCTTGGCGGTGTAGATTGTAATCCTTTTATCCTGTGACTTCCACGCTCACAACCCTGCAATATTCATCATTTATGATTGCAGGAGAGGATCCATGTCACAAGGAAGGGAGAGCTGTCCACACCCGTGGAGACGCAGACTGAGAGAAGCATTGCTTAAGAGCAGGGGGCCTGCCTTCAGCCAGTGTGGGCTTGAATTCGACATTGCCATTCTCTATCTATGTGACTTTGGGCAAATGGCTTAGCCTTTCTGGCTGGAACCTGTTTCCCCATCTGTTCCATGAGGAGAATGCGAATGCCTGTCTCCTAAGGTTGTTGTGAGAATCAAATTCGATACTGCATGTAAGACACAGTTCCTGGAATGTACAAACCCTCAGATGTTAAGCGTGAAAATAACTGTTTGCAAGACTGTTGTCAGAGGGGCGCCTGGGTGGCTCAGTCGGTTGAGTGCCCGGTTCTTGGATTTTAGCTCAGGTCATGATCTCACCATTCGTGAGCTCAAGCCCCGCGCCGGGCTCTGTGCTGACAGCATGGAGCCTGCCTGGGTTCCTCTCTCTCCTTCTCTCTCTGCCCCTCCCCCACCCACGCTGTGCCTGTCTCTCTCTCCAAATGAATAAATAAACTAGGAAGGGGCTGAATTCTCAGAACCACAGTGCCACTGAGCTCTGTGTGCGTTCCTTTTTCCTCTGGAAGCAGAATGACAATGGACCATTCAAGGACCCGGTCTCAAAAGGTTTAGCTTTTCTTGGTAGATGTTTTAGAGGGGTAAGGCAGTTTTCCTGCCCCCACGGAGTCTACGGTTTGGCGGGAGAAATAATGCCTCTATAGGCAGCTCAAATATCAGGCTGTTTTAGAAGCTGGAACACTGGTATAAACAAACAGCAGCGGGAGTTTGGAAGAGAGAGAACCTACCTCTGGGTGATAAGGTAACTCTCCAAAGAGAAAGTGGCCTCAAAGGGGTGCTTTGAAAGACAAGTCAGATTTCAATAAAGCAAGAAAGGGAGCAAGACTCTTCTCAACTGAGGAAACAGCACATATATAAGCACAAAAGCAGAAGAACGTGGGGAATATTCCAGAAATGTTGTGTTAGTAGTTTTTAACACGCGGATTTTATAAGCCTGTATGTTGTTCACTTTTGCAATGTCTTTGTTCATTTGACTCAGTTACAGGGTCGGTTCTCGGACTCACAAAGAGCTCCATGTTTTGGTTCCCAGGAGGTACCGTGATGGAGGTATCTTTCTGGTTCTCTATAGGAGGCCATTTTGCAAAGAATGATGTCAGCTGGAATCTGGGGCTGGCCCTTGAGAAAGATGGCTTCTAAGAATCACCGAGAAAGCATTTTCTTAACATATCATCCAGAATTCCTTAACACATAATCTGGGAGAACTATCAGTCAAATTAAAAAGAAAAGGAAGAAAGAAAAAGAAAGAAAGAAAGAAAGAAAGAAAGAAAGAAAGAAAGAAAGAAAAGGAAAGGTAAGAAAAAAATAAAGGAAAAAATAGATTAAAAAAAAAAACCCAACCCAATGAAATGCTTCCTCTGAACCCATGGAAAAGCTGGGAAGTCCTCTGGGGACAGCAGTCAGGGTGAGGGGCAGGATGGGCTGGGGCGGGGCTGTCTTCCAGGTTGTAGGTGTTCCTTGCCCAGAAGAGAAATCATACCACACAGCCGCCACCCCCCCCCGGCCCCCTCTCCCAAGTCCTCCTCCTTCCTGGACCACCGAATGCCTGTGGGAAAAGAAATAAAAAGCCAGGTAGAGTTCAAATTAGAAAAAAAAAAAATGGAAACCAGATTCTCTGGGGGAAAAACAGACTCAGTGACACGGCGAGGGAAACCTGGAAAGCAGAAACGCTAAATGTGAGGGAGCAAGACTCTTGCAGAAGGAAATTAGATATGAGCTGCCAGGTGATACAGCCGCCGAAAGGTCAGTGCTATTTTGGGCTGCATATGAAGAGGCTCCAGGCATCTCAGGACACACACGCGCACACACAAATGTACCAACTAGAGAGGGCTCGGAGAAAGGCAAGGCGTTGGTGAAGGGATGGCTGTCGGCTTTGTGGTGAGAGATTAAAGGCGTGACGGAAGCAAGAACAGGTAAGGAGCTGGGTGCCAGGTGTATATTAATAGCACTTTGTGGGGACAAAACACGCAGCCCCGGGTTGATTTCTTATCTCTCACACGGTCGTTGTCTCCTTGTAAAAATGTGTTCATTCATCTGACAGTCATTTATTGACCGCCTGCTTTGTGCCATTTATTGTGCTGGTGAGTCGGCATTAAATAAGCCACAGCCTCGGTCCTTGAAAAGCTCGCTGGCCAAAAGAGACAGGGACAAGTGTCGCTGGAAAGCCATGGGGTAAGTACTCAACAGGTACCAGGAACTCCAGAAAGGGGATTATTATGGTGCCACAATGGGACAGGAAAAGTGGAAAGAGAAGGCAATCTTTGAGCTGGATTTTGCAGAATGAATAGGTTTTCACAAGGCAGAATGGGTGGGTGGAGGGCGGGAGGACATTCCAGGCAGAGGGAACGGCGCGATTAAATACACAGATTAGGAAGCATGGCCCCATGAGGCGAGAGCCCAGGGGGTGCAGACAGAACAGAGAGGGGGGTTGTGGAAAACAGATCACAGAGGAGGCCCTTGTCAGCTACAGCATGTTGGAGCGTGCCGATTGACGCAAGCCTCACTGATAAATACCCTTGAAGGTCTACAGTAAAACTCTGTGCTCGCCATGGTAGGAAATATACCATGTAACACAGTCTCTGACCTGAAGGAGCTTAGCAGTCAATCAGTAAACACTTGTTGACGTCTCACCATGTCCCAGGTGCTAAGCTGGGGATTCGTCTCGAGTAAGACAAGCCTCCAAAAGGCTTTCAATCAAGGTGACGGTGGTAGATCGATTATATAAATTATTAAAAATTTTGGGGGCGCCTGGGTGGCTCAGTCGGTTAGGCGGCCGACTTCGGCTCAGGTCACGATCTCGCGGTCCGTGAGTTCGAGCCCCGCGTCGGGCTCTGTGCTGACAGCTCAGAGCCTGGAGCCTGTTTCCGATTCTGTGTCTCCCTCTCTCTGACCCTCCCCCGTTCATGCTTTGTCTCTCTCTGTCTCAAAAATAAATAAACGTTAAAAAAAATTTAAAAAAAAATTTTGAAGTGAATAGAAAAAGCGGCTACCAGATCCTATAACACGCCCGTAGTGGGGAGAGAGGACAGTATGTGGTAAGTTCCTGTTCCAAGTAGCTACTGGGGGAAAATAAACCTCCCCAAATTACAGTTGTTTCAAAAAACCATTTTGTCATTGTAACTCACGGTTCTGTGGTTTGACTGGGTTCAGCTGGGTGGTTGTCCTCTGGGGTTTCTCAGGTAGTGGCTGGTAGATGGCCGCTGGAGCTAGAATCATCTGCAGGCTCAACTGGGCTAGACATCCAGAATGCTTTTTTTATGTCTAGGATTCTGAGGCAAAAGTGGTGCTTCTGTCCGGGCGGCAGGCACTGATAGGTGCTACCCAGGCATCTGTCTCCCCCCCACATGGCATCTTCATGCGGCCACTTTTACTTCCTCACAGCAGTAGTCTCAGAGGGTCTCAGACATGTCACGTGGTATTCGGTTTCCTCACAGCCTGTGCTCCCAGAATGAGCATTTCCAGAAGCTGAGGAAGACGCCACCGGGCTTCTTAGGACCCAACCTTAGAAGCCACATAGTGTTGCTTCCATCACATACTATGGGTCAAAATGCAAGTCATGGCGATAACCTGTTGAGGGCTTAAACATGACAGGCACGGATCACTGGAGGTCCATCTTTGGACACAAGCTCTCATGGTTCCAAACACAGTAAGGATTGCAAGGGAGGGAATGGCCGTGGCGTAGAGGACTCCAGAGAAGACACTTTGCTGGTGAGGTGAAGCTTTAGTTGGGCCTTGGAGGAAATGTGGGTTCCACCTAAGGAGAGAGAGAGAGAGAGAGAGAGAGCACTCATGGTAAAGTGAGCATATATTCTCAAGAGGAACTGGGTTCAAATCTTGCTTCTACCACCACATTCTCACTACATGTCTTTGGGGACCACTATGTCACAGAGTCGTTGAAGAGAATAAGAGTGACGACACACCCCCAAAGCCCATGTCCTCAAACCTGGGTAGAAATTAAAGACACAAGGAATGCTGAGAGCAGAGTGGTTGACTTCCACCGTCGTGGTCATGATATTCAGAATGGATTTAAGGGGAAAAGCTGATAACAAGAGGCCAGACTCCGCAGTTTCTGTATTTGTCACAAGTGGTGCTGCCTAAAACGTATACGTGGATAATCATCTGGCCAGATGCCACCATGGTATGATTAGAGAGCAAAGAAAGACTGTCTCCTTCCAAAATGTCATCTTTTCTAATCAAAAGATGCCCAAGAGTCTCCTACTCCATCTTAGTAGTTCATTCGTCTCAGTTAAGATAGATTGTCCCCTGGGATCTCCTATCACAATGGAAATACTCTGGAAAAAGTAATACATTAAGATATCATCAATTACTAACAATGTGTTGTACTCTTGAGATTACTTTTCAGCCGTAATAGTCAAAGTATCCTAGGTTACACAGTGCTAAACAGTATTCCCACAATCTGAGTTCCTTTTAGTACAACTGAACTTACTCACACAAAGTCCTCAGCAGGTCCAGGCAACCCTCCAGGGCAGCTGTCCTCCATGCGCTGACTCAGCACTGCAGGCTGCCTTGATATTATGGCACCTTTGTATCGACTCGTGCCCCGCGATCACCATGGCAGGAGAAGGTAAAGACAGGAGGGTCATGGACCGACTCGTGATTCAATGCGTCACTGTTATTCCCATTGCACTGGCCAAAGCAGATCTCATGACCACTTCTAGCTTCCAAGGAGGCAGGAAATGATAAACCACTCACATGCCCAGAAGAGGAAGTGGCTATTGATTAAGTGTCATGTGCATGGCACGTTGATTAAAATGAAAACTCAGAGAAGAAAGAAATTAGGCTTTAATGAAAAGGTTTGGATAGGGAAGTGGAGGGGAACTGTTTGGTATAGAGTAGGAGCAGAACTGATGAGTCACCATCATGAGTTCGGGGTTCCATAGATACATAGGGTGGCCCCAAGCTCCTCGAAGAAGACAAGGTGTCAAAAATAGGGAGCTACCCAAAAGGAAGGAAGAAGAACACATACCTGGCACTAGCTTTGGTCCTTTCACCTTTAAGCATCAAGCCATTTGTCTTCAACGTTAGGTTGTGATGCTCAGCATCATCAGAAAGCCAACATCTGACGGTCAGCTTTCAGCAAAAATTCACACATGGAGAAGGTGCTGGAGTAGGGATTCTGGGTAAGCCAGCAAAGGAGGTTGGGATGAAGCAGCAGGGGGCAGGCCAGAGCTGGGAGGTTGAAAAAACAGCTGGAAGGTCCTGTCCGGGTATCAGGAGTCATCATGAAGGGGAACTGAAAAAGCAAGGATAATCGGAAACTGCTTGGAACTGATTTCAGTTCAGGATTCTGGGGTGAAAGAGGGCAGGCTGATGCTTCTCAGAAAAGAAAAAAATGATCTTTGGGGAAGCAGCAGCAGGGAAGAGCTTGGTGGTCCTAGTGGGGATCTGCCATGCTTGTAACAGAAATATCCAGAATGAGGGAGACAGTCATCTCCTTTGTCCCATGGCTGCAGCCCTACTCTGTACCTAAGCATTAAGCCAGCCCTGATGGCTGGTCTCCGCCTCCCTGATGTGTCTCCTACCATCGTTCCCCCTCCAGCTCTAACAGATAGTGAGGTTAGAGTAGATGCAAGGCTGGCCACTCTTTTATTTTTAGCTTTGTATTTTAGGACAGTTTTAGATTCATAGAAAAATGGAGAAGATAGTAGAAAGTTCTCATATGTCCCACCTACGTTTTCCCCTATTATTTTCATCTTACATTAGTGCCGTGCATTTGTCTTCCTTAATGAACCACCGTGTTACATGATTACTAACTACTGGATGACAAGTTTTAAAGACCAATTCTGTGTGTGATTTAGAGATTGGATGTGGGCACAGTATATATTTGTAAGCACAGAGAAGGGGTTATGAATCAGTGCAATTACATATAAAGCACAGAGCAACCTTTCTCTGGTAGACAGACAACAAAATCACCCACAGAAAGGGCCTCTAGGACCAAAATGGGTATTATTTCAATCATGCTCTAAAGCTCAAACTCAGTGAGGTGGGATGAAACTAAAGGCGATCAAAAGATTGAGTCCATGATATCTCGAAAAAAGGAAGGAAGGAAGGAAGGAAAACAGAGAGAGGGGTGGGGGAGAGATGGAAGGTGAGAAGGAGGAAAGTAGGAAGGAAAGAAAGAATGGAAGAAGGGAGGGAGGGAAGGAGGGAGGGAAGGAGGAACCTAGGCACCAGTAAGGACTACGTTAGACTGTCTCATCTGTTCTCAGCTGCTGGCTCTACAGTTCCCTGGGCCTCTTGTAAGCTTAGCAAGGAATTCAAATTCAGTGACTTAGTCCTATAGGTGGTGTCTACGATGACTCAGGTGGCTCCAGGCTAGGTACCTGATAGTCTCAGGTCAATCTCTGGGTACTTGTGGATCTTCTAAACTTTAGCTTTCTTCACAAATACTCAAGACCTTTGTGAATCTTTTTTTTTTTAAGAGAAGCATTTTTTAACTTTATTTATTTATTTTGAGAAATTTTGAGAGAGAGAGAACAAAAGAGCGCACAAGTCTGGGAGGGGCAGAGAGAGAGGGAGAGAGAGAATCCCAAGCAGTCTCTGTGCTGTCAGCACAGATCCGACCCAGGGCTCGCTCTCACCAACTGCGAGATCATGTCCTGAGCTGAAATCCAGTCACATGCTTAGCCAACGGAGCCACCCAGGCACCCCAAGGCCTTCGCAAGTCTTAAACCTTGCCCTCCTGATTTACTTCTTTGACTCCCCCCGCCATCAAAATCTCAGTCTGCTTGCCTTATGATGTAACGGGCTTTTCTCACCAAAGAGCCAGACTTTGTCCCGACCCGTAGCTACTGCTTGGGAGAAACGATTTCAAGCCTGAGAGGCAATTCTATTATTTTCCTGACTATGAGTATTATTGTTTCCGAAGATACCTGCTGCCATTTCTTACCTATTCCTTGGGCAGCCACAAGAGCTGAGCTCAGCCCTAAGGTCATGATATCCATTTGGGTGCTATTATCCAAACTCCCACCTGCCTTCTTTGCATACCAACCTGACTATTGTTGGAAAGTCTAACATCTAACACAAGTATCTAGCACCATGGGGTTGACCTGAGTAGATCTGAAAGCCCTGAGGGCAGCACAAATGGTTGTGTGTGTGTGTGATCAGGGGGCAGGTGTTTATTGCTGGAGTGCATAAAAGGCTCGAAAGAAGTGCTTTATTAATTGGTTACGGAAGGTCACCAGTGAGGACAGACTTTGGGCAGTAGACGCAGTTTAGGGATAAGAGAGAGAATACAGTCCAAGAGAACCAATGTCAGCATAATTTCTTGCCCCCCCCCCCCACCAAATCTTGAATGAATAGGGAGCTGGGAGATAATCAGACAGAAAGGAAAAGAGACAAAGAACAATCACTACCTTGTAAGGGTACAGTGTGCTTTTCCCTGAAGTCAGAGACCTGAGTCACAGTCAGTAACTCAGCATCTGTTCCGTGCGGCCAGATCACTGCTCTAAAGCATTAGATTCACCTGTCCTCAAATTCTGTCTGCACCTAGATTTGGGCAGAAACCACAAACTCACTGGCTGTAAACTTTCATCTCTGATTTCCAGTTTTTAGTCAGGCTCAAGGCTTCTGTTTCATTAGTGGAAAAATATGAGAGCCCTCCAGTGGCCAAAAATAAAACCTATAAATTGCTACCACCTCTAAGTAAAGCTTCTTTAGCCTTGCGGAAAAAAGAAAAAAAAAAAGTTGTCTCCATATTTCAAAGGCAGAGAATTCAGTGTCACATAAGGTGGAACTTTTATTATCATTCCATTGACTCTCAAATAACTTGAGTAATTCTTGGTATAGCCAGACTGAGGCACAGCATTGGAAATAGAATCAGAGGTGAAACATTGCAACACGGAGAGAGAGAGAGAGAGAGAAAAAAAAAAAAGCCTCTTGGTATATATTTCCTTAAATGGAAATTTGTGATGTAAAAATAGTTACGTAAAAATAAAGCAACAACAGAGAAGAGTTAACATTCGTCATGGTCCCGGTAAACAACTCAGGTACAGAGAAGCCTGGGCTCCTCTCTTTCAAAATCTAAATCTATAGCCATGAGGAACTGTTCCTAGATTCCGAATAGGGATTTATATAGATATACGGCTGGACTGTTTTTGCCCTCCCTCTGGTTTATCTATGCTGTATACTTTCTCTTATCCGTGCTAATGGAGGGGATCAGTAGTGCAGATAATTGAAAGGTTGTGTGCCAGCAAGTTGCTTTGTAGTCGCTGCCAGAAACTCCCCAGTGCTGCATGGTTAATGAAAAGTCAAGCAATGGCAGGGTTCTCCTCACTAGGAGCCCTGGATAATAATAACAGCCATTATTTATTGAACCCTCACCATGTGCCTGATTAAGTGCTTTACATCCAATTATTTCATTTCATCCTCCCTTACACCCCTATGAAATTGGTATCGTTTCTCTTTTATGAATGAGGAAATTGAGTCTCAGCGGGTCAAGTAGCTTCCAATGGTCATTCTACCTGTTTAAGGGGTGGAGTTATTTCCCAGACCAAGTATTTTATTAAAGCAGAGCCCATACACGCAGCCATTTTGCCGACCCACCTCCAGATGCCGTAAGGGATCAACCCATGCTTGGGGGGACATGTTCTGCCAGTGTGGGATTTTCCAAAGTGGATTCAGTGCATCGATTCTGCCCCAACCCTTCAGAAAGGAATATTTCCAGGCTAGAAACTATGATTCAGAGGCTTGCTGGATTTGCGTTACTCCTAGAAATTTTAATTAATATCAGGATGAGAGAAATGTATCCGCACGCAATGGATACATTTGAGTCTTGACCTTACGGCGGTTCTCTGTAGGATCTGGCTTAGTAATGGCCCCCTTTTTGAAATTCTTGCTTATTTCAGCTTTGGTACCTCATTCGATCCTCGTTCATCTTTAAACCTGCTTCCAGGTTCTTTCATTGTGGTCTCTTCCTATACTCATTCCTTAAATATTGGCTTTCCCCCTGGTGTTCCCCTTTGTCCTCTTCTCGGCTTGCTTTAAATGTTCCTGCTGTCATTTCAACCAGGACCCAGACGCCAATAGTTTGCTACTCTTAATGTTCGGCTCTGACCCCACGCCCAAGCTCTGTATTTCCAACTGCCAACAAGTTGTTTCTGTATGACTATCATATTGGCACGTTGTATTCTTTACGTTGGTAAGAAAATTATATTATTACTTAGCAAAGTGCCTTTCTACGTAATTTGCATTACTATTAGCATCAGTATCAGTAAGCAATTAAGCAACAGATGAAAAACATACAAGGCTCAAACTTCTTAGCCAGAAATATAGTGATGCCTTATCCTAGCTTTTATGGATCTTCATTTGTGTATCTTCAATTCTCACAGCACTCCCATCTACCCTCAGATACTCTAGGTTTGTTCCTTAATTTTCCACACCTAAGAGTAGACAAGATTTTGACTCTGTCTCTGGCTCAACGTATATCACTTTCTTTATGTTCCCTTTATCTTGTGAACTTTGACTTGTAAAATTCATTCCGTGTATTTTCTTCTTTTGCCCGGGTCTTCCAGACAAAGTTAACAGTGCTTTTATCTGTGGTTCTGTAGTGCCTTGTACATACTGGCAAGATGGGATTCCTATTTTTTTTTAAGGTTTATTTGTTTTGGGAGACAGAGGGGGAGCATGTGCATGCACATGAGTGGGGGAAGGGCAGAGAGAGAGAGGGAGAGAGAGAATCCTAAGCAGAGTCCGCAGTGTCAGCACAGAGCCCCACGTGGGGTTGGATCCCACAAACCGTGAGATCATGACCTGAGCCGAAATCAAGAGTTGGATACTCTACACACTGAGCCACCCAGGTGCCCTGGAATTCATATTTTAATGCAAAAAATGATCACAGTATCTGTCCTCTACCCTATTAGCCATATGAGGAGAACCAAGATTTATGCTTCTTCTCACTTTTATCAGTTCCTTTGTACTCACAGGTATGCTCAAGAGTAAATGACCCATAATCTATATTTTTGGCGTATTCTGGCATAACAGTGTTTAGAGCGATAGAATTAACTAATTTAATTTTGCCCAGATTCCCAATCAGGAAGGGAGCAAAACTTCAGAAGTCAATTCCACTCTATAATTGCACAGCAGTAAGAGGAAAGTATAAAAAGGGATTTCATAAGGAAACCCCGAGAAGAGAGAGAGAGAACTGGAGGGGTGAGTGAGGAGCTAAGAGACCAGTAAGGACAAATAATTAAAGCTCAAATGAGATGGAGATCAGCACAAAAAGATCTTCTTCCTCGCTGATCCAAACCACTCTGCTGCCATCAGGACAGCACTATTCTTTCCGACCTTCTCCTTCGTCTCATTCAGTGAACTTGCTCTCCAACGCCGGGACCTAAACATCTTCCCTTTGGTTCCCCGTCTCCATCTCCGCTGATGTGATGCTGTTTCCCTTGCATTCAGACACCTGCGAGTAACCACAGAGGCACCCAGGCAAAGTGGAGTAGCAGGGCAGCAAAAGCAGGAGGAAACCAGTGGAGGTGGGGTTAGAACACAACTGGCTCATGGGAACGTGGGACCTGGGGATAGACTCGGATCCAGGCACCTCCAGACGTCGGCACAGAAGCTCAAGGATTTTGACCGTGGTGTTCCCCTTTTAGCATGTTCAGTGTCAACCCCATTATTTTCGTACAGCTAACTGACTACTTGTGTGCTTGCTGTATACTTTTTTTTTTTTTTTTGCTCTCAAAGCTTCCGGTTATGCATGTTTCCTGATGTCTCAATTTTACTCCTACTTGGTGTTTCCCTAGTTTGTCTTGCCATGTCCCTTGGTGGAAGAGGTGGTTGGCTCCTTGTCTCCAGTATCTGCTCTCTCCTCCCAAAGTAGTGGCTTTAACTCTATCAGACTAAACACCTCGTTTTCACACGGAGTAGTTTACAAGCCACCCTTGGCGGACCTGAAATTTGTGAGCACGTTTTTTCCCATGTAAAGACTCCGAAAAGAATCAATAATGCCCTAAGTGGAACGTAAAATAAATGCAGAAAATAAAGTAACTTAAAGTAAAATAGTTTTTACATTTACATTACATCATTACAAATAATTACGGTATTTAAATGAAATTAATTAATTTAAAATGACACACAATTGAATAAGCAAACACTCAGGCATAACTGTACTAGAAAATGCAATGATGTAGTGAGATGATTACACCAAACATGAACCAGGACAAATGTAGTACTTACAACCAGGGACTTACAAATGATGACTTAAATGCTGTGAGCTGCATTATTATAGATGATGTGCTTATTTTTCTGAAATGGTAAACAACTCTGGGTAAAGATACAAATATAATAAAGTACAGTTTTTCCTTAATTGAGCCAGTGGATACATTCCTAGAAAATACAGCGTATGTTGCAATTGCCCATTTATATGGAAAATGGAGTTAGGCTGTAGACTCAGAAAATCACAACAACAACAACAAAATACTTTCCTACATACCTGGATGTCCTTCAGAATTTCCAAAAGTTGTGCAGAATACAAGACTGCTGTCTACTGGGTCACGTTTCCTGATCTCTGAATTCAGCTGCAGCTGCTGTAGAAAGTTCCACAAGAGCCTTGCCGCCCTTCGTGCCGACAGTATCCTGCATCAGGCATGTTCCGTGTGTCCTCACTGTCTGTCACTTGGCTTCTCCACTGATTTGAAGGCCAGAGAATCTTGTTGAGCCAGGACACATGCACACTTGGGAGGTGTAAGGGTGTTCGTATCCTCTGAAAAAAACTTTCAACCAATCGCAAATGGGAATCATTGGATAAATTTCCTTGCTTCCCCCTCTTGGGCAGACAATTCTGAGAGACACTCTGAACACTTCTCAGCAGGTCTTGCGGAGTCAAGCCTTAGGGCCCTTCACTTTTATTAACTGCTGTGGATGCTTTAGAGAAAAAAAAAGCAACCAACTCAGGGTCCAGGGTTAAAATAAGAGACCTCCATGACTATAATTCAAGTGACCCTCATCTCCTGCATCCATAGGAGAGAGTGCTCAAAATCACGATCAGGATTGTATTGCGAGGGTGTGATTTGTAAGGGGTACAAAAAATACAGAATGTGCAGCCATAACGTGTCTCTTTCATCAGAGACAAGAACTGGTGGGAAAGCAGTGGGGCCCTAAGACCTGGAATGGGGACATGTGGATGAACGAGTCTGAGAGTCTGGAAACCTTATGTTCCCTTGAAGCCTCTGAACCAGTAGAAGTGCCCTGGCACTAGTTGGAGATCAGCCTCCTTTGGTCAAGAAACCACGCAAATTCATCAACTAAAGCAAATGCTGCAAAAGATGAGGGTTATCATCTCTAAAATCTGCCCTTACATATCCTCATTGACCCTAAACCCCATACTAGGCTCAGAGCTTACTAGACCCAAGTAAGAAAGTAGAGCCCATGTTCCAGGAGGAAATAGCTTATTCAACCAGAAGAACTGTCGTACTTGAATTAGTAAATATAAATAGAAAGTTGATCTTAAATGAGTTAGACTTGGGGAGGGAGCAAAACATATGGCTTCATAAGCCCTGTAGTTATTTTCCAAAAGCATAATTGAAATGTGTATACTTAGTGGCTAGCTGAATGTTCACATTGGTTTCCTGGATGGTAACAAGGGCTAAGGGAAACTCCTGAAACAGCCCCTCGACCCCACCTTACCATTAGAGAAAACAGACTTAATAAGTCATCCTTGAAAGAATTGGAAAGATGAGTGCCATTCTCAAAGACTCAAAGTTTGCAGGAGTGTCGTCCCATTATATCCCCCATTTAGGTCACTGGCTGGATCACTGTAGAAAACCAGAGGAATCATAATCGGAGGAAGGTAATTATGAATCATTGTAAGCTGAATCAACTGGTCGCCCAAGAGCAACCGCTGTGCTCAATGTGGTATCTTTAATGTAGTTGAAACTTGATATGTCCCCCATTAATCTCATAAATGCGTTCTCCATCTACCAGAAGTTGTTCACATTTGCCTAGAGACAACACCTATTCACATTTTTGTTGTGTCCAAGCACTAGGTTAACTCTCTTGCTCTCTACCACAGTGTAATATGCAGTGACCTCAATCATCTTGACATTCCTTAGAACCTATCCTAGTCCAGTACGATGATGCTAATTGGACCTGGTGCACAAAATGTGGCAAATATTCTGGATACTCTAGCATCCGCAGACATACATCCCAGACACATACATGCCACAAGTGTGGGAGCTCAGTTCCCCAAAGTTTAAGGACTTGTCACGTTGGTAATATTTTCAGGAATCTGAAAGTCTACCGTATGAATGAGCATCCCTTTTGTGTGCTTTGCACTTTGGGCCTCTTTGGAATTGGAAGTAGCATATGCCATGCCTGCGAATATCGCTTTGACCTAATTATTGAGTGGTTCATGAAGCTGTCAGTTGTGAGGGAAGCAGCCCACATCCTCAGGGTTCTGGAGTCAGGCCATGACTTCTGGAGCCAAGAATTGCTGTTCATATGCTCGATCACAGTGGAGAATGGACAATTTCAGCAGCCATGGTCTAATGAGGCCAAGGCAAACTGTGGACCCAGACTACTCAAAAATGAAGATCCAAGCGAGCAACTTGGATCAACTGAAGTGTCAGGCAAGAGTAGGGGAAATCTAAAATGTGTGGTAGAAGGAAGGTATTTTATATATCAATTGAATTCTCTGGATTACTAATCTCGTTGGACCAGCAATGAGATTGTAGTTTGTTTCACTCACCTCTGCTTATTAAATCTCTTGCAAAGGGAGCAGCCAGTCACTACCTTAAAGAGTCATTGATAGATTGGGCTTGATGAAGGCCTGAAAAAATTTGGACAATGTGAGGGTTGGACTGTGTGAGATGCCTCTGTGCCCCAACCTACATCATCTCAACAGACATGTGATTCCATCCACACAACTGCCAGTGGGCGGTTCCATACAGACTTCAAGTAACTTCATGCTGACAGTGCTTCTCTTCAAGAATGCTCCACATATTTTTGGTTTCTTCTGGAGTTTCCCAAACAGCTGGGACACTGGCAGGACTTGCTTTGCCAGCATGCATTTTTCTCTAAGAGGCTGGAGGGTTAATGCCCTCGAGGGCAGTCCTGAAATAATGTGGAATGGGGACTGGTAGATAAATGATCCCACCTTCCATTCTTCAGGTAGACAATTCTGGAAGGCATTTTGCAAGTTTCTCAGGTGGTCCCTGTGGAATCAAGGCCTCATCAGTCACAATGGTGACCTCAATAATGTGTTCTTCTAATGGCTCGTGTCTTTCCATGTCTCACTTTCCCTGTCCCTCATCTTATTCTCTGTGATCACAGCCTAAGTAAACTCCCTGAAAAAAAACTTTGTCACAGGTATGTGTTTGGGAGAACATGGGTTGAAACACTACCCCAGATTGCTAATTCCTGGCATGACATGAATGAAAGAACATTAATTTGTGCCATCATCACCTTGGCCAAAATATAGCCAACTAATATGCCCCCATGTAATATGACTAATATTCTAACATGACTCCCATTCTACTTATTTCTATCTTGGTGTATCTTTTCAGTTTCAAGTTATGCATCCAATTGTTCTCTTCTGTCATTTTTAAGTTTAAATTCCAGAAAGACTTTGATTGATTTAGCTCATCCTCTCATACCAGGTCAATCCATAATCTGGATATAGATTAACAGACCTTGTGGAGGAAGTATATTATTGGACGAATTAACTACCTGCAGAAGTGGGGGTGGGGGGTGCCATATTTTGATAAACACAAGGCTATGCCTTATTGTAAGAGCCTAAGTGAAGTACTTTCCCCTAGAAGGAGCTATGAACCCGGTTACCCTCATGACTGATTACAATGACATAGTCCTTCAAGCCTCCAAATCTTCTCTAGGCAGCTCAATCCCCATCTTTTCATCTTCATTTCTACCACCATAGCACCAGCCCATTATTTATTTGGTTTCGTAGATGACACAGAAGTCTTCTACATTGGCTTCCATTCATCCAACTTCATTATATTTTTATTCAGTTTTCAGAACCATGCCATATTAGGCTTTCTGTTTGGATCATTACCTCCCCTGTTCAAGTATCCATTGTAGACATGTCTTGCCTTTACATCAACTCTAAACCACTAAGCCTAATATTTAGAGACACCTATGAACTACCTACAGGAATACAAGTTTCTTCAGGGCAAGCCTCTATCTTCTGGTCTGTTAGATACCTCCTAAAGTCTCTGCTGAGTCCTACACAAACAAGAAGTGCTCAGTAAGTGTATGTTGACTCTAGTAGATATTTCTGAACCATTCCTCTATCACCTTCTTAGACATTTAAGGAATTCTCTAATCTGAGAAAACAAATATTTTCCAAGTGAGAAATCAATCTAAACAACATATAAATGATGAATAAAATTTTTGAAAAAGACTGAGACATGATAAAATAGATTGTTTATTAACATAAGGTATGCCCAGGGAGATGGTAATCTCAGAGTTATCCGTGATTTTTTACCCAACTAAAAGACTAATGTACATTGTAACCTAATCAATTTCATTAATTCCTTTGTAATTAATCACTAACATTGACAAAAAAAAATCCATGGAAATCGGTTTGCATAAAAGATACAACACAATATTCCTGAAGAAAAGATCATCTAATTATACACCATTCACTGACTTTTACTTACTGTAACTTTTTGTTATAATATTTTTAAGTGTCCCTATTTTAATAATAAAGATTGTAGAACAAACGACTTTCTCTATGTGTGATTAAAGGTGGCATTTTGTTATAGTTCAGTACCGCTAAGGACAAGACAATTTAGCCATCGAATTCCTGTGATCATGGTCTCTACAATTCTCCCAATAGCCAATGAGGCTTCCAATTGCCTTCCAAACGTTTTCGGGGCCCCTTTTTGTTCCGTTGAAGGCTATAGAGGCTGTAGAAGGCTTCTCCCTAGGGGAAGAAAGGAAGTTTATCCATAATATAGCGCCTACAATCCTTGGAAGTGAGGGGGTCATGGACACCCTAAAACTCATCCAATGACCTTTGGCGGTTCTTGGATTTCAACCCTCTGCTTTAAGTGAGGTCTCCAAAGTTGTACCATGATGCTCTTAGGGAACATGGCTGTGCCTTCACTCAACCGTCACAGGGCCCTCCAGTGTGTCAGATTCTGTGTTAAGTCCCGAGGAGAGATGAATAAAATGTATTTCTTCCCCTACAAGGATTTACAGTGAGGTGTGCATGACAAAAATGAGTGGAGTACAATGAAATGTTCTGGATACTATGACAGCAGGTCACCCAAGGAGAACCCAGACTCTGTAATATTAAAAGGTAGAATATAGAGTCAGACTGGCTGGGATTGAGTCCTGCCTTCACCTTTTAAAACAAATCTGATTTTGTGCAAGTTACTTAAGTGCCTTTCCCCCCATTTCCCTTTTCTGTACATTGCACGTGATAATATGTGCAATTCATAGGGGTTTTGTGAGGATTAAATGACTCGATGTATGTAAATCATTTAGAACAGTGCCTGGACCACAGTATGGACTCAATAAATTAAGATTATTAAATGAAGATTATAAATTACAATTATTGTCCTCACTGGGGAAGAACGCATTCAGCTGGAAAAGCCCCCCTACGTGACAGAAGAGAGGAAATGCCTAATGGCGGGAGAGGGGAGAGGGCAGGAGAGGGAGCAGAGAGAGGAACAACACGCTTAATGCACTCTTCCTGGTCCTGAGGACCTCTCCTCTGGGGGTTACCGGAGCTCAATCTTCCAACATTCTCCGGAGGACTCAGATGTGTGAGGCTTTGTCTATGAAGTATCCATCACTCTAATAAATGTCTGTATCAGGTGCTGCTGTGCAAGCAGAGTGAGTGAACTTGCACAAGGTCACATGGGGCAGTGCCCACAGAAAGACAAGGAACCTCCCAATTCTTGCCTGGTTTCTTCTGCACGCCAGATGGACTTCCAAATGAAAATTCATTTATTTGATTTATTCAATGAACCACACATCCTTTTAAGATGACAAAAATGATCTTGGACAGGCATCAGAGTAGAATTTTTCTTTTCTCAGGGCAAGGAGCCACTCTTTGCAATATAATAAGAAAGTCATTGGCATTATTACCATGACATGATAGGAGAATACCAACTATTTGCTGTTTACTTGAATCGTTCCAGTAATAAGTCAGTTCATTTTATGAACATGAATCTCTATCTCATTAGTTGTATTAATAAATAAATGTATAACTTTCATACACGAGTAAGCATTTTTTTTCACCTGATAGTTCTAATATAGGACCCAATTCCTGGGGTATCATTTTTCAAATGTTTTCCTATATAAACCAAGATAAAAGTGTCAGCCACCCTTCTTGCTCCTTTATCCTAAATCTTTGTTTTGAGAAGTAAGTGAGACAAGGTATCTAAATCACCTATCATAATGCATGATTTAATAGAAGCCTGATTAATAAAATACCAATAATAAGCCAGTGGTACTATCCCCATGATATGTTTACTGTGGCAGCACCAGATTTTTTAATACATGCACCAAAAACTTCATAGATGCAATGGATGAGCCAGATTTGACCCATGGACAGAAGAGACAAGAGATATAATTTCACAGCCAGCAGGGAAAACTCATTCCCTTGAAAATCTTCCCCTTTTGCTTCATATTTGAAATTCCATCATTAGAATTTCAGACTTGATTGCATATTTAATATCACGACTATCTATAGCTTCCTCTAGCTCTGCCACCTAAGACTAGAAATGTAAGCTGGATCAGCCTTTTTCAGCTGAACATGAAAAACATCCAAAGAGATTCCATCAGGGTCGCAGGCATGTAGATAAAGACATTAGGTGCCTCGTATAATGAAAGTTGGGAATTCAGACCGCACCGACTAGGGGACAGGTTTCAGGCTATGTCTGTTCCCTACTCTGTTCCTCCATCCCTGGTGGTCTCATTCACTTCAGGGTTGAACTAGCAATCTACCAGCTAAGAGTCTTGAATTTTCCAGAACCAATTGCCATTCTGAGAGGCTGGCTGCTTGGCATAACTGCCTATTCGCTTGGAATAGTCATCCATGAGCCTCTTGGAGAGCATCAGTGTCTCCTTTGTGGGACCCATGATACATTGCCCATCTCTGCTATAGCACTAACCATGATGAATTATAATGGCCTCTTCACTGGTGTATCTTCTCCACTGGACTGGGGATGCCTTGGAAGCAGGAACTGTCTCTTGTTCGTTCAGTCACTCATTATTCACTCATCTACTGTGTGATTCATATTTAGATCCCAGGGAACAGAACGGTGCTTGGCCGCAGAAGGTGGCTAATGAATGTTTGTTGAATGAATGAATAAGTACATGTTGAAGTAAATAAATAAGTGAGTGACCAAAATAAAGTGACTGCAACACTAAAGACAAATGTCTACTTCACAAGTAGACCCAGGCTGGTCCTGGTGGCTGATAATCAGAAACTGCCATCAGAGGCAAATGTATAACTGTCTCTCTTCCAGAACATTGTGTAGCAGGGTTCAGGAAAAGGCAGTGTGATGAGAGTGAGATTAAGCAGTTTGATAACATCAGCCCCCAATCACCATTTCTCATGGTGGACTGAATGATGAATGTAGGCCTGTCAGGCATCTATCGAAATTCCTGGAGCACCCGTCTCCAGGCTTCGAGGGTAGATCTTCTCTTGTGTCTCTGAGCAGAAGTGAGGAAATGCATTTCAACCTTGACTTTATCTCAGCGGCTCCAGAAACTGGTTTTATTTCTTGGAATTTCCCAGTAGAAGATTGTTTCATTGCACTTCCTTTGACCTCTTGAGTAGCTGGAATGGGGTTGGGGTGTTGTTTGATCAGATCATTAACATGTCCACAGGTAGAACAGAGGGAAATATACCTTGGGGCTTTTTAAAAATACATTTTGCAGGGCAGAGCAAGTATTTTCCATTTGGAGCCAATATCAGAAAATGAACTTGAGGACCAAGGGATCTGGCACGGCCTCTCTTAGAGGTCAAAGCAAGGAATCCTGGCTTTCCCAAAAAGATTTGCATTCTTTAGGCATCTCTGTTGATTTCAAGGACAGAAGACACTCATAGACTGTTAAAGTAGATGGAAACTTACTATCTAATTCACCTCTTTCGGGTTACAGTTGTTGAAATTGAATCCTAGAGTATTAAGTGACGTGATCAAGGTCATTCAACTCCATAATTGTAACACCTGTAGTAGAACAAGGTTCATAGATTCTTTCCCTTCCTTTATTTTGTTTCGTTTTGTTTTGAGCTAGACCACATGGCATTCAAAAAATGTATTGTGTTCTGACATATATAAACCTCACAAATCTGTTCAATATTCAGCAAGACTTATTGAACACCACATATAAGATACTGTGTTCAGCACCATGGAGGACTGAAGGATACATTAGACACTCGCTCAGTCTTCATGAAGCATACAGTCTACTCTCTGATAGGATAACATGATAGTTTCAGAAATGATCTGTAGTATAGAACCAATGAAAGGAAAGGTTTCTTGGGGACCTGGAAACTGAATCTGCTATTGTGTGCTCTAATAGAATCTGACTGTGCATTGCCAGCTAACATTTTGGTAACCATCCTTACAGGCATCCAGGGAATCTCCTTTCCGGGTGGTAAGCAAAATGCACATTTGTTCACCAAGCTCACACTTTGCATCTCTTAGAACTGTCATCCCATATTTCTCCAGGGCTCTCTGGCTTTGCTCACCCAAATCCCAAATTAAATCCCCTGTGATCATCATTGCTAAGTGGAAGAAGCTGCCCTCACAGCCACTGGGATATCTTATATGAGCATTTGGCAAAGATTTGAGCTACAAGGGTAGTTAGAGCTTAGGTCAGAAGTTGGTAATTGGCCTGAAGTTATATTTTGTGTGACCTATCCAATGTGGATTCACATAGTATTTTAAATTTGAACGGGTGGCCGACATAGAACTTGCTGGGAAATTGTGCCCACTGATTTGGATTTCCACACCCCACAGAAAAACTTGAAATCCTGCCCACACAATGAGGTCTATCTTTCTACTGGACAATTGCTTAGAGATTAGTAGCCCCCGGTTCTTTAGACAGAGGATGTAGTTTTTAGCTTGCCTCAGAGGTCCTCACTTGATCCTGCTTCTGCCAAGCCAGGACCCTATGTCGGAGGGTCATTTAACTCATCATTTAACACTCATCATTTAACACCCAGCTGCCTCGCTAGTTTATATCAACATTTGGTTCTTAGAGGTACGAAGCTACTCCTGCTTTAGGTAATAATGACAATACATTTGATTAGTTTAGAAGTTATTTTTGTCGGCCTTAGTTTACATTTGATCAGTGCACAAGATCTACCCATTACTTTTTCATAAGTTACAGGCCTCACAAGTGCCCGAAATGTGTGATGTGGCTACAGTTACACCCATTTCTCAGCTGTGGGCATTGCATCCGGATTGAAAACCCTAGGAGTAAGAAATAAGTACGTACTTGTCTTTTGGTTTCTGTATTGCCATACTGCTAGTGAAACAGGTCTCAGTAATATACAATAACAAGAATTTCAGCTCTGCTGACCCACCAATATTAGCCTTTAACTTTAATTCAGAATAAACCGAGTCTCCTGAGTGACAACAGTGATTATTGCAACTATCTGGATTTTAAATTAAAATAGACCATTAAACGTTCGAGCTCTAAAGAGCTTTGCATATGACTTAGTCTACCTCCTTTGTTTTACAGACTAAAAACCAAAGACATGAGTGGCTTCTCCATGGTCAGACAGACCGCGTCAGAGTTGGTATGGGAACATGGGTCTTCCAATCCTAAAAACACTTTTCTTGCTCTTTATTGTGTTTTCTGTATTCTTTGAGAAGGACTTAATGTAGGAGACACCAAAAAAATGTAAATGATTCTTACTTCTTAAGGAGCTGAATCCTTCTCTATGGAGCTACAAAATAAAACTCATTTAAGAAACCAACACGGAACTGTTTTTAGTTCTGCCCTATTATATAAGAGGTATATATTATGTTATGGGTGATTATAAAAAAGTTCCTACTAAAATCTATACAGATTCATTTTTTTTTTCTTTTGAAGGTTGCAGGGTACAGTATAAAGGGATTATCAAAATATCGTCCGGGATAAGAGGAGTGGAATCCAAGAGCAGAGAGAACTGCGTTAACGATACTAAGCCAACCACAGAGAGAGAAGGGGAGTGTTTACAGTTGAGGATGGCCGGCTAAGCTAGCAGGTGGGATATGACCATGGGAATCTAGGCAGCGGTTTTGCCTCGACATCAGGAAGGACAACATGAGTCATGTCAGATGTCCACCCGTAAGAGAGGGACGTCTCACCGGGGGCAGTGGGGGTCGACGTAAAACATAATCGAGCTAGTGAATGTGCTCATCGTATTTACACATTTTTCACTCTGGTATATCGGAATGCCAGGTTAAGGGAGGCGCATTGTAGTAAGAGGGGTGGAGTCGGGTTCTGTGGCTCTTGGGGCTGTGTATGATAGGGTAACAGAGCCCACGCCCTTTAGATAGCTTATAAGGAAAAAGAAGGATGCTATCCACGATTCCAGCGAGGGACTATTTCAAAGATGGAGCGGTTTGCTAGGACTTTAGCTGGGCTGCAGGGATTTCTCTTTAAACTCTAGTCTGGTAAGACACAAAAGTGCTAAGTAGGGAGACCAACGCGGAAGGCAGGTCATAGGAACTGTTTCAACAGAAATGAGGGAGTCACAGCCGAGAAGGTGGCAAAAAGCTGAAAGTCAACGGACAAAGACCATTCATTAGGACTTATTAATCAGGTTCCAGAATCTCATTCTGTCCCCATCAACTAAGGTCAGATTCTACTCGTTGATGGGTGTAGACAGGTAACGTACCTCGAACTCTGGTCGTGACCATCTCACAACCTGAGCTTCCTGAAAATCTGGAAATCACGTCAGTGGCTGTCACTGGGAGAGTCTGGGGACGCTGGAGCGGGCAAACAGGAAAATGTTAATGCTTTTATATTTGATTCTATGAATTCGAAAAAAAATAAAAATTCTCAAATCAGTGAAAAGCTTATTGTACACATTACAGTAAATCCAAAGAGAGTGAACATCTAAATTAAGCAGGGTCTCATGTTTCTCTCCTAACAAGAAGTTATACTTTTAAATAATTTAATTTTTTTCATTTGTATGATGCCTCTGCCACTGATGTTACATTCCTATTCCTGAAAGCATTAGCAAATTACATAGGCACATTAAGTGTTTCAACTACCACTCTGTGTCTTTTAAAAAACAACCCTATATTGTCAGGAAGAAAGAGAACCCTTTTTTAAACAAAAAAAAAAAAATCACTTTATCAGCTTTGGGATTTTGCATTACAATTTGAAAGCATTAGGAATAAGAACAAAGCATGAAAGCAGGCACACTTAAATTTTGAATGAGATCTCTGCTCTTCAGAAACAAGCAAACAGAAACAAATTGATCTTCCGGTTTCCCTATGCTTGATTCCACATGTTTAACGATGCAGTGACCACTGCTTTCTGTAAACTTGAAATACGTAAGATCATTTGATTTTAGTTTTGCTCTGGGAGTTCTCTCTTCCCACAAGACACTGAGAGAGAAACACATCTCCATCATCTGCGAAGGATTACCTACCTTCAATTGGTACATGACAAATCTTAAAGAGATAGGGAAAGGCTGGTTTGCTTTTGATATATTAATAAAAACCCCAACATCCCTGATATCTACGTCGTCTTTATAATTTACATGGTGTTTTCACATCCAATTGCTTATTCCATTGCCACAAAATCCCTGTGAAGTCAGCTGGACAAGAATTATCATCTCCATTTAAAAATTTTTTTATTAATGTTTATTTTTGAGAGAGAGACAGTGTGAGTGGGGGAGAGGCAGAGAGAGAGGGAGACACAGAATTGGAAGCAGGCTCCAGGCTCCGAGCTGTCGGCACAGAGCCCGACACGTGACTCGAACCTAGGAACCATGAGATCCGTGAGATCATGACCCAAGCTGAAGTCAGACACTTAACTGACGGAGCCACCCAGGCCCCCCAATCATCTCCATTTTATAGCTGCATTAACTGAGACACAAAGAGGTAACAAAACGTGCACAACATTGCACTGTTAGCACACTTGTAGAGGTAAAGCTAGAATCACGAACCTCAGAGCTGTGTGTGTGTGTGTGTGTGTGTGTGTTTATTCCACTTTATCCCTCTTGATCCCAATAGGAAATGAGAGGGAAGAGTTTGCTTGTTTGTTTCAGCTACCCAGGAAAGGCTTCTGATACAAAATGCCTTCCTTAGCCTTCTAAAAAAAATGGACGAACATCCAGAAGGAAAGTTAAAGCCAAAGACAGCTTTCTGCTTAGGCTGAAGTGAGTTATGGGAAGGAGAGAATGAGGAGAGGTGCGGAGAAGGGGAAGGAGGGTGGAAGCCAGTAGAAAAGTATTGAGCAGCTATGGAAGAATTAAGGGGAGCCATGATGGAGAATGTACTTGATTTTTTTTCCCTTCAGAGTGAGCCTTCGCAGTACAGCTTTGCTTTCTTGGATGAAAGTCCCTGAACATCAATTCAATCCATTTCCACATGTATTTATTGAATACAAACCATGTGTTCAGTCATGAACATGGCACCGTGGGGGACATAAAAAAAGAACATATTACACAGTCCCCACAATATAAAGGAGCATGCAATCTTGCAGAGAGAAGGGAAGATGGGTGGCAATATATATGAAACAGGTGGAGGAAAATGTAAACACAATGTAAAACAAAAGTGTTAATCTGAAGCATCAGAATGGATGGGACAAACAAAGACATGCTGGGGCATCAGATGAAGGAGAAGTTGGTATTCACAGAATTTCTAAGTAAAGGCTTTGTGAAGAAAATGGAGCCAACGATGAATAAGAAGGTATTCCATCATTAACCCTGGAAAATAATACTGATTACAGAGTCTAGCCCACTACCCAAAGCCAGGATTCTCTGCAAAGTTTGGGATAGCCAGGCCCCTAGCTTCAACCCCAACAGTTCCAGAGATAATTGCTGTCGGGAGAAACATCCAACTGTGTCTCACGACTGGCTCATAGACTTACTCTTAGAAAGGACGTCCCTATGTTCAGCTGAATGCTACCCACTTTTTTCTCTCATTCTTGAGCTCTGGCTGTCCTTTTTGTTTCTGGGACCGCATAGAATGGTCTCAGTTTGTCTTCCACAGAAGAAACTTTCAAGTATTTGAAAGGCCCCAAGTCTCCTCCTTTCCAATCAGAACGTCCCAAGTTATTCTGATAGCTGTCAATCCATAATCTTTAAAGTGGGTTGGGATAGAAGGGGATCGAGAGATGTGGTCTTTCTTCAGTCAGCTAGCACCCATTTCCCTGGGATGGAGGTCTGGAAGAGGCCAGGCATTAGTGAGGCATTCAGAGGGTCCAGGAGGGTAAAAAGATGTCTCTCGTTTTTATTTGCTGCCCTTATAGGACCCAGTGGCTGGATTTGCCCATGCTCACCCTTTCTGTGATCCTTATATTCTCTTTTGACAGGTTAATCAGAGGTTAACACATAACTCATGCATCCATCCCTTATGTCAGAACCTAGAATGTATTCTTCCATTTTGAAGAAGCAGAAGCACTTTTTAACGTTGAATATATACTTCTTTAGACATAAGCCTTTGATTCTGGATACACAGAGCAATATTCAGTACTCATGTACAGACACAATTTGTCCAGGATCACTGCACACAGAGTGAGGTTGATGGCAGACCTGATAACTAGAAAGGTCTTAAGACATCACTTGATCCAACTCTTCTCCTTTATTTATAGATATGGAGAGTAATATATCCAGTGTTTTATCCTACAAACTGTAGAGAATATGCTTCATGTGGGTTTATCAATCCCCGTCAAATTTCTCTAATGCTTCCTAAAGTTAGGCTCCATTTTTAGACTGCAGTGATGAGAGTATTTTGTCCTAAAAAGCACCCTAGAGATCCATTCAGAATCCTGTGATACGCCAGCCAGGAAACCATTATATGTGCCTGGTTATACGCGGGGCTTGTGGTGGTGTTTTTCAAATCACTTTTAGGAATCCATTATTGAGTCACTACCAACACTGAGTCAGCAGGTTGGGAACTAGAGAGCTAGACAAAGTCTCACATTGTGAAAAGGACAGGTTGAGTCCAAACATCAGAGTGATTGGACCCCTGATTGATTTTATCTTCACTAAAACTTGGTTAACCAAACATTATTTACTTCCTGATGTGAGATATTACAGAGAACACAGTAATAACTCTGAAGTATTCCAAAAACAAGTTGAAACAGAATCCAATCAAAGTATTATATTTAACTTTCAGTCCATAAGAACTATAAGGAGTAGAGAAACTAATTCAATGACACCAGAAACAGACAAATCCAGGATGTGGAACATTCTGGCCGAATTTCTCCAACAAGTCAATTAATACATTAATAACAAAAGATATAAATAAAAAGGCGAGGGACACTAAGTTCTGGATTGAAAGAAATTTAGAAGGTATTTATGAGTATAATAATCAAATAAAACAAGGCTGAACAAGCCAACTATAAAAACTCATATTTTAGACGAATGGAACACTTAATTATGAACTGGATTTTAAATGGCATTTAGGAGTTATTGTTAATTTTGTTAAGTATCATAATGGTATTTTGATTATGTAAAACACTATTGCCTTTGAAATGCAAACCAAAGCATTTGGGGAAAAAAATTAAGTCTAGCATTCGATTCAAATTGGCCTAACAGAAGATAAAGAAATAAGGATCGAAGGATGGGAAGCACAAATGAAACAAAATGGTGGCAGTTCTTGAAGCTGGAGGATTGCACGCTCCGCTGTTCTGTTTTGTATTTTTTTGTAACCTTAGGTATTTTTACGATAAAACTTTAAAAAAAAATCAGGGTGGCAAACAGACTTAAGGCTGAACATTGCATAGTTTAGAGTGATGACACTTAGCAAAGTGATCGAGCAGTGACATTGAAAACATTCTGATTACAATTCAAGTGACCAGTGATGGTGGCCGTTTGGCTTATGGGATATGGTGAGAATTTGTTCTTGAGCGTAAACTGAGAAAATTGAAAACTCATTCTTTGGAAGGCATGTTGATTTTTCCCGAGAGGAGAAATTCCAGTTGTGATTATAGAGATGGTTTTGCTCCTATTCACCTCTAGCCTGGAGTAGCTTAATCTTAACCTTTCCTAATCAAAAGATGTTATCGTTCAACTGCACCAGTGTAGGAATGAGAATTTTAAAAATGGAGAACAAACTGAGGGTTGACAGAGGGAGGTAGGTGGGAGGATGGGCTAGATGGGTGATGGGCATTAAGGAGGACACTTGTTACGAGCACTGGGTCTTGTGATATGATGGATCGTTGAATTCTACTCCTGAAACCAATATTGCACTGTGTGTCAACTAAAGAATATTTAAATAAAATAAAAATAAATGAGTAAAAGCTAAATGAACAGGAGATTAACAGGAAATGAGAACATTATCCTAAAACCATCTGTTGTTTGTGGCCTCATTTTGTTCTTGAGAACCCCGCCACGCAATGTCAGATACGAGAGGGACAAACCGTTGAAATGGCCATGCGTAAGGGGCATCCTAATGGCCATAGGAAATTGACTCCAGTCGTCCAGCCTTTACTCCAACTGGTGCCAGTTTGAACACATTTCTTTTTGCTCACCAGATGATCATCCCTCACAGGCATAGCCAATCCTAATCAACTGCCTTTTTGCTGGCTGCTCATTTGGCCAGGGGCTGTTGGAAAAAGAGGCTGTCAGCCAGGAAACATAAATTGCTTCTCTCTCCTTGTCAATGGTTTGTGATACCTGTCTGCTTTATGGGTAAGCAGGAAATTCTCTGCCCACTAGGTGTTGGTGTTCACAGAAATCTCCCTTTGTTTCATTTAACAAAACAGATTAAGGAGGTCGTTATCTCTTTGGGCAGAAAAGTCAAGAGTGGGTAATGTTGACGTGAAAATCCATCAAGCACAGTCATATAATCACTTACTGGTTTCTTAGTCATGCGATAGTTTAGGCTGAAACTTTGCCCACACGAGGTGACCTGTCTCAATATTCGACTATTGTAGAGCCAGGGGAAGAACATTCTTCACTCAGTCACTTATTTATAAGAGCTCTTCAAATACCAGACACAGTGCTAGGTGCTGGGGACACAATTGTGGAAACGACAAGCATGGCTCCAACTTCCAAAGAACCAACAGTCTAGAGGAGGGCAGAGTTTTTTGTTTCTTTCTTTCTTTTTTTTTTTAAAGCAAGAATGATGTTTGATTTGACAAGGAAATGAGGGAAGACCTCCTTGAGAAAGGATATTTGAAGTTGGGATCTAAATGATGAAGTGATTTCCTGGTTCATGAGTTCGAGCCCTGCATGGGGCTCTGCTCTGAGAGCCCAGAGCCTGCTTGGGATTCTCTCTCTCCCTCTCTCTCTGTCCCTCCCCAGCTCATGCTCTCTCTCCCACTCTCTCTCAAAATAGATAAATAAACTTAAAAAAAAAAAGATAAGCAGGCGCAGTTAAATGGAGAAGAGGCGGGTGGTGAAGACACCATTTGTTAGGACAGGGAGAACTACAGACAAACAAGAGATGGTTTGTTCCCTGGAAGAGTGTCAGGCAGACCCCAGATATTATTAAGTTGTGGTATTAAAATAGCTAAAGAATTGTAAGTTTTTGCTCGCTTTTTAAAACGTAACCTGTCAGATGTGGATTCAATATAAAAAATGAAAACATCCAGGATTTTAACTTGAGGTGGAATGGGTTTGATCTGATTTTTCCTGTGGGTTCATAGATTGACAGCGACTTACCATGACCTCTCTTCCCATTTATTTCTCGTAGCTTTCACTATCTGTTCCACTCACTGTGTGCTCAACACATGTCACACACCAGTTCAGTGGGCATGTTAAGATGACCTTCTGTTCACTCATGTTGAGTGTGTGTGTGTGTGTGTGTGTGTGTGTGTGTGTGGTTTACTAATACTGCCATAAACTGCATCAATTAGAATTAAAATTGGTGTCAGGGCACCTGGGTGGCTCAGTCAATTAGCATCTGACTCTTGATTTTGGCCCAGGTCATGATTTCACAGCTCATGAGATCAAACCCTATGTCAGACTCTGTGCCAGCATTGCGGAGCCTGCTTGGGATTCTCTCTCTTTCCCCCCCCACCCCTCTCTCTCTCATGCCCTCTGCATCTCCCCTGCTCATGCTCTTTCTCTCTCTCTCTCTCAAAATAATAAATTAAAAAAATTTTTTTTGAAGAATGAAAGTTGGTTTGCCTAATGTAGAACATCTAAATAATAGCGACTTAGACAGAGGCTTATTTTTCTCTCACATTAAGGAGTTCTAAAGATAGACAATCCAAGACTGGGATGACAGCTTCAAAGGAATTCTGCACAAGAATCTTTCTACCGGTTGTTTCTCACTTCCTTACCACATGCCTTGCATCCTCAAAGCCTGGTCAAGCTGGCCCCTAGGGCGCCAGCCATCTTGACAGACTCTGAGCAGCAGGAAGGAAGGAGGCAAAGGGCACACTCACCTGTTGAGTTGGTCCCCATGTAGAGATTCCTCAGATCGGTATCCCCGTGTAGAGATTCCTCAGAATGCCTACTGGTTTCATACATCTCATTAGCTATTATTATCTGAGCTAGAAGCTAGGAAAGATAGGCTCAGCGGATTTGTTTATTTACTTATTTATATTTATTCTTCCACTTAACCTGAGTGCATTGGTGCTCTTAGCAAGTGGGAATTCTCTTCCTCAGAACGGAAGGGAGAGCGTTTGTCCTGTAGGGAATAGGCAGACTGTCACAATCGCTCTCATTTGATGGGTACTCACCATACGGTGAGCACTGTCCCGAACACTTTTTTATATTATTATTTTTTAATTTTTTTAATGTTTATTTGTTTTTGAGAGAGAGAGAGACAGAGTACAAGCAGGGGAGGGGAAGAGAGAGAGGGAGACACAGAATCTGAGCAGGCTCCAGGCTCTGAGCTGTCCACACAGAGCCCGACCTGGGACTCGAACCCATGAATCATGAAATCACGACCTGAGCTGAAGTCCGACGCTTATCCAACTGAGCCACCCAGGTGCCCCTCCCACCGAACACTTTAATAAACTTCTTTTTATTTAGTTGCACAGGACTCTTGTAAGGTAACTTTCATTGTCTCCGTTTTGCAGATGTCATAAGCTGACACTCTTAGAGTCACCGTGCAGGCACAGCAGAGTGAAATGGTGCTGGGAGCAAGTACTGTTAGAGATTTTCACACAAAAATGTTTCCCGACTTTGATGTTTCTTTATGCATCTATGTTCAAGCCCTCTAAGCTACAAAATTGGAAGTTCCTGAATGAGAGGAATTCTTCACTGCTCGTGGCTCTCCCCCGACTCCCATGAGACCTGCACCTTGCATGAAGACGTGCTCATGCAGACTTGCTCTCCAGTGTCTGTTTAAGGCCAGGACAGAGTGAAGACCATCCTAGTCCACGGGTGTCTCTACCAGCCTTACAGCGTCTCCGTGGCAAGCCCATCTGCCCTGCATGGAGGTCTCAGGCAGGACCAAGAAATCCGCGCTTATGCCTTACCTTCCAGAGGGCTGGCTGCTTCCAGCTCTGCCTTCTGTCCAGGCAGAGGCAACTCCGGAAGACACAAAGGGTGGTGCCTCTTGTTTTCACAGTGCCAGAAGGCAAATGTGGGGGGTGTGGAAGATGGGGAATGAAACGGAGCCCAATTTATGGGCACAGTTTTGAATCATGCTTATCTCATAGCCAACGCCTTCTAAATCCAACAGTCCTACAGAGAAATAAACACTAACAATGCAAAACAGATTCATTTCCAAATGACTTCATCTCCTGGTATTTTCTCCCTAAAGAGACAGTCTTATGGATCTAAGCTACTTTGTTGGGTGTTTTTTTTTTTTTTTGTTTTTTTACAAAAATGCTTGAACAACTTTAGCTATGAATAATAAGAGACAAAGTGTATTTACTCAGGATATTATTCGTTCAGTTCTTGCCTGTTACTGTGTGGAGGGAAAAAAAAAAAAAAGTACAAATCCAAGCATGGGTACAGATGGCTTCTGTTATCAAACACTCCTCCAGTAATACAGACTGGATCGTGTGTCAGGAAGAAAAACAAAATCAGAAAACCCTCCCAGTGCGAGAGCTAGAAGAATCTTCAGGCCGTGTGAAACCCTTCTTAGGCAGTGCTTGACCCATCCCAATCTCCTCCGTAGCTGCGGCAATAAAGAGTTGGTAGGGATCAAATTTGCAAGGGTTCTGTCCTTCCCTCCCCTCTTCCTGGTTCACCCCATCCCCCCTCCTTCTGTGGCATGTCTAATGCAAGTCATACAAGGGGATCACATTTATTATTCATCTCCTAGGATGGTTGTCTACCTTAAATGAGATAGACCATATAAAGTGCCTGCTATAGACACATCACTCTTTCAAAAATAGGTAGTTTGTAACAAAAATAAATAAATAAATAAATAAATAAATAAATAAAACACATTCCTTCGGAGGAAAGCTAATACTTTATTGGATCTACGAAGGTTGCTGTTTTCAAACCCTGCCTCCTTGGCTCCTGCATTTTGGGAGGAGGAACCACAGGAACAGCCCAAGGGAGGTGAGTCAGAGGAACAGTGACATGTTATACACAGAGACTACTCTTTAAAAGCCATTTTGGGGGGAAAACTTACAGTCAACAAATCTGCAATTTTAATGTAAGTTTTATGAATGCAGCCCTTTACCTGTTTCTGCCACCTTGGACTCTCCAGGGCTCAGAACTGTGCTTCTCACATAGTAGGCGCTCAGGATACCCAGGTCAAAAGAAAGACTGGAAAGAGTCTTAGGTGAAACTTTGGGACACAGAGCGGAACTTTTTTAAAAATTTCTTCTAGTGCAAAAAAAATTTTTTTGACTGGATTTTTAAAAACCTGATGTACCCATTTCTCTACTTTTTTGTGTCTTTTAGAACAAAGGAGCCATTCATTTATTTTCCAATTCTTCGAAGAGATATTTAACGGACTACTGTAACAGTCCACTGCTAGGCCCTGGGAATTTAGAGATCAGCCAGTCTCTACCCTCGAATTGCTCAGAGTCAAAAATGAAAAAAACCCACAACTACACTATTCATGTAAGGAGATACGCTGTAATTAAAGAGCAGACGATTGCTAAAGAGGGAGACATTCAGTTCACCTAGAGGTGCTCAGAAAAGGCTTCCGGAAGCAGAGAACACTTAATCTGGGTTGTGAAGGATAAAGAGGGTTTCACCATTCACTATGGTGAAAATAAATCTGCAGCATAGTGAAGTGCTTTATAAGACGGTTTGTCATATGTAAAAGATAACAGGAAACATGATAGAGACGACTGTGCCAAAGTCCTAGAATTCTGGCATTATATGTGCACCTGCTGGTAGTGTTCAATCCTTGCTGGCAAGGTATGGTCATTAGACTGCTAGAAAGCAGTGGGCTAATTGTAATAATAACCACGATCCAGCCAGACGTTATTTCCTTAAAGCAATCAATGATTGCCTGAGACGTGCTGAGCTCTGTAGAAGCTGGAGATGAACAGAGATCTATTAAATCATCCTGGCTGCTCCCCCTGGAGGCTAAATTCAGATCAGGTTGGGCCATTCTATCTGCCTTTGATCTAGGCCTATATGGTTCTGGTCAACGCAGGGAGAAAGGGAGAGACACGACCAGGATGGCTATGACACGCTTCCTCAGACTTGGGCATTAGAAAGCTTCCTACAGCCTTGATCATAAGCATTCTATTTCTCCCTTGGTTCCAAAGCAACTCTTGCCCAAATTACTTGAAATGAAAAAATACTCAGGTAGAAATATAAACATATGCACCTCTTTGAATTGTGCTTTTCCTAGGCTATTTGCTTCTCAGTGAGGGAGCTCCAATGGGGGATCTCCTTTTAATAAAGTGCAGAAATGTTTACAAATACTCTGCAAAAATTGTGCCCATGTGATTGGTCTTGCATTATCTTACCAGTTAATTCTCTTGCCTTGCCTTAATACTCGTAACCTTCTGTACTTTTGCCATCTTGCCATCCTGAATCACCCAATCTCGGCACAGAAGAAAATTCAACTCTTGCACAGCCTGGGAGGAACCTCTTCGCTCTTCACTTATGGTTCATTCATGGACTTCCTAGGGTTCTTTCTCATGTTTCTGACAAAACAAGAAAATACACACACGCGCGCACACACACACACACACATCATCTAATTTACTTGCAGACTGGCTTGGGTTGGACTTGTTCACTTATTGGTTTCCAGGACTCATCTGAAATTGTCCAAGTTAATTCAGGTTTCTGGGAAGAGTGATTTCATTCCTTCAATGCTTAGAGGAAGGCACAGCCCAGTTGTAGAGTACCACCAGAAAGTAGAGTCATATGCTGAAAACCAAGCCTCCCTATTCGCAAAGTGAAGGAGTTATTTAGCCACCACTAGCCCAAAACAAGGCAGAATCATTCAGAATTTGAATAAGCTTAGTCCTACCTAGCTATATTGTTCTTCTCTCCCCAATATCTCCCATATAATAATTATGATTTCTGCAGGCAAACTGAAGTCTTTTCTAATGTAAAATTACATAAAATACATCCATAACAGAGGCTGTGTGGAGACACTAAGAAACCTATTGATTTCCTTGCTAAAACCTAAGAAGTCCTCTCTATTTAAAAAATTGAGGATCATTTCTTCAATCACTCATTCAACAAATATTGCTGACCACTATCTCTAGTCACTCAGAAGTGTCCTCCTGGCCTTCCACCATTGCCTTCTCTGCCGGCACATTCTGCCTTCATCATTGCCTTTTCTGCCACATTATAGAATTCCCATCAACAACCAGAGGGCCTCTTTGGGGGAGCAATTGCAAACAGACACCCCATTGGCCCACAGATTTGTTTTTTTCGCTCACTTAAATTTCTTTCAATCGAATCTGTTTCTAACATGCCAGACTTGGACCATTTCACATCAACAACAACAACAAAAAATCTGTGTTTTCAGGTTCCACTGAAAACCTGAAACCTCCAGAAATGCTGGGCACGTCTCCCTATGGCAGCAGTGGTTATAGCCTCCCACTGATGGCCTCCACGAGGTAGATCCTGTGCTCTCTCATCTGCCTCAGTGGCTGGTGGTACCTCCCAAGAAACTGCCTTAAACATTTGAGCTTCATCCAGGAAACTTCTGCCTGCAAGGAAGAGGTAGGAAGCCTAGGGAAACCAGAGGTAATGAAGGAGCTGAAACAAGGAAGCAGGAGAAATAAGTGACCAGGGAAAAATACTCCAGGGTCAAACTCTATTCATTATTGTATGAGGTTTATCACCTCCAACAAATACCAAGCAAGGAGATGACTTTTCTTCAAAAACCTTGTTTGGAGATCCAATAACTTCCACTTGGGACCATGGAAGGATCAATTCCATTATCTTACGATCAGACAAATCATTAGCAGCAGTGACAGCTTTCCCAAGACACATGATCCAGGCAAATTTGTGAGATAGGTCAAAGTGAACAGAATAGGTCTAGTGGTGGACAGAACTCTCCAATTTCCTGGTGTTCACACTTTTGTGTAATCCCTTGCCCTTGAATTTGAGAGAAAGCTATGACTTGCTCCTAACAAAGAGAATGTGGCAAAGTGTTGGGACATCACTCCCGTGATTGCCTTATAATATATAAGACTCAGTCTTAGCAAATTGGAGCTAAAGATACTCCTTGTGAACTTGACAGAGTAAACCATCACCCTGGAGAAAGCCATGTGGCAAGAAACTGTGGGTGACCTCTAGCACCTGAGAGTAGTCTCCAGACAAGCCCTATAGTCACAAGGAAATAAATCCTGCCAACAATGTGAATAAATGAGGAAATGAATTCTTCCCCGCTTGAGCCTCCAGATGAGAACAGCCTCACTGATGCCTTGTTTCCAGGCTTGTGAGAGCATAAGCAAAGGATTCAGCTAAGTTGTTCCCCAATTCCTGACCCACAGCTGTTCCCAGATTTATGAAGTGAGATAATAAATAAGTGTTATTACTACTAAATTTGTGGAAATTTTATTAAAGAGCATCAGAAAATGAATGCAGTACCTTCTGCCTTTCGTTTACTCTCTCTCTCTGTGTCTCCTCTTGCATTTGTCCAATGTCTACATGAATCACTCATCTTCCCAGTAACCCCCATCCTCCTCCCTTACAATGTCACCGCACAATATGTTCCTCAATACGCTTTATTGTTTGAAGTACTTGCCTCGACCTTTCCCCCTTTCCATTTAATCTCTACTTGCTTACACATTTACCAAAATGCACCTGTTCCCATTCCTTTGTGTATTCATTTTTATTGCTTCTATAATAAATTACCACAAATCCACTGGCCTAAAACAACATAATTTATTATCGTAGAGTTCTGTAGATAAGAAATACAAAATGGATCTCATTGGGCTAAAACCAAGGTTTGGGGAGGGCTATATTCCTTTCCAGAGGCTTTTGGGGAGAATCCACTGCCTTGCCTTTTCTAGCTTCCATTGGGCACCCATGTTCCTTGGCTTATGACCCTATTCCTCCAGCATTATTGGGTCCTCCTCACATCCCTATCTCTTTTCTGCCTCCCTCTTCCAATTATAAGGGCTGTCGTGATTACATCAAGCCCACTTGGGAAAGGCAAGGTAATCTCTTTATCTCAAAGTCAGCTGATGAGCCATCATAATTCCATCTGAAACCTTCTCCCCTTTGTCGTGTAGCCATGTGACATGTGGGGATTAGGATGTGCACATTATTGGGAGGGGGCTATTTTTCTGCCCACCACACTTTGTGAAAGCTGTAAGTTTACAAGAAAATCTGCAGGACTCACTGAAGCCCAGGTGCTAATAATTGATAATGGGTTCATCTTCCTGGGGGAATTTAGACCCTGTGGAGACCTCTCCAAAATACACAGAACTTTCATATCTAAGGACTGCTTCCTAAATGGGGGAATCTTCTGGCACTGGGGCAAGTCTGTGAGAGATATATTTTAAACAAGGGGGCATTTAACGGTTCACAAATCACATCTTAAAAATGACTGCTTGCTCTGCCTTCTTATAAAAATATTTCACATTTAAGTCTTCATGATCCATCCCAGCAGTAATGTACTGTCATAGTCTAAAGAGGTTAGTGGCAGGCTCCAGTCATGAGGTAGTTAGAGGAGAAACCAGGGACGCTCCCCACAGAGTTGGCACAGTGATCGCCCTGCCCTCGGGAGGGGGCAAACGCCATGAAACATTCAGCTGTTGTGACACCCAAGCGGCAGTCAAATTCAGAGGCTTGGTTTTGTGACTCCTCGGCGTGTATAAATTATCTCGATGGGAGTTCCAAATTTTCCAATAAATCTCCAAACAAAATTAATTTTCAGGGCTCTCATTAGCTTTAATTGTATTGTTACTATTATTGTATATGCTCCTTTTGTGAGGTTGATGAGGACAGACTTGTAGAGAAACAAACCAACAGGCAAATGAGGGACATGATAGATCCAAAATATTTGGAAATTAATTGTCTATGTGCCTTTTTATTTCTATTTCCACGGTGGAAAAGAGGGCAATTGTCAATTATAAATGATTGTGGCAAATACACAGATTTTGAGACAGGGCCAAGAACCATAGATTCTGATTTATTTCTCTTCAAAATTCTGTTTCTTCCCCACAGACACACAGTCAAGAAACACACACACACACACACACACACACACACACATAATCTGTGTTTTCCTGGTCTTCTAATTCATAGTTCTGAGAACTGTCCTCCAAGTCACTGTTTCAACTCTCCCATTTTTTTTTTTAAATCTGGCCACGGTTGTCAAGAGGAAATTAATCTTTTGCAGCCAAATGAAATTTGGGCTTCCCAGCACTAGCCACTAATGAAAAATGCATTAATGGCAAGCATCAGAAAAACCCCTGGCTCTCAGTACCAGAGGGTACATTTAAATAATTCTATGAATATAGATCAATAAAACTAATTTACTTATAGCCTTTGTGTGCTGTATTCAAATCGGAATAAAAGTCATTTGTATTACAATGTTTTGTATTAATTTGAGGTATCTATTGTTTTACATATTAAATTAATCTTGGCCTTCCGACAGAACTTCATAGATGATATTAAAATACGAGGCCTGGGATTTGATATTAGTAATGGTGTGATTTCATAATTCAGCCTGGTTTGCCTGGATGTCGTTTGAAAGGCTGGAGAGGTCCCAGAGGGCCAGCTCTGAGAAGCCGGGGTTAAGCTGGAGAGAGAGCAGAGGACTTTAATATTCAAGCATGCAGCACATCCACAGCAGTGCCCAAAGGCCCACTGGGAGTTTGGGGGTTTGGACCGGGAGCCTGCGGAGTAGGGATGTGGGAACAGCGCTCATAAGCACCTGAGTGTTCAGAACAGGAATGGATGACTACAGGATGCGAACATCTTGACTCAAGGGCGGAGACCACGGCATTCCTTCCTGTTTCAGTGGAGATCATTATTTTTATCACCACCGAGTATTTACTCAGTGCCTTTTCTTTACTAGGTGCATAGACACAGACAGTAAAAGACCTAACCTGAGATTGTAGGAGCTTCACATTGGCACTGGCCAATCACTAGGCAAGTGTGCTTTAATGTGGTAAGTAATGCACCAGGAATAAGTACCGAAGGCCCAACACCCCCTTAATACTCCTCAGCAGCCCGCTGTTTTCTGGACTTATCTGTGTGTGTTTTGTAGGTGGTGGTTTTTTGTTTGTTTTGTCTTGTAAGTAGGCTTCATGCCCAGTGTGGAGCCCAACGCAGAGCTTGCGCTCACCGTCCGGAGATCAAGACCTGAACTGAGATTAAGAGTCAGATGCTTAACCAACTAACCCACCCTGGGAGACAGACTCCCTTGGTTTTATTTGGCCATGGAATCCTTTAAACACACACACACACACACACACACAGCTCTTGGATGTAAAACAAAGACATAGTTAACCAAGAGGTGGCAATGAAGAGTACACATTCAACCCAGCCCTATGCTCTGCAAGAATAACAAAGCAAAATCTCCTCACCCTCTCCGACCCCAGCGGCATCATCTCCCCAGAAGTCTCCTTGTGCTATGCCTTGTGAGTTTTTTTGGTCTTTGAGCCAGATCCTGCCTGGCCCTCTTTGAATGGTAGCTGTAGCCAGGAGATCGATGTGAACAAACGAGAGTTTCCGTGGTAGCTCTGAGGTTTTCGATACTTACGGTTATTTGCGTGAAATAGTGCAGGGATTATCATTAATCGGCTAGTGCAGAAGAAATTTGCTTCTTTTATCCCATTGTTCTAGGATTCTGGGACAGCGGGGAAGATGAGAGGCTGGCACCTCCATGCCCTCCTTACCTCCGCACCCCTGGGACAAGTCAAGGCTGTCCAGAGAACCGAATTAGAAGAGGTGAGAGCAAGTGTCTACGCTCTCTCTTCGGAATGGTATGGGAAACCACACCACGGTTTCTCCGAGCCCCAGTTTGCTTTTCTGTAATGTTGAGGAAATTAGTGATTGCCAGGCTTACCTCACACAATTATTGAGAGGACTAAAATTAGAAATGAGATAATGTGTGTTCAAGAGACTTGTTTTATGTCCTAGCACGTGGTCTCGTCCTAGAGAATGTTTCACGTGCATTTGAGAAAAATGTATGTTCGGCCTTTGTTGGTTGGAGGGTTCTGTGAATGTCTGATGGTTCTAATAGGTTTCTAGTTTTGTTCGAGTCTTCTATTTTCTTATCGATCTTATGTGTATTTCCATCTGTTATTGAAAGTGAGGTCTCCAACTATTAGTGAAGTCCCTAATTGTTACTGTTAAAATGATCTCTTTCTCCTTTGGATTCTGTCAATTTTTGCTTTATGTATTTTGGGACTCTGTTGTTAGGTGTGTGTATGCTTATAATAGTTACAACTCCCTAACAGATTGGCCCTTTTATCATCATGAATTGTCTCTCTTTATCTTTAGTAACCTTTTTGTTTCAAAGCCTATTTTGTCTGATTTTAGTATTGTCACCCAAGCCCTCGTGTATAATCGTACATATTTTCCCATTGTCTTATTCCAAGTCTTTTTGTATCTTCGAACGTAGAGTATGTTTCCCGTGGACAGCACAAATCTGGATCTTGTGTTTTTTTATGCAGTCTGATAATCTTATCTTTTGGTTGGATTGGTTAAGCCATTCACATGTAATGTAATAGATACAGTTGTATGTAAGTCCGTCAAGTGACTTCCTGGTTTCTACAAATCTCATGTTTTTGTTTTTGTTTTTGTTTTTGTTTTTGTTTTTTGTCTCTGATGTTCTCCCTTTACTTCTTTATTTTGCATTAATTAAATATTTTCTGGTAGAACATCCTTTATACATTTCTTTAATGATTTTTTAAACCATTTTTTATGTCACTATATACTTTCTCATAAGTAGCATTTACCTGGGTCTGGTGGGTGTTGTTTTGTTTTGTTTTGTTTTTTTTAATCCATTCTGACAATCTCTTTTAATTGTCAACTGTCTTTCAATTGTCTCAATTGAATTGCCATTCACACTTGGTGTAATTAGGAATACAGTTGGTTTTCTTTTTCTAATTTCTAGTTTTCAGTTTGTTTTCTATTTTTAAAATCAGTTATTTCTTCCTCTTCTCCTCTGTTCCTATGTTCTTTGAAAAAATTGGGTATATTGTAGGAAATTTTCTCTCCAGTATTGGCTTAATAGCTACACCTCTTTTATTTTTTATTGTGGTTGCTCTAGGGTTTATAATACATATCTGTAGCTTATCAAATTACTTTCAAGTTATATTATGCCACTTTGCATATAGTGTAAGAAGCTTACAATAGAATATTTTAATTTACCCTCTTCCAACTCTTACTTTTATAGATTTTACTCTGATGCAAATTATAAACCTCCAAATTCATTGTTATTATTTTTAGTTTACATAGTCAATTATCTTTTGCAGTGATTAAGATGAGTTGAAAATGCCTTCTATGTTTATTCACATGTTAACATATCCAGTGCTATTTATTTCTTTGTATAGCTGTAAATTGCATCTGGCATTATTTTCTTTCTGCTGAAGGAAATTTTTTTAACCTTCCTTGAGGTACAGATTCATTGAGGGTGGATTCTCTTATCTTTTGTGTATCTTACAACGTCTTCATTTTTTCTTTTTTTAATTTTAATTTTTTTAATTTAAATTTCAGTTAGTTAATATACAGTGCAATATTGACTTCAGGAGTAGAATTCTGGGAGTCATTGCTTACATACAACACCCAGTGCTCATCGCAAATGCCCTCCTTAGTACCCATCCCCCATCTAGCCCATCCCCCACCCACCTCCCTCCATCAACCCTCACTTTGTTCTCTGTATTGAAGAGGCTCCTGTGGTTGGTTTCCCTTTCTTCTTCCCTCCCCCTCCCCCCAACTTCCCATATTCATTTTTTATATCTTTGTTGAAAGATACTTTTACTCAGTATAGAATTCGAAATTGATTTTTTTAATCTTACAAGTCCTTAAAAAGTGAACCTCCTTTCCTTCTGCCTTGCGTTATTTCTAACAAAAAGCTAGCTATCATTCTCATCACCGTTACTCTGCTCCACTTTGGATATATGTATCTTTTTTCCTCTGGCTGCTTTCCATATTATTTTAACATTTAAATCATTTTATTTTTCTCTTTATCCTGGGTTTTTAACCCTTAGTCGTTTCGTGTGAATTTTTAAAAGTTAACACTGTATGAGTTTCATCAAAGTTTTGGATATGTGGGTTTATAATTTTCATCAAATTGGTAAAAGTCCCCTCTCTCTTCCGCTTTTAGGAATCCACTTATACCTATTTTAGATTATTTGATATTGTCACACAATTACTAGGCCCTGTTCTTTACTTCTGTTTGGTCTCTTTCTCTCTGGGCTTCATTTTCATCAGTTTCTTTTACTATGCATTTACCTCCACTAACATGTCCTTTTGCAATGCCTCCTATGGCGTTAATCCATTAAATTGAATTTATTTTTAATTTCAATATTGTATTTTTTATCTCTAGGATTTTCATTTGGGTCTTTCTTATAGATTTCCATTTTCTCCCTATCCTGTTTAATTCACCTTCTTTAACAGGTGATGAGGTATATTTATGATACCTGTTTTAATATCTTTTACTGCTACTTCCGTTATCACTCTGTTTTCTGAATGTTTCTATTGATATTGTCCTGCTTATATGCGTGCCTACGCGTTCTTGCTTGGATGTCAGGCATCGTGAATTTTATGTTGTTAGTGCTGGATTTTGTTGTTGCTGTCATTCCTTTAAATAGTTTTAGACTTTGCCCTAGAAGGCAGTTAAGTTACTTATTATTAGTTTGATCCTTTTGAGTCTCACTTTTACACTTTGTGAAGGCAGGCCAAGGGCATTCTTTAGAGCTAATTTATTCCCACTAACAAGGCAATACCTTTGTGAGTACTCTGCCAAATGATCCATGTTTTATGAGGTCTTTCCACTCTGGCTCTTAAAAATACAAACTATTCCCTACTCTCTGTGAGCTCTAGGAATTGTTCAGCATACTACTTGCCCATGGTTCTTTGCCTGTATGCAAATAGTTTATTTTTTTTCTCATGTGTCCACAGACTACTACACAATCGATGACTCAGAGAGACCCCCCCCCACCCCCCGCAGATTTCCAGAGCTCTCCCTGTAAAATTCTTTCTTCTCTGATACTCTATTCCAAATATTCTAGCTACCTGAGCTTCCCCTCAAGACTACTGGGTTCTATTTGCATTCTTCTACTCTATTCTGTGTCTTAGAAACTCCAAGTAAAAAGGTGGGGGGAGCATAGAGATTCACTTGTTTGTTTCTCATTCACCGGAGATCACAGTCCTGCGTTGTTTGTTGGCTAATGACTAAAAATTTGCTTCATATATGTTTTTCTAATTTTCTGCCTTTTTAAGCTGGAAAGGTAAATATGTTCTCTACCACTACATCTTGGCTGGATGTGAAATGCCGTATTTTTATTTCGGATAGCTACGTTAGGCAAAGTAATTCACTTCTATGAGCCTTGGTTTCCTCTTTTATAAATTGGGAATGACAATATGTATTCCACAGGATTATTGTAAAATAGCATATAACTGTGAGGTGAATAATCATTTATTTCTCTTTCTTTTGAAAATCAAGAGATAAAGTACTCCTCTTTACTTATCCAAATCACTTCCCATCCTGGCAAGAGTCAATTAAAGCATTTTTTTTCCTCCTTAACAATGTCCCTGCCAAGTCTAGCCTAAAGGGATCTCTTCTTTCTCTTAAATATTTCAGCAATTATTGTCTGTACAATTTGTTCAGTAATTAATCATAGATGCCCTTTAATAACATTGCTCCTGTTGCCTAGAAATGCTATTTAAATCCTTTATTGTTGGATATTACCTAATGTTTGTAAGTATCTCTACCCAACAAGACAGAAGATTCCATGAGGACAGGTGACTCATCATAAATGTATTAATATTCCCTAAAGGTCCTGAATCAGTGCCTAGCACACAGTGGAAGTAAAATTATTAATTTAATTTCAATAATATGTCATCAAAGTACCTGTTTACTCCCTAATTTCCCCCTCTTCCTTTTAACTTTTCTCTACATCATCCTTAAGGACTTAAAATTTTATCCTAAAAAAAGCATCGTGTTGGTAGTGAGAAATTGACACATAGTTCATGGGAAAGACTCACCCTCTTCCGCTCTTCAAATTACTCTAAATGATTAGCTTCTGATCTTTTCTCTTGGAGCCTCATTCTTTAGCATTCTTCAGAGAAAATAATGGATAAGATGAGGACCATAGAACCCAGGAGAAAAATATGTGAGGACACATGTGCCACTTAGAAAACCTGCAGGCCCTTGTGACTGAAGAGTCACGTCCATCTTGACCTTGTACGTTGCGTGGAGCATGGGGTCTGGCATCTCCGTCCATACAATATGAGACTCCCTGAGCAAGAGGTCAAAACATCACGGAGATAAATCCCTATGTTCATGATTTCTTGGTTATGGTCAAAGCTGAATCATATGTTCAGTGTGAGTTGTAGGATTTATTGCACCACCCTCCGTTAATATTAAAGAGAGATTTTTCCCCCCAATAAAACCATTGTTGCCCCATCAGCTTGAAATCCTAATGATAGGCCAAACACATCAGAAGTCATCTACAACACTCTTCGGAGGAGCAGTCGGTATCTGATTTTGCTTTCTTTGCCCTATGACCATGCATCATTTTCCCTTGAACTCGAAATTTCCAAGGAGAAATGACATTTTAATGAATAATGGTGTGGATTTGGAAACCTATTTCATCTCAGTGACTTCCTCGGAAATTGGATGTTTGCTAGTCACGTGATGGCTGGTATGACTGAAAACCCCTGCAAACCTGCTCAAATCTGAAACTACTGCACTTTTATGGCCCTGGCACAAAATCCCGGTACATATGATTATAATCTGATTGTGATTATATAAGAGATCAATGGAACCAGAGTCCTTCATCCTAAACTTGTAAGGCCGGTCCCAGTCTCTTCCTTTGAGGTAAATAAAAATGAGAGAGACCTTCTTTCCCATAGTCTGGAAACTGAGGCATTATGCGGGAAAGAACTTTGAGTGCCTTGGATCATCAGCAGAATGAGAATGAAATCAGGAAATGTTTATTCCAATCACATTGTCTCACCAGATCCATATCCTTTCACGAAGGGAAACTGGGAAGTACACCGAATATCTAATTTCACCTGGTCTGTCAAGAATGTCCCTTTCTTCTGTCTCAGACACTCAGGATTGCATGTCCTTTCCCCTTCTCTTCTAGGACTTACTATCTAAATCAGGGAAAGTGTTTAAATATCATCAATTCACTAACTATGCGGCTTTTCTCCTTACCCCTTCCTTAGCATGGACAGAGACTTCGCCAAAAGACTTGAATCTAGAATGGGGTACTTTTTTTTAAGTTCATTTATTTATTTTGAGACAGAGAAAGAGCTGGGGAATGGCAGAGAGAAAGAGTCCAAGTAGTCTCCCCATAGTCTGCAAGGATCCCACCGTGGGGCTCGAACCCATGACCAGTGAGATCATGACCTGAGCTGAAATCAAGAGCTGGACGCTTCACCACCTGAGCCACCCAGGGCCCCCAGAATCGGGTACCTTTCACATTACAAACAGAAATTTAGGGTCGCAGGGGCTTTCTCAGAGTTGATGACCCTAAGTCGCGACAGCCACTGCCCACACCAGTGTCTCCGAAGGGTAGCCCAGCGGGGGTGCGCCGTGAGCATCAGTCCCCGGAGCTCTCTTTCAGGAGGCACAGGAAAACCAAGCAGAAATGGTTCATTTCACACCGACACGGCCAGGAGGGAGGCTGCTGTCTCACACTTTTCACTCCAAGTAGCAGTACTTATCATGAAGCCTCTCCTGGTGTCCTCCTCCGGGTCTTTGTTTGCTCGATGGTTCCTTTGTCCTCTCCTTGACCTGTTCTGGTGGGGGGTGGGGGGTGGGTAAAGGCCCACAGACCAGGCTAGCTGCTTCCCGTGTGAGTTCACGTGCTTCACGTGGGAAAAGGGAGCAGGCAGAGCCCTGTCTGGTTGCATCGTCCCCAACTTCCGTTTTGCACTCCCCATGAATCCCTAGCTCCCCTTGGCTTTCCGAGACTAAGCCCCGCTTTCCTTGCATGGTCAGTGCTGGATCCAGCCTCCCTTTTTCCCGGGCCCTCCGGCCCCCCACTAACACACCGAGCCCCTCATGTTTCAGGAAGTTTGCGAGAACGGTCGGCGGGGTGAATTGTGCTTCCTGACAAGTATGCAAAGCATGCCGTGATATACTGGATCTGGAAGCCCCTATTATAGGAGATTTACTAGTCTGTTCTAAGGTTGCACTCCAGATTGAAATTGGCTGACAAGGTCTCTGCTCGGGTAGGATTTATTCCTCCATATTAAATTATTTTTTTAATTAGTTCAATGCCCTGGTCATTTCTAAACCAAAGGGATGTGGAATAAATAAGTTCCTGAAGTGAAAAGGAAACAGGCCATCCTCTGAGTCAGTTGCTCAGCCTACGCAAAAGTGTCTGCGGCCCCCAAGTCCTTAAGGGCTGCCACACACCGGCTTGAACACCGAGGAGCCACAGACAACCGAGTCCTTCGCAAACGAATTCCCATCGTCACCAGTCTCCTGGGTCTCTGCTGGCAGTTCGGCACTTTTTTTCTCTCTCTCTCTTCTAGGCAAGCGGGCAGGAAGGCAGGAAGGCAGACACTGGGCCTTTTCATTCCATCTGAAATCCTCGCCCCATCCCCGGTTCAGTGAGTGTACGAGCGTGGGAGAGGTCGGTGGAGGGTGTCCGTGCCTGGCAGATTGTGGGAAGGAGGCATTATTGCCTGCGCCCGTGCACACACAGACATACACAAACCCCAGATGGTAACGAAGAGGAAAAGGAGCCAACAACACCACGAGTTATTTTGGGAACAAAACTAGGAATCTGCATATGGCTAGATTTTTCATCCTCAGTGTTGCTCTTACATATGACAAGCCCGTTGGCGGAGGAGAAGCCAGTCCATTGATCAATTAAAATCAATTTCCCAGCGTCTGAGGCTCTGGCGGTACAAAGAAGGAGGTGTGTGGGCCCTTTAAAAAAGACCACGCTATTGCAAAGGCCCCAGAAGAGGTTCTCTCATGTTCCCCCAAACCCTCTTCTCAGTATAGACCTGCGAGGGCCAGGAGTGGCAGAAAATAGCTAAAAGTCAAGTGAGATTGCCGGAATGTAGCGGTTTCTTTCAGGATTGGGTGGCCGATTGGCTGTGTGGATTATGGGGACATCGCGGGGGAGGAAAACTCATGTGTTCGATCGGCAGTGTGACGAGCCTCACTAATACGCTGTGCCCACCAGCCTCACCCTGAACCGCACCGGCCGAAAGACTCACAACCTCAAGCATGCTGTTTGGTGCAGGGCGTGGGCAGAGTGTAAACAGCACAACACGCAAATCTTTTCCTCCTCCTTTCACCACTGCGCAACTCCAAACACCGTACTAAGTAGTAATTTGTTGATCTCTTTATGTACACACGATATTATCATTATCCCTGAATGAAACATATAAGAAGACGACCGCTTATCTCTCCTTCTCCCGTTCCATTTTCCCAACCCATCAGCAAACATCTCTTCAGGGTCACTTTGGGCGGACGGCTGTGAGCTTCAGAAGTAACCTGACTTTTCAATGGCATTATCTGTCTGCATTGCCATGGCAAAACTTTTCTTTTTTTGTTTCCATACTGTTGTTTGAAAGATGTGCTGCTCCCATGACTTGGGAACAGGCTTTCAAACCAAGAAATCGTTTTTTTTTTTTTTTCTTCTCTTTAACAAGAGCTAGGATGCCACTGAAATAATGTGCCAAAATCTGTGCCAGGAACCAGGCACATAAAAGTGATGAAGACACAGTCACCGATCTCAGAAAGCTCAGTCTAGAGATGAAGACAGGCACATAAATAATAATTACAAGGCAGCGCATTAAGTGGTTTACCAGATGCACACATCTGATGCTATAGGAGCACAAGGGAGAGAGTCATGAATCAGAGTAGGGGGTACAGTAATGGGTCCTGACCAATTTCAGATCCTCAGAGTGAGGGTTAGCTCAGTGCCTGCATAATAAACTCTCATTGTCCTTATGCAAAACTTTGGGAAGGCATGGCAGGCACAAGGCTCTGCATATTGTTTCTAACGATGTCACAGCACGCATCTCGTGTTTTATCCCACAGGCTTAGCTCCGTTCTTCTGAGAACAGCACCCGCTTTGGACACGCAAATCTTGATTCTCTGCTCTTCAAATGTGTGATTCTACTAAGTGTGGTCAGTCAGACCACTCTACTACCCGCACCCCAGTGTTCTTCAGGTTGAAACCATGGGAAGGTAAGAAGTCCCTCTTGAGTGGAAGGACTTCAAATGCCAGCCTGGGATCTGCCAGTGGACATGTTTCCAGCTTTTGGAGAAAGGTGATCTGAGAAAATGAAGTGGGGACAAAAAGAATCAAATGGGAAGGAAGGCAAGAGAGAGAAGCCAATGGAGTCCGCAGCCCAGGCTCTTGTTATCCCTGAGGGTCCCTGTCCTCTACACTCCCTGCTGTTTGATTACAGAACTGAAACATTCACTTGTTGCCTTAATTTAAATAGGTATTTGCCTTTTGTATCCAAGATAATTTAGATGACCAAGGGAGTCAACACTAGCATTTTTCCAGAGTCTATTATAAAGACTAGGTATGGTATCAAACCACTGATCTACAAGAGAGATCTGTTTCTGCAGAATTCAATTACCTGGTGTCAGGTCTTATTTTCCAGAGTGTTCCAGGATTCCCAGCATGCTCCTACTCTAGGCTGTATTAAGCTACAGCAAGTCACAACTGAGTCCCGGGTTAAGAATCGTTTAGAATTCACGGGGCCCCTGGGTGACTTAGTAGGTTAAGCGTCTGACTCTTGGTTTCAGCTCAGGTCATGATCTCATGGTTCGTGGGTTCGAGCCCTGCTTCAGGCTCCATGCTGACAGTGTGGAGCCTGTTTGGGATTCTCTCTCTCTCTCTCTCTCTCTCTGTCCCTCTCCTGCTTACTCTCTATCCCTCTCTCCTTTAAAATAAATAAATAAATAAATAAATAAATAAATATTTTTTAAAGAAAGGAATGGTTTAGAATTCAATAGGCATCAATGGGAATGCACTGTCTAATGAATTCTAAGCACACATTATCTTCTGAAATATGGACTAGAGACTGAGTGGCAACACCCTACTCCAAACATGTAGTTCCACCGTAGACATGGAACTTTCTTTTTAGTAATGACATACACAGGCAACTGAGGCAACTGATTAGAATCAGGCTGGGAAACGGGGGTTGGTCCCGTTCACCAGATTCAAGCTGTACCTGCCCAGGGCTAAGCTCATCATCCACTCTCCCCAACTGGCTCCTCTTCCAGTATTCTTCATCTCAGCTAGTGGTACCACTTTATCTCCAGTCACCCAGACTAAGAAATGAGGACTTTGTCATGGATGGAGTCTACGGATGACATAGTCCATGGATGGAGTCTTTCTTCCTCTACCCTGCTGTCCAACCACTCCACATCTCAGTTAATTTTACCCCTCACGTATTGTTTCTTCCCATCTTTACTACCAATGTCTTGGTTCAGACATGCATTATATTTTACCAAGTCGAATTCAACATCCTTTTAACTGGTTTGCCTGCCTCCATTTTTTTTTTTTTTTTGTCCTTCTCTTCCTGATCTCTCACACAGCTCTCAGCGTGATTTGTCTGAGATGCGGGTACGATCCTGTTATTTTCGTGTTGATAATTGCACAGGAGAGCCCCATCACCATGGGAACCCTAGTGGTGGGTTAGCCAGCTCTGTCTTAAGAGTGGTTGGTCCCTCGTTGCTCCTGAGTATCTTTCTACCTCCACACCTGCCACTCTCTGCCTCCAAGTTTCCACCCCAACTGCACTGATCTTCCTGCAGACCCCCTTCTCAAGTTATCCTTTCTCCTCGAATACTCTTTGCTCAGGCTGGGGTTAAGATATTTAGAGGCCCTACGCGTAGAAAACAAATTAGGGTATCTCATGTAAAATTCAGAATGTAGTAGTATTAAAATAGAAAGCATGTTAACGCGCTGATTTCACTTTAAAGATTCACCCCCCCCCCCATTACACCAAATAGCCCAAGAAAGTGTTATAACATCTGGGGTGTATTATAGTCTGGGTCACAAGGTAGGGTAGGGACTCCTGGTGGATTTCCAAACACTGAGTAGATGGGACCTCTGAAGCCACAGCTTGCATGCCTTGCCCTTTCTCTTGGTACTAGACCCACATTTCTTCCTCTGATAATGACTTTCAACTCACTCGGGAAAGGAAGGGAGAAGCAGCCTATGTGTGGAGGCTTCCTGATAATGCCATTGCCTGCCTAGAAGGCTAGCTTGATTTTTTTTCCTCCAAGCAATTACTTAAATGGTGTTTTGGCCTCTTTTTCTCTGAAGCAGGACATAACCTTTATTGACATTGTGGCTGCTGCCACATCTGTTACGCTGACAGAGAGAAGGAGCTGGCCCAATCCTTATGATGGATTTGGTGTTGTCAAACCTTCAGCACAATTTGTCATGGAGCAAAAGGATGCCTGTTGCTGGTGGAAGGTTCTCCAATCCCTAAAATATTGTGTATTGGGGCGGGGGGGAGACTGTGCTCCCCCCCATCATCAAAGTCCTCATGTCTCCTATGAAGTGAACCGGAGAGAGAGTCGCACTCTATTTCTGGAAGAGTATCTCTTTTGCTAGCTGTTGAGCATAGGAACCAGAAGCAGCTCACGATACATTGAGAAGACAACGTCCCCTGTACCTGCATTGAAGCCCTATGAATCTGTCTCCCAGGGACCAACAAACACAAGAAGAAAATGAGGAAGAAAGAACCTGGGCGAGACCTCCCGAATTGAGGGAGCGATGGATGGAGATCCATGTCAGGCCATGAACGCTGTGTGCAAGGTTGGCATTGGATCAAGTTCACTGAGTGTGTTGTGTAGAATAATCTCTGTCTGTGTCCACAGTGAGGACATCTCTACTCCAGTACAGACTACTTTATGATTTAGCCATCTTAACCAGGCTCGGCATTCAGAGGAGAGCCTGTAGCTACGGACCATACTGAGCTGAGGTCCTCTGGAGGTAATAAAACACTGAGGAGAGATGCTATCTCCTGGATTTGGAGCATGTCATTCCCTTGAAAGTCAAGGAGACAGCTGATTTAAAGTTTCCAGCTAGGTCACAGAAAAGTCAGCGGCGGCTGCTTCCAGCTGAGTTCAGAGTTTGAATATTTATGGTGTCAATCTGAAATCCAGATAACCACCGCTAATATAAATCCATTAACTCCCCCTCCACAAGAAAAGCTTTTGGGCTGCTAATGCCTTGATTGCTGGGTTACTGCAGGACTGGAGTGTGGAGTCCTTGCTTTGGGGCTTTCTTTTTCTCTTTCTTTTCTGTCTCCAACTCTCCCTCCCTCCCTCTCTCTGCGCGTCTCTGTCTCCACACCACCCCTCTCTAGTGACTGTGTAGAGTTGTGCCAAGCTGCTGTGAGCTGCTGTGAGGAAACTTCCCAGGAAAATTAGGCAGGGGCAGTAATGCTGGGAATGTCTGGCCTCTTCGGGATTTACTGCTGCAATGTTTTATTTTTGACAAGCCATGTGAGAAACCACCGTCCTGGATTATTCAGACTTTCTACCATTTACGTAAGCAGTGGACATTATCCAGGTCACCAGATAATCGCACTTGAAGTCCCTTGGCTTATTTGTGGCTTCTGTAAATATCTTTTTTTTTTTGCCCATCAGATAACAAAGGTGTCTTCTTTGTTCTCAACCATCCTAGAAGACAGGAAGTGGGAGTGTCCAGTGATCTCATAAAAACATAGCATGGCCTGTACATATTACGTGACCCTCTCACATACATGATCTTGGTGGAGTTTTGCAACAGGTATGTGAGGTCGGGATTGTCATGTCTCTACTTTGGATTAGAGGGCTGCTGTTCCCCTGCCAGCTGAAGGTCACACAGCCACATTAGGGATCTGAAGTTCTTACCCAGAAGGCTGGCAACAGAACCCTTTGACACTGTTGATGGCTGAAGGTCGTCGCTCATAGAAGCCCCCTGAGTGACCTCATTGGGATATCTTGACAAAGACAACAAGCCAGGGACTGGAAAGAGCCAAGTCTTATAAGGAAACAAAACCTACAATGGCACATCTCGGGTGGATGGCGAACCCCGTGGAACACACATTATTTCGAGAGGTCCTTCTCCCGACACAGCCTTCTCTTTGAAAATGTTCTCGTGATCTTGGAGGGAGTTGGTAAAATTCGACAATTCCTCACCATCGCCATTATAATGCATTGGCCCCGTGTTAGATACGGGAGTGTGGATGGCAACCAAGGGCCACCCTCACATCAGGAAAACTATAGCTATAGACAGAATAACACAAACCTACTTGAAACTTCTAAATAATGAATAAATCACAAAAATGTCATAAGATCAAACGATGAAACACACTCACAAACATCGTGACGTATGGCAGACAAAACTCCTTTAAAACACTGGTTCTCAAGGTTTAGCTTAGAAAAGCAGTTTTCAACACTCTGTGCATGGCAATCACACAATGGAATTTTATTTTTTTAGAAATACAGATTTCTGGGCTCCAACCTCAGACTTCATGACGGAACTCACTTCGGGTAAAGCCTGACCAGCAGAACTTTTAAAAGTGTCCCAGATGATTTTAATGTGCACCCTGGATTGAGAATAATCACGTTTAGAGATTCTGATCTAGTGGATTCAAGAACTCAAGCTCCTCAGACAAGAAAACTGAGATACAAAAACGTTAGCTCACTAACCAGGAGTCAGAGAGCTGGTTAGTGGCAACCCCGGGATTTGAACCCAGGGTACCAGAGACTTGCTCTAAGTCATGACACCATGAGGTCTGGGGACCATCCATATAGATATTTTAGTTTCAGATCCTGTTAAACAGCATGAGGGACTCTGTCTCTTGAATCTGTATATTTCCATTCTGGAGACATTTCTATGGACTGGGATGCAAAGGAATCAGTGAAAAGCATTAGAATAGACTCCCCTTCATCTGGGCTCAGTCTGAGTCTCAGGGAAGAGAATTTTCTAAAGTTTAGAATCTACTTAAGCAGTCCCAGTGTCGTCGTCTTCTTCTTTTTTTTTTTTTTTTTGTTTTGTTTTGTTTTGTTTTAAATGAAAAGCAAACCTGTGAAGTTAAAGCAGATTTGTTTTCAGTGTTACCTCTCTTCCTGCCCTTAAGGCCAGGAGACCTTTTAAAAGCTTATTCTAAATCTCAAATTGCTTCTCAAGCAGTTAGTATGTCTTACAAAGTAACATTTAGATGAGTCCAAGCCAAATAAATCACGAAAGTATCAATTGCATAACCTTCAGAAGAATGTCCCCTCCTTTCAGAATGGAAAAGCCTGGTCTCTGGAATTCGCTTTGTTTTGTGGGCCTTGTGCGTCTGAAATATTTTTCAAACCCTACATGGTTTTGTACTCCTCATTCACTAATAACAGTTATGAATGACTATAAAATCTAAAACACCTTTTCATTTTTTCCCCTAAAATAATGGCACTCAACGAAATACAGACCACTCTCACCTCTGCAACAGGAGGGTCAGAGCAAGAGGGAACAGGCTCAAACAGAATCAAAAGCTTTTGACAATTGCCGAAGTGGCGTTACCGGGTGCTATGTGCCCAACATGGCGTCAGATACTGCGGGGTCGCCCGTAAGACACAGTTCTGACATGATTTGTTGGTATAACTCACTTTGCACTTCTAGAAAGAGTTCCATTCCAGCCTCAGGGAACAATTCCAGCCTGAAGCAGGCTCACAAAAAGGCTACTGGACTTACGGCATAATCGTCAGTCTGCTCAGGCTTGCTACTTGCTAATTCAAGTTCAGTTCGGTTAAAAAAAAAAAAAAAAAAATTAGTGGCATCTTCACTCCAAATCAGAGTCATGGCGCACTCCACCCCCAAGTCCTTCCAGTTCCTCGCCTCCAAGCAACGTGACCAATTTGTCCCACTTTTGCCTATGGCTGTCCAGGATTTAGTACTGGGAGTGCTGTGCTCCCTTGGACTGGTCAGGTTTTAGTACTAAAAGGTACTACGTCCCAGGAAACCCCTTAACACTGGACAACCCAGAATGGTGTGTTATCCTACCCTCAACACATTCCCAAATCTCATTTTACCTTTGAACTTCACCTTGCCAGTGAAGCTCATATGGTTCAGAAGGGCACACAGACTCTAAGGAACCCATAGGGCATCTAGGGAAAGATATCTACAAAGCATTAGCCAATGAACACAGGAGTATCTCATCGTGTCCTCTAGCGCTATCTTCGTATGTAAATTATGACTTCATTCCAGTCTCAAAACCGGTTCTTCTGGTGACAAGATTATTACCTGCGACACTACTACTAAGCTGGGATAAATGAGAATGACTCACCTTGGATCAACATGGTTCATCCTAATCGCTCCAATGGGCCATCTAGTGGCCAGGTCCAAATGCACTCAAAATCAGCTGGAGTAGACCCCATTTGGCTTTTGTGGTGGGTGAGGGGTGCTATACTCTCCTTTCTAAAGCAGCATTCTCGTGCAAAGGAAACACGGGTTGGGGGTTATACTGGGAGTCTTTCCTTGTCAAAAGGAATGGACGGCCATTTATGCTCTTTTGTGTCTCATAAATCACTTGCTTCCATGCTTGAAAACCTGAAGTCAAAATGCTCAGCCAGAATTGAGAGATGGTCACTTTGCCTTTGGCAGCATGATACCAGAGTCATTTACAGAGCAGGTACCAACAGCCCTGCTGACCGTGTGTCGTGTCATCCATCATGCGAAACTAAACCAACAAGGCGTGAAGAGATGGTTGTGGGAACTCTTGTCAAAGGGGTCAGACCACTTCATCAAGGAGGCAGGACAATATTGAGGAGAGCAGGCCAATGGGAAGGGCTGCTCAGGGCAGATTTTTAAGACCATCTCAGGAGGCAGAAGCTCACCTTTACTCTTGGACACCAAACTATGTCTGAGAAAGTACCCTTACTACTGAAAATACACTAACTCATTTGTGTTTTTTGTTGTTGTCACCTATGGAAATGACCACCTTGTAAAGTTGAGGACAAGTGTTACTTTAGAATATTATTTAGATTTTATGAAAGATGCACATTGTCACATGGACTTGCCCACAGAGCCAGTCCATGATATTGTGGCCCCACCGTCTGCAACGTTTCATGTCACATCCTCCAGGCATGCACGAGGAAACAGACATGAAAGACACTGCTCATATAACTTTGGAGTTTTAGAGTTGGAGAGAACCTAAAACTTATCCAGTCCAATGGCTATACCCCCTAGCTTTATAAAGGAAAAATTTAAGGGCCAGAAAGAAGCAGTAAGCTAAAGTGATACAGTCAATTAGTGGTGGGGACAAAACCAGACCTATAGCCCTGTGTTCCTTTAGCCACAACATCTTTTGGTTCCAATGAATCCAGTATGAATACATGAAAGCTCAAAATACAGATTCTCATAGGAAAATCATTTTTTAAATTTCAGTTAACATGCACATGACTTTATATAGAATTCATGCCTGGCACATACTTAGGAGATGAAAAATTTATTTGTTAAATAAGATGATAAAATTGATATAGGGAGAGTATAAAACTACCACGATTACCATATCCTACTCAGAAAAGCTAGTCTGTAAGCAAGAATAGCTACCATTGGTGGGAAACTCACTGTGTCCAGCACTGTTTGCAATGCTTTCACTTATTTAGTTATTACTACGACAAAGTTTGATCCCATCTTACAGGTGAGGAAATTGAATGATAAAAAGGTGAAGCAACATTCCAGCCTACAAGAGACTCATTTCAGACCTAAAGACATATGCAGACTGAAAATGAAAGGATGGAAAAGCATTTATAATGCAAATGGAAGTGAAAAGAAAGCCAAGGTAGCAGTACTTATATCAGATAAAATAGACTTTAAAACAAGACTGTAACAAGAGACAAAGGAGGACACTATATACTCATAAAAGGAATGATCCAACAAGAAGATATAACAATTATAAATATTTAGGCACCCAACATAGGAGCATCCAATTAAATAAAGCAGCTGTAGTAATGAACATAAAGGAAGTAATTGGTAAGAATAGTAGGGGACTTTAACACCCCACTTACATCAATGGATAGATCATCCAAACAGAAAATCAATAAAGAAACAGCTTTGAATGACACATTGGACCAGATGGACCTAATAGATATATTCAGAACATTTGACCCTCAAGCAGCAGAATACACATTCTTTTCAGGTACACATGGATCATTCTCCAGAATAGATCACATGTCAAGCCACATAACAAGTCTCAACAAATTCAAAAAGATTGAAGTGACATCATGCATCTTTTCTGACCACAACACTTTGTAACTGGAAATCAACCACAAGAAAAAATCTGGATAGAACACCAATACATGGAGGTTAATTAACATGATACTAAACAATGAACGGGTCAACCAAGAAATCAAAGAGAAAATTGAAAAATACATGGAGACAAATGAAAATGAAAACACAGTGGCCCAAAACCTTTGGGATGCAGCAAAAGATGTTCTAAGAGGGAAGTTTATAGCAATAAAGGCCTACCTCAAGAAGCAAGAAAAATTTCAAATACACAATCTAACCTTACACCTAAAGGAGCTAGAGAAAGAAGAAAAGAAGAAGAAAAAAACCCAAAACCAGTAGAAGGAAGGAAGTAGTCAATGTTAGAGAAGAAATAAATGGAATAGAAACAAAACAAAACAAAAGAAAACAAATAACAAACAAAACCAATAAAACAGATCAATGAAACCAGGGGCTGGTTCTTTGAAAAGATCAACAAAACTGCTAAACCTTTAGCCAGATTCAAAAGACAGAGAGAGAGAAACAGAAGACAGCCAGAGTGAAGACTCAAATAAACAATAACAGTAATGAAAGAGGAGAAATAATAACTGACACTGCAGAAAAACAAAGGATTATAAGAGAATATAATGAAAAATTATATGCCAACAAATCGGACAATGTAGAAGAAATGGATAAATTCCTAGAAACATATAACCTTCTAAAATTGAATCAGGAAGAAATACACAACTTGAACAGACTAATTATCAACAATTAAATGGAATCAATAATCAAAAACTCCCCCCAAAACAAATGTCCAGAACTAGACAGCTTCACACATTAATTCTACCAAATATTTAAAGATGAGTTAATGACTATTATTCTCAAACTATTCCAAAAAGTAAACGAAGAAAAGTTTCCAAATTCATTCTATGAGGCCAGCATTACCCTGATTCCAAAATCAGATAAAGACAAAAAAAAAAAAAAAAAAAAAAAGAGAGAGAGACGCACAGGCCAATATTTGCAATAAACATGGATGCAAAAATCCTCAACAAAATATTAACAAACTTAATCTAATAATACCTTTAAAAAATTGTTTCTCACAATCAAGTGGGATTCATTCTTGGAATGCAAGGGTGGTTCAATGTTAAAAAATCACATCAACAAAAGAATAAAAATCACATGATCATATCAATAGATGCTGCAAAGCATTTGACAAAGTACGACATCCACTCATGATAAAACCATCAACAAAGTAGGTTTACAGGGAATATACCTCAACATATGTGAAAAACCCATAGGTAACATCATACTCATGGAGAAAAACTAAGAGTTTTTCCCCGAAGGTCAAGAACAAGACACTCTCACCACTTTTATTCAACATAATACTGGAAGTCCTAGCCACAGCAATCAGATAAGAAAAATAAATAAAAGGCATCCAAATTGGTAAGGAAGAAGTCAAACTTTTACTATTTACAGGTGATACAATACTATATATAGAAAATCCTAAAGACTCCAACAAAAAATTACTAGAACTGATAAATGAATTCAGTGAGGTCACAGGATACAAAATAAATATATAGAAATTCATTACATTTCTACACACTAATAATGAAATAACAGAAAAAGAAATTAAAAACCAATCCGAATTACAATTGCACACACACAAAAATAAAATACCTGGGAATAAGCTTAACCAAGGAGGTGAAAGACCTGTACTCTGAAAACCATAAAACACTGATAAAATAAATTGAAAACAACACAAACAAATGGAAAGATATTCCATGTTCATGGATTGGAAGAACAAATATTGTTAAAATGTCTGTACTACCCAAAGCAATCTACAGACTTTAATACAATTCTTATCAAAATACCAACAGCATTTTTTTTATAGAACTGTAACAATCCTAAAATTTGTATGAAACCACAAAAGATCCCAAATAGTCAAAGAAATATTGGGGGAAAAAGAACCAAACTGAAGATATCACAATCCCAGATTTCAAGATATAGTACAAAGCTCTAGTAATCAAAATAATATGGTGCTGGCACAAAAATAGACACATAGATCAATGGATCAGAAGACAGCCCAGAAATAAACCCATGATTATATAGTCAATTAATGTTTGATAAAAGGAGGCAAGATTATGCAATGGTAAAAAGACAGTCTCTTCAACAAATGGTGTTGGGAAAACTGGACAGCTACATGCAAAACAATGAAACTGGACCACTTTCTTAAACCATACACAAGTAAACTGGACTAAGGACCTAAATATGTGAGACTTGAAACCATAGATATCTTAGAAGAGAGCAAAGTCAGGGGCACCTGGGTATCTCAGTTGGTTAAGCATCAGACTTCGGTTCAGATCATGCTCTCATGGTTCATGAGTTTCAGCTCCTCATCTGGCTCCATGTTGACAGCTCAGAGCATGGAGCCTACTTCGGATTCTGTGTCTCCTCCTCTCTCTGCCCCTCCCTGTCCACACTCTGTCTCTCTCTCTCCCTCTCTCTCAAAAATAAATAAACATTTAAAAAAAAAAAAACAGAAGAAGAGAGCAAAGGCAGTAAATGATCTGGCATTGGCCATAATAGCATCTTTCTAGGTATGTCTCCTGAGGAAAGGGGAACAAAAACAAAAACAAACTATTGGGACTACAAAATAAAAAGTTTTAGGGCACCTGGGTGACTTAGTTGGTTAAGTGTCTGACTCTTGATTTCAACTCAAGTCATGATCTAATGGTTTGTAAGTTCAAGCCTCATGTCAGGCTCTGTGCTGACAGTGAGGAGTCTGCTCGGGATTCTCTCTCTTCCTCTCTCTCCATCCCTCTCCTACTCATGCTTTCTCTCTCACTAAACAAACAAACAAACAAACAAACAAACAAGGTGGCTCAGTCAGTCAAGTGTCTGACTTTGGTTCAGGTCATGATTTCATCATACTTCATGGTTTCAAGCCCCACGTTGGGCTCTGTGCTGACAGCTCAGAGCCTGGAGCCTGCTTCAGAATCTGGGTCTCCCTCTCTCTCTCTTCCCCTCCCATGCTCACTCTCTGTCTCTCTCTGTCTCTCAAAAATAAATATAAATAAATAAGTAAATAAATAAATAGTTTCTGCACAGCAAAAGAAACAATCAAGAGTATACATACACATGATAAGTTTATTTGTTTACACAAGAAACATGTATTTATTGAGTATATACTACTGAATACAGTTATGTAGGTACTGTTCCAAACATTGGTGCTGCAACAGAGAACAAGTCTGCTCTTCTGCAAGTTATGCTGTGGAAAAAGATACAGAATAAAAATGTTGATAGATAAATGCATAGATGAAATAATTACACATAGTGATAAATGCCATGAGGAAATAAAACAAAATATGAGTCTGAGAAGTGACGATTCTGGATAGGACAGTCAGAGGAAGTCTTTCGGAGGATTTTTCATTTGCACCCAGACCTGAATGAGAAGAAACCAGGCAGAACATCTGATAATCTAGAATTCAAGAAGAACAAAGTTCAGTGAGGAGCTCTGAGGTCGGCCAACTAGGAGACATCAATGAGGAACCAGAAAGCCAGTTTGGCTGGAGTTTAGGGAATGAACAGTGTACTGAGAATGAGGTTAGAGAAAAAAGAGGAGTTCCCTTTAATTTGACACAGAACAGTGTGAAAAGCGACACAAGGGAAAGGTATTTCTTTTTTTAATTTTTTTTTTAACATTCATTTATTTCTTGAGAGACAGAAAGAGACAGAATGAGCAGGGGAGGAGCAGAGAGAGAGGAAGACACAATACTCAAAGCAGACTCCGGGTTCTGAGCTGTCTGCATAGAGCCGGATGCAGGACCCAAACTCATGAGCCATGAGATAATGACCTGAACCGAAGTCTGGTGCTTAACCGACTGAGCCACCCAGGCACCCCTTCTTTTTTTAATGTTTGTTTGTTTATTTTGAGAGAGAGAGGGGTGAAGAGGGGTAGAGAGAGAGAGAGAGGGAGAGAGAGAACCCCATGCAGATTCTGTGCTGGGGCTCCATCTTGCAATGAGATCATGACCTCAGCTGAGATCAAGACTTGGACACTTAACTGACTGAGCCACCCAGGGTCCTTCTTTTTTTTACTTACACGTATAAATAGTTTAATTTTTTTTTCTGAGTAGCATTCCACTGGTATTGATATATCACAATTTGTTTATCCCGCCATAGTTTTTCCAATTTTCTTTTTTTAATAGAAATTCCAATTAGTTGACACACAGTGTAACATTAGTTTCAGATATACAATACAGTGATTCAACACTTTCACACAGCATCTGGTGTTCATCACAAGTGCATTCCTTAATCCCCAACACCTATTTCACCCATCCCTCCACCTCCCCGCTTTCTGGTAATTATCATTTATTCTCTACGGTTAAGAGTCTGTTTCTTGATTCGCCTCTCCCTTTCTCTTTTTTCCCCCGTGTTTGTTTCATTTCTTAAATTCCACACATGAGTGAAATCGTATGGTATTTGCCTTTTTCTGAGTGACGTATTTCATTTAACGTAATATACTCTAGTTCCATCCATGTTGTTCCAAATGGCAAGACCTCATTCTTTTTTATAGTTGAGTAATATTCTTTTGTATATATATGCACCACATCTTCTTTATTCATTCATCAATTGATGGACATCTGGGCTCTTTCCATAATTTGGCCATTGTCAATAATGCTGCTATAAACATTGGGGTGCATATATCACAAGGGAAAGGTATTTCTAATCATCACAAATCACATTGTACTTCTCATGTTGGTGTTGGTGTCTTGCCCCTGCTAAGGTACAACATTGCACCTGGCCATGAGGATAGTTTCAAGTTGCAGTACCAAGTGCATTATGGACAGCAATTATCTCCTCTTGCTACCCTTCCCTCAGCACCCAGAAAGACTCCTTAGATAGACCATGGGTTTGGGACAGGTGGAATGTTGAACGTTCTCTCCTTAACAAATGCATTTTTTACCTACAGAGTTTGTACCTATGCTTATTGTTAAGTGTGCCTATATAAATAATCACCATCATTTAAGAAATTAAGTGACTTCTCCATTACTTCCTCATGTGTATGGGTCAGTGCCATTGTACTTAACGTAATATAGGTCAGCTTAAAGACAGCTGGTTAAAATTACTACATGGGTTTGTTAAAGGGTCAGGCAGAGAGCAACCAGCTTGGAATGATGAAGCTATGTTTACAAAATACAAACGCAACTCTGATATGGATTTAGTATGATCTACTGGAAAAAATATATATATTGTTCTCATATCATTTTTTTTTAGTGTTTATTTAGTTTTGAGAGACAGAGAGAACACAAGTGGGAGAGGGACAGAGAGAGAGGAGACACAGAATCCGAAGCAGGCTTCAGGCTCTGAGCTGTCAGCACAGAGCCCGACGCAGGGCTCAAACTCACAAACCTTGAGACCATGATCTGAGCCAAAGTAGGATGCTTGACCGACTGAGCCACCCAGGTGCCCCTGTTTTCATATCATTCTTAAAGTTGGCTTTTCCAAAGAGCTAATCCTATCTAGTCTTATTTAACAGTAGAGGGTTTTTGAGAGATCAAATACATCTCTGACAGATGTCGAGGATCCAAACCAAAATTTTGTATCTAACCTTCCCTGCATGCAAAGTGCTGTGAAGAGAAGCTATTTCTTTGGGATTTCTTCAATGGAACGTGTCTTGCTTTTAGCAACAGCCTTATATATTAGATTTCCAGAGCTTTTTCTCTAAATCAAAGGACAGAGACACTGAAAGCTAAAGAGTCAGGAGCCACTAACCAATGAAGAGTCAGACAAGAAAAGGCCAGGGTGGAAACATTGTACTCAAGCCTTTGTCACCCTCTGTATTACTAATTATTTGTATGAACATGGACAAGCCACTTAGGTTTCAAGGCTTTAATCCCTACAGTAAGGTTAGAAGAAATTGTCTTCCTGGAAGCAGATCATAATCTCCTGAGCCTGTTTCAGCTTTGGGAGTTAGGGAATTATGAAGCACCTCTAAAATGGCAGTGAGATCCTTCCAGAATGCTGCCAAGGAATCGTTCAACGGAACGGAATACTTCGGTTGGGAACTATCTGGGTGGTCTTTGAGAGAGTCACTTCACATGTCTGTGCTTCTGTTTTTTATTTTTCTGAGGAGAGGTTGTTCTAAATCAATGGTTCATTCCAGTCAAAACCTTTTTCATTCTAAAAAAAATCTTGTACCAATCTCCCATACTTAAAATCTTAAAAGTAAAACTTGTCTGGTCAAAGTGGGGTTTGTAAACTTAAGGTTCCATGAGTCCACTCGCCTAAACGGAGCTGCTGAACCCAAAGGATGATTCTGATTAAACAGTGTGTAATTCTACCATCATCAAACTGATTTGCATAGTGTTAGCCTTTCTTTACTATGTAAAATGAGACGCACCTGAAAAATGCTAATCTCCTGAAAATTTTTTTTCACAAGGCCAAACATGGTGCCCTTCCCAAACCCAACTCAGAAACTTCCAACAAGCCAAGTGCTAAATTCCAAGGCGTTTTCCCCTTCACTTAGGGAGGGCCTTAAGGGCACTCAGACCTCTCCATGACCCAACTCTGTTCTATCTCAGGGAAGAAGGGTATCTCCCTCTACTAGATAAACTTTTCCTCCCAGGATTTATGACCACCCACTCTCAGGCCTGCAGGTCAAGGTACAAATGAAAAGAAAGATTCCCTAGGGGAATTGCTAACAATTTAACGAGACAATCAGGATTTTGGCCCCGAGGTTAAATGCCTTTGAAGATTTCAAGTTGTTTCTCAGGGAAAATGCTTCTAGCTGCAGCTATGACTATCATGACTGCAGCAACCTAAATTCAAATCTCACTGCTCCTAATGAATGACATAACAGCTCTTGGCAAGTCTTTTTCCCCTTCCTGGAGCCTCAGCTTTCCCACACTGGAAGGAGATTGGCTCCCTACAGGCTGCACTGACAGGCTCCAGAGATTAAGAAGATAAACTTGAGTAAAGTGTACGTTCCTTACTAAAAGAGTATGACAGGAATATCAAGTTCTATCATGATTCACAGAGGAATTTGCCCCAAACAAAGGTTCTTGGGGGAATTGTTAAGGCTTCGCAGTGTGTACTGAAGGAGGGGTAAGGGCCAAGCCTTCTAGTTGATCTACAAGCGCCCAGTGTTACCAAGTCAACATGGCACAGAATGAAGGGGCAGGGCAACCTTCCCTGAATTGATGACCAAGTTGTCCCTCTGATACTTACATGGTGAGACTGGAATGTTAAGTGCTTTTTAATAGTTGCTAAGCACACGAGAGCATTTACATCACGGTCCTTTTGTCTGCTACCAAGCCCCTAGTAAATAAGAATGGCATTGAAGTTAGATGGGGAAAACTATTGAACTCAAACTTCCCTTCTCCACCTAGGAGTTTGAGGACTAAACCACAAGAACAGTGATCCTTTGGGGGGAAAGAGAAGTTGAAAATGAATAGTTCATTTCCATGAGTCCTAGTTCCGCTGCTCATGCGCCTGGCTTTGTGGGAGCTGCCTTGCAGGGACCGGACCCCTCAAAACACTGAGAACTCCACAGCTCCTGGGACCCAGAGCTATTGTTAACAACTGACCATGGAGGTGGCCCCCAGTGAGGCTTCCTAATCACTCAATACTGAAGTCAGCTTTTGCCGGGGCGGGCGTGGGGAGAATTTGGCAAGAGAGATTCAGGCACACACTTACTAAGAATTGCATATTATGATAAATGATTCCTGTATCATGTAAATAAGCTTGCCTGACCAGACCTGTGTCATGTAGCTAAGTGAGCCAGACCCCTCGAGATTTTATCAGTTTTTCACATTCTCCCCAATCTTACGTCTCCTAGTATGATAGAATTGACATTTTGATAGAAACACTCCTTGGTTCCCTAACCAACATAATTGAGTCGACATTTTATTGCCGGCATTTTATTGGCTTAATCTCCTCCCCACCCCACCCCATTCACTGTCCATGCATGAAACGCACAGTAGTAACAGATGCTCATAGCCCTGCATCTGAGGTACAGCAATATCTTAAAGGGTCTTTTGAATTTCTAAAGAAAGATTATCTTGTGTTAAGCTCATTCTTGGTTTTACATGTGTTTTATGGTCTATACAGGGTGAGCAATCTATGGCTCATTGGCCAAATCCGGCCTGCCATCTGTGTTTGTAAAAAATGTTTTATTCAAGTACGTCTATACCCATTCACTTATGTACTGTCTATGGCTGCTTTTGCACTATAGTGGTAGAAAGTGAGTGGTGACAGAGACCATGTGAAATGCAGAGCCTAAAATACTGACTGTGTGGCCATTTCCTGTAAAGGTTTGCCAATCCCTGGCCTATATTAATTTGAAGTTTAGCATTCTTAACATGATCGTGTAATAAGCAACGGTGTGCCAAATCCTGCTTAGCTCATGAGGGCTGATCATACGTATCTCTTCTCACCTATGTATTCAGTGATGTCATGTTGGCAGCTGGACATTAACCACGGCCAGATTATTTATCCCCCTTGAGACTATCAAGGATTACAGATCAGAACTTTTTCTGCAAAAAAGCTGGTTCTTAAAACATTTACCAGCATGGGGGCACCGGGGTGGCTCAGTCGGTTGAGTGTCCGACTTCGGTTCAGGTCATGATCTCCCCACTCCTGAGTTTGAGCCCCGCGTTGGGCTCTGTGCTGTCAGCTCAGAGCCTGGAGCCTGTTGCGGATTCTGTGTCTCCCTCTCTCTCTGCCCCTCCCCTGCTAGCACTCTGTCTCTCTCTCTCTCTCAAAAATAAATAAATGTTAAAAACAACAACAACAACAACATTTACCAGCCCATCACTGGTCATAGTTCTTCATTAGTAAGAATCCCTACTTATGCTAGATAATAGATGTGCTGACATTGGACAGAGATCACATTAGCAACATGAACCCAATCTATGATAAAGAACTTCACTAGATTCTAAACTATTTAATTTTGCTAATTATAAAACAAATTCAGTTTAATACAGAAATCTTATAAAACACAAAGAAAACCATGCTTTTAAGCTCACCACCATGCATACTAAGAGAAATTTTGATGTCTTTCTCTCATTCAGACTATATAATTATATTTAAAAGTATGAGAACATGCTACTCATAACACTTGTAATACTGTTTCAGTAGAGTATATTTTCCTGTTGATACATATTCTTCTGTACCACCATTTTGTTTATCTATCTGATATTCCGTGCCATAATTCAGTTAACTAAGTCTCTATTGTGGGATATTCAAAAGGCCATGAATGAAACCACTGTAAATATATATATTACAATTCTGCAGACATCTTTAGGATTCGATAGCCTTATTCCATTAAAGCCCAGGAGTTAAATTTGGAACTTGCTTGGTTTTTTTTTTTTTCATTTATCAAACCCTATCTCAAGTCTTCATTCATTAACAAATTTAAAAGGAGATTATTACATATCAGATACTTTTATAGAATTTTTGAATAAATTAATAAAAAATACTACATAAAAAATCATTCTTGTCATCTTAGAGCTTTCCTTTGTAGGTGGGGGTTATAAAAAGAAATTTGATTAATTCACAATTCAATTTTATCCAAAACAACACTAATTCATTGAGTACCTACTATATGCCACACATTCTTAGGAAATTAAAGTATCATGTTTGGGCCCCGGGGTGGCTCAGTTGTTAAGTATTCACTCTTGATGTCAGTTCAGGTCATGATCTATTGGTTGGTAAGATTGAGCCCTGCATCAGGCTCTGGGCTGACAGAATGGAGCTTTCTAGAAATTCTCTCTCTCCTCTCTCTCTTTCAAAATGAATAAATAAACTCTCCCCCCCCCCCGCCCAAAAAAAGAACTAAAGTATCATGTTTAATTGGGCTGATATTAACAGCTAGCAGCAAAAAAAATCATCATGCATTATTTAGAAATCCTGGTTGCAGAGTAAATCCAGAGTAAACTGGCTTAAGCTAAAAGGAAAATTTATTCTAAGGAAAAGTGTGTTTTAAGGAAAACTCAGTTATGGAAGTATAACTGGGCATTGAAGAAAATAATGCAACTGGGGGCTCCAACTCGGCCAGAATCCTCTCTCTTTCTCTTGTTCCTTTCCCTCCTTGGTCATTAGTTTCTTGCTCTTCACAAGCAAACTTCTACTTTCTTTTCCCACCAGTGATAAACACACCCCCTGATAGATACATTTATATCTTGTATTTCGGCATTCGGGAAAGATTGAGACTACCAACCCCAGTTCAAATACTGGTAGACAGTATTTGATCCAAACACTGGTAGACAGTGTAGGCTCCATATGCAGTCATGGGAAAGGAAAGGAGCGGATGGGAAGTCCCTAGAAGTGCCAAGCACAATGTGCATTCTTGCCTGTCCCCCTCCACAACCTCTGGTACTCTGCATGGCTTAGTTTGGCATCACTAATACCTATGCCATTCCCTTACCCCTATTATACTCAGGAGGAAGTTCCCGGTAGAATAGTAGCATCCACTCTTGCGTTGCCGCTCACCTGTGGCAGGAGGGCAGAAGTAATACACAGTTTGATACAACGGAATGGTCTTACAGGTTTTGAGGTCAGAAGCTTTGGGTTCGAGTCCTATTCTACCACGCAGTGACCCAGCAACTGAAGCAAGTTACTTAATCTCTCTGGGTATACATTTCCTACTCTATCAATAAAGGAGGAGGTAAGTTTTCGATACAACTGTGTACGCTTCTACAAGACTCAATTTTCACATAGAAACAACGATAAGCTGGGGGGGTGGAGGAAGATATAAACTAATGATATGGAGATAGTGTTGAGTGAACAAAAGCCAATAGATTCTGAGGAGAAGACATTTTTAAGGAAGGGAGCTGTGTGGAGTGATTTTGCTATTTGTATAGGCTGTAGCCTGATGGCTTGCCAGAGTCAGTGCTGTTCCAGGCAGCTAGAACACCAAAAGAAATCCAACAGTCTTTCTGAGCTAAAGAACCAGAGACCAGTGTTCAGGGCAAGCACTTGAAAGTGGGAGTACAATTCAAAACAGAGAGACTCAGAGACAACAACAACAACAACAACAACAACAACCACCACAACAACAACAACAACAAATTCTGTGTATGAGTTTTTCTCATATCTCTGGCTATTAACTAAACTATTTGTGCAGGAAACTGACTTGAAGCAGTTTAGTCAAAGGCTGAATTCAGATTGGAATAGCTATTCCAGACACAAAATTTGAATTTGAAGCCAACCAATTTCACTGACTGCTAAAGCAAAATCATTAACACTTTGAAGGACTGTAACAGAAACTAGAGTCTAAACATCATACCAGTCACAGTGCCTAGGGTAGAAGTCAAGTTCATACACAGGACTAGGAAAATGTGACCTAGTCCCAGGTAAAAGTGCAAATACCTACAACCAACTATGAGATCATGCATATAAGTCATGCCTAGGAAACAAGAACAGTTAAAGTAGCTATTGCAACTCTGCTCAATTGTATAAAGAAAAATACATTAACAATAACGTGTATGACAGAAAATTTCAGGAAAGAAATAGAAATTAAGAAAGAACTGGAGGGGCGCCTGGGTGGCGCAGTCGGTTAAGCGTCCGACTTCAACCAGGTCACGATCTCGCGGCCCGTGAGTTCGAGCCCCGCGTCATGCTCTGGGCTGATGGCTCAGAGCCTGGAGCCTGTTTCCGATTCTGTGTCTCCCTCTCTCTCTGCCCCTCGCCCGTTCATGCTGTGTCTCTCTCTGTCCCAAAAATAAATAAATGTTGAAAAAAAAAATTAAAAAAAAAAAAAGAAAGAACTGGAAAATCAGGAAATTCCAGAATTAAAAAGTAGAATATCTAAGATAAAAAATTCACTGGATGGACCTTTAACCAAAATGAGAATTAAAGAAGAACAAGTTTGTTGAAATAAAGACAGAACAATAGAAATTATTAAATCTCAAGAAGAAAGTAGAGGATTATTGAAAAGAAGGGACAGAAGGGTCTTGTTAGAGTCCTGTGGGTAAATGTCAAAATGTTTAATATTTTTTTTACTTGTCATTCCAGAAAGAAAGGAGACAGAGAATGAGGTACAAAATATTTTAGGGAATACATGTAGAAAACTTACCATTTTGATGAAAGACATTATATTCCTAGATTCAAGATGCAATAAATCCCCAGAAAAATACATATAAAAAATCTTGCCTAGTAACATTATAGTCAGACTGAATAAAGTCATAGATATGGAAAAAAGCCTGATTTCAGCCACAGAAAAAGAACACATTTCACTTGGGAAGAATTAGGATTCTTATGATTTCTAACTTCTCATTAGAAACTATGAAAGCCAGAAGACAATGGAAGAGAGTGGAACAACATCTTTAATGTGAAATTAAAAACAAAACAAACAAAATGTCCCCACAAAAACTGTTTCCCCAAAATTGTTTAGGCAGAAAAAATACTGGTTAAGAAAAGAAGAAGAAATAGACATTTTCAGATGATAGAAGGAATGATGGTTTTGAGCAGACCTGCTTTACGTGGAAAGCAAAAGGACATTCATTGGCTTGAAGATAAATGTTAGAAGCAAATGGAAAACTAAATATCTCTGCAAATATAAAAGACAACTTTTTTTCTTGTAATTATATTAGATTATTAGAAATATTAATTTTTTTCATGATTTTTCATTAAACAACATTGCCATTGGGGATTATAAAATATGTAGATTTAATATCTGTGACAAATATAGAATTAGGAATTGGAGGGATAATAAATAGATCTCCATAGTTACAGATTCTACGCTTTACACGAAATCATACAATATGAACTCTGATTACACAAAGAAAAGTAAAAGATGCATGTTGTAATGTCAATAGCAACCAGTAAAAGCAAATAATTAATAATGAAAACAGGATTAGTAAGACTTAGTAAGATCATAATAGATAACAACCATAAATTTTGGATATATAATGAAAAAAGAAGCTATGCGCAGTCACTGGAAAATGAACAGAAACAGGAAACTTCTTTTGGGGTGTCCATGCTCAGAGGAGGGTAGCTGTTTTGAGCCATGCATTTCTACTGCTTTTAGCCTGAAGGAAAGTATTGTCAAAATGGCACAGGTGCTGGAGGTACCTGTGGAAAATAATTGCAGGCATTCTTGTCTGGGTAACTGAGTAACAAGTCTGGAAAACTGTGGCAATAGAAGTGGAGAGGGAGATCCTTCAAAGAAAAAGCAAAGAGGGATTTGTGAACTCTATCGGAACAATCTCTGGCTTATCCTTGAACAATACATGAATGGTGCATATGCAAAGAAATTCAGCCAAAGAGGGGCACCTGGCTGGCTCAGTTGGTTAAGCATCTGACTTCGGCTCAGGCCATGATCTCATGGTTTGTGAGTTCGAGCCCAACATCAGGGTCTGCACTAACAGTGTAGATCCCGCTTAGGATTCTCTTTTTCTCTCTCTCTCTCCGCCCCTCCCCAATTCTCTCTCTGTCTCTCAAAATAAATAAATAAACTTAAAAAGAAGAAACTCAGCTAAAGAGAGACTATTTTAATTGAAATTAAAACTATCAACTTAGCAAAGAAATGATGAGCTTGGCAGAGCAGATCAAAGTCACTCATCATCAGGGAAATACAAATCAAAACCACATTGAGATACCACCTCACATGGGTCAGAGTGGCTAATATTAACATCTCAGGAAACAACAGATGTTGGCAAGGATATGGAGAAACGGGACCTTCTTGCACTGTTGGTGGTACAAAATGGTACAGCTGCTCCAGAAATCAATGTGGAGGTTCTTCAAAAAATTAAAAATAGAACTACCCTATGACCCAGCAACAGCACTACTAGGAATTTGTCCAGAAGATACAGTAGTGCTGATTCATAGGGGCACTTGTACCCCAATGTTTATAGCACCACTTTCAACAATAGCCAAATCAAGGAAAGAACAAAATGTCCATCAAGTGATGAGTGGATAAAGATGTGGTTTATATATACAATGGAATACCACTTGGCAACGAGAAAGAATGAAATCCTGCCATTTGCAACAACACGGATGGAACTTAAGGGTATTATGCTAAGTGAAATAAGTCAGAGAAAGACAGATATCATATGTTTTTGCTCATATGTGGAACTTGAAAAACTTAACAGAAGGCAATGGGAAAAGGGAAGGGGAAAAAATAGATTCAAACACAGAGGAAGTCAAACCCATAAGAGACTCGTAAATACAGAGAACAAACTGAAGATTGATGGTAGGGGGAGAGGGGAAAATTGGTGATGGGCTTTAAGGAGGCCACTTGTTGGGATGAGCACTGAGTGTTGTATGTAAGCGATGAACCACAGGAATCTACCTCCAAAACCAAGAGCACACTGTATGCAATGTATGTTAGCTAACTTGACAGTAAATTATATTAAAAAAAAAGAAAGAAGGGCGCCTGGGTGGCTTGGTGGTTAAGCGTCCGACTTCGGCTCAGGTCATGATCTCACAGTCTGTGAGTTTGAGCCTCGCGTCGGGCTCTGTGCTGACAGCTCAGAGCCTGGAGCCTGTTTCAGATTCTGTGTCTCCCTCTCTCTCTGCCCCTCCCCTGTTCATGCTCTGTCTCTCTCTGTCTCAAAAATAAATAAACGTTAAAAAAAATAAAAAAATAAAAAAGAAAGAAATTGAAACTATCATTTCAGAAACAGAGCTAGCAGTGCCTAACCAAATCATGTGCCTATCAAAGCAAAATAACCAACTCTCATTGGAGAAAAAACAAAACAAAACAAAACAGCATCTAGATTTTCAACAACTTCATATTCATAATAACCAGGATATAATCCAAAATTACCTTACATATGAAACTGAAACATATTTGCAAGAGAACAGACAAATAACTCAGACTCACTCTAAGATGATCCAGATGTTGGAAATAGAGAAGATTTTCATAGTTTTTAAAAAATTTTTCATTGAAGTAAAAGGAAATAAGTTTATAATATATGAAAGAAAAAAATGTCAGCAGATAAATAGAAGCAATAAAATAGAGCCAAATGAATATTCTAGATCTGAGAAATATACTATATACCATATACTATACACATGTATATTTTTTAAATCACTGAGTAGAAATGACAGGGGAAAGTTTCACGTAATGTTAAGCTAGATCAATAGAAATTATGCAACATGAAGAACGTTGAGAATAAATATACATTAAAAAATAGAACTTCAATGAACTGTTAGATACTATCATGTGGTCTAATATGTATAATGAGTCCTAGAAAGAGAGGAGAGATAGAATAGGACAAAAAATATATTTCAGAAAATAATGGCTAAGTATTTCCAAAATTTGATCCAAGACTAAAATTGACCACATCGAGATACGCAATGACTACCAAGCAAAATACACATGAAAAAGGTCACAAGTAGGTGCATCATAGTCAACCAATGAAAAACAAAGAAAAGAGAATCTTGAAAGCATCCAAAGAAAAATTAAACATTACACGAAGAGGAACAACAAATCAATGAATGGCTAACCTTAAATCGGAACTTATGTGGGCCAGGGGATAATGAAATAATGTTTTCAAAATGCTGGGAAAAAAAATCAACTCAAAATTCTACATATAGCAAAAATATTCCTTGAAAAAAAAAAAAAGAAGGAAAGATAAAGACATTTTAGAACCTGCACTACAAGAAATAGTGAAGACATTCTTCAGACTGAAGAAAAATAATGATCCAAATAAGAAATATCAGATGCCTTACTGGTATTAATAGAACTTTACACCCCTACAACTACAGAGTGCATGTTCTTTTCAGTCCACATGATGCACACTAGACTGTATACTGCACCATAAAAAAGTCTCTTTAATTTATAATTTTGAAATAATAGAGAATATTTTCTGACCACAGGGAAATTCATATGGATGTGAATAAAGAAAGATACCTGTAAAATCCCTGAATGTTTGGATATTAACCAACACATTTGTAAGTAACTCATGGACACAAGAAGTAAAATGAAATATTATACAAATTTTCAGCTGGATAATAATGCAAATGCAACGTGTCAAAGTACAAAAGCAAATGCACTGCTTACAAGGAAACTTTTGGAAAATAGGAACAAAATTGGAGGATAAATACTACCTGACTTCAAGATTTCTACAAAGCCAAAATAATCATGGTAGTGTGATATGGCATAAAGTTTGAAAAATAGAATTAATGGAGTAAAATAGCTGACCCAGAAATAGACTTATAGTTATGCGGCATATGATTTTTGATAATGCACCAGAACGATGGGGAAAGAAAAGTCTTTTCAACAAATGGCGGTGGAATAACAGAATATCTATATGAAAAAAAAAAAAAGACTCTCACCATATACACAAAAATAAACACATTATAGACCTGAGTATAAATGTTAAAATCTTAAAGCTTTTAAGCAAATCTTGGGTCTCAACAAAGGTTTGTTAAGCAGGTCACAGCAATCTAATTGATGAATTAGACTTCAAAAGTGAAAATTTTCTATCATCCAAAGACACCATTAAAGAAATGGAGCAGGCAAGAATACACTTGGGGGGAAATATTTACAATATTTCTGACTAAGGTTTGTATTCAGAGTATATAAAAACTTACACTCACTTGAAAGGATCTTTTAATGTTTACTTATTTATTTTGAGGGGGGTGAACAGTGGAGGGGCAGAGAGAGAGGGGGAGAGAAAATCCCAAATAATCTCTATGCTCAGACTGGAGCCCAATGAGGGGCTTGATCCCATGACCTCGAGATCACAACCTGAACTGATATAAAGAGTCAGATGCTTAACCAGCTGAGCCATCCGGTCTCCTCTTCACGTGAAAGTCTTAAATAAAATTAAATACATACATACATACATACATACATACATACAATGGTAAGACCAATGTCAGCAAATAGCACCCTGAACTTCATACATTGTTGGTGGAGGTGTAAAATGGTTGAACTACTTTGAAAGAATTTCCAACGTTTTCTTATAAAACTGAAAATATGCTTATTTCGACCCAGCAACAATATTCCGAGGTATTTTCACAGTAAAAATGGAAGAATATGATGATAAAAACCTTGTAATGAATATTCACCACAGATTTATTTCTGATAGCTAAACAAGAGGAACAGCTTAGTTGCTGAAAAATAGGAGAATTGATAAGTAACTGAACTATTTTTTCAATGTTTATTTGTTTGTTTATTTATTTATTTATTTATTTTTTGAGAGAGAGGACACAGCAGGAGCCCGGGGGTGGGGGTGGGGAGGGGAGGCAGAGAGAGAGGGAGACACAGAATCTGAAGCAGGCTCCAGGCTCTGAGCTGTCAGCACAGAACCTGATGCAGGGCTCGAACCCGCAAACTGTGAGATCACGGCCTGAGCTGAAGTCAGATGCTTAACCAACTGAGCCACCCAGGTGCCCCGATAAATAGTTGAACTATTAGTACAATATGACTCAGCAATAAAAGTAAAGAAGTTCTGATACGCACAGTTGTATTAGTTTTCTATTGGTCCCATAAAAATGACCACACATTTAGCAGCTTAAAGCAACACAAATTTATGCTCATATAGTTCTTTAGCTCAGAGTTTCAGAAAGGGCTTTACTAAACTAAAATCCAGGTGTCAGCAGGGACTGTGTTTCTTTTGAGGGGCTCTAGGGAAGAATCTCTTTTCTTAATCATTCAATTAGTTGGCAGAATTCATTTCCTTGCAGTCGTCGGACTGAGGTCCCAGTCTTCTTGCTGGCTACCAGCTGAGGGTCTTTGGCAGTTTCTAGGGGCCACCCATATAACTTGGCTTATGTTCCCTATATTATTTGCTAGGGCTGCTGTTTAAAAATACCACAAGTAGACAAACTGAGGGTTGATGGGGGGTGGGAGGGAGGAGAGGGTGGGTGATGGGTATGGAGGAGGGCACCTTTTGGGATGAGCACTGGGTGTTGTATGGAAACCAATTTGTCAATAAATTTCATAAAAAAATAAAAAAATGAAAAAATGAAAAAAAAAATACCACAAGTAGACAGCTAAAAACAACAGAAATTGATCACCTCGCTGCTCTGGAGACCAGAAGTCCGATATCAGGGTGTCGTCAAGGCTGTGCTTCCTCTAAAGGCACAGGGAGAACTTCCAGCTTCTAGTAGCTTCTTGGCTTGTACGAGCACAACTCCAATCTTCATATGACTTCTCGCCATGTGTATGTCTGTCTCCTCACATGACTTCAGTCGTGACACCAGTCATGACAAACCGACTCCATCGTGACTTCATCTTAACTGATTGCATCTGCAACGGCCCAGTTTCCAAATACGGTCATTTTCTGAGGTACTGGAGTTAGGATTTCAACAGAGGGAGTTGTGAGGGACACAATTCAACTCATAACAGACCTCTTCCTCCATCTTCAAAGTCAGCAAACGTTGGGGCACCTGGGTGGCTCAGTTGGGTAAGTGTCCGACTCTGGCTCAGGTCATGATCTCACGGTTTGTGAGTTCGAGCCCTGCGTCGGGCTCTGTGCTGACAGCTCGGAGACTGGAGCCTGGAGCCTGCTGCGGATTCTGTGTCTCCCTCTCTCTCTCTGCCCCTGCCCCACTCGTGCTCTCTCTCTCTCTCTCTCTCTCTCTCCTTCTCCCTCTCTCTCTCAAAAATAAACATTAAAAATTTTTTTAATAAAATAAGAAATAATGAAATGAAATGAAATGAAATGAAATGAATGAAATAGAAAAACAAAGTCAGTAAATGTGGGTCAAGCTCCTCTCATGTTTCAAGTTTCTCCTGCCTCTTCTTCCATTTTATCTCCCAGACTAACTCTTTTGCTTCTCTTCCTGTTCTACTTTTAAGGGCCCATCTGATTACATTGGACGCGTCTACGTTATACAGGATTATTTGCCTATAGGGGTAATTAAAGTCCTTAATTCCACTTGTAAATCTTTCATCATATAACATAGCATATTCACCGTCCATTAGAGGATGGGCATCTTTGGGAGGCCATGATTTTACCTATCATACCAGTGTTCACTGTAATATTGCTTTCAAACTTGTTTGTAATATGTTGAAAAAAAAAAAGAGGAGTAAAATAATATCTACCTTATCTAACAATAGGCTTGTGGTGAGGTTCAAGTGAAATAAGTAAACAATGATACAAAGTGGTATTTCAAATGAAATCTAGAGGTGCATGGGTGGCTCATTCGGTTTAGTCTGTGACTCTTGATTTCAGCTCAGGTCATGATCTCGCGGTTCGTGGATCGGAGCCCTGCATCAGGCTTTGCACTGACAGCTCAGAGCCTGCTTGAGATTCTCTCCCTCCCTCTCTCTCTCTGCTCCCCCACTCTCTCTCTCTGTCTCTCAAAATAAGTAAATAAACTTTAAAAGAGGTTTTAAGAAATAAAATGAAATGTAAATAAAATTAAATGAAATTCATATTCTTACACTAATACCCTTTTTATTTTTACAGGAGGTATTTGTTAAATAAAAAACCGATTCATTGAATGGATTCAAAGTAAATCTATGATTTTAATTTTACCCTCCCTAATCTCATTGTTTCCAACCGTTTTGGATACGCTCTATGTCTCAAGCATGGTGATCTTCTAGTCCTTAAAAAATGCAGCTCTCTCTCAGCTACTGGGCCGTACCATTCACTGTGCCGGGAGAACACTTCTCTCGCTTCCTTGGCTTTTCAAAGCATGCTTCTACCCTTCTATTTTTCCTTTCTACCATCCTATTCTTGAAATTCAGAAATTCCTATCTATCCTTTGGATCATTAAACTTTGGGGTACACTTCCCCAAACCCGAAATTAAATTAGATATCATTGTTGTGGACTTGATATTTGTTGGATAGATAAACGAGTTACTGATTTTCTTTCTTTTCCCACTTTATTCTAAATATTCTTTTTAGTTCTCTTTTTTCCATGCTTTATTCTAGAGTTTGTGAAGGGAAGAACATGGTCTGTCTTATTCACCACTGTATCCACGGTGCTTATCACAGGACCTAGCAAGTACTGGGTGTCTATTAAGTACTAAGTACTTATAAAATGAATGAATGAATGAATGAATGAATGAGGAAAGTCAGCATTATCTTAGGATCAGAATTCAACTTTGTGGCCTCCCACAACTAGTTCAGTTTGGATACCCTGGATCAATCTTTCCTGTCATGTACTTAGGTCACATTTTCTGCCTTAACCAACTTCTTGAAATACTGTCTTTGGACCAGAAATCTATGTTTCCTGCCTGATCCATTCAGCCCTGTCTCATGTCAACTTCTTGCCTGATAGATAGAAGCTATGCATCCGAGCCATCTTGCACAGCTAGAGTTTTGGTTCTAGACCTTTCTTATGTTGAACTGCCTCACACTTATTCTCAGTCCTTCCAGAATAACTTTAACAAAGAACTACAAGCGGGGCGCCTGCGTGACTCGGTCAGTTAAGTGACAGAATCTTGGCTTTGGCTCAGGTCATGATCTCACAGTTCATGAGTTCGAGCCCCGTGTTGCAGAGCCTGCTTGGGATTCTCTCTCTCTCTCTCTCTCCCTGCCTCTCCTCGGCTTGCCCTCTCTCTCTCTCAAAATAAATAAATATACAAACAAATAAATAAGTAAATAAATATGACCCCCCCCTTGGCTTTCTGTCTAAATGAAGAAATGAACTGAAATAGAATAAAATAAAATATAGCAACAAGCAAAAGCAAGACTCACATTGCCATCCCGTGATAAGATACCTTTACTAGAGTTCTTATTTATTATTAACCTTTTTTCTTTAGGCATTTCAACTTCTTCACCTCACATCCTATGACCTCCTATTACGGTAATTGTCCACCGAATAAATAAAGCAAATCACAGGATTGCCCCCAATACAAACACGATGAATATGTGCTGCAGACAGATGCAAGCTGCAGCCGCGCAGCTGCAAGTGACACAGAGCAACGTGGGCTGGGGAGATGCCAGGGAGACCCAGTTTTCGGAAATGACTGACAAAACCACAAATGATCATTGCAGGGTAATCATGGCTCAGGGGCTGCGCCACACAATTGTTGGTGTGGCTCCCTCTGAAGACGTGATTATAGCACAGCGAAGTCCATGCAGCTGGACTCACAATAGAGTGGAATTCTGTGCAGAAAAGGGGTGAACCACTGCCAGCTTTTAGGTCCAAGGTAAATGAGAACAGAAAGAAGAGATTTATTTTCTGTTTAGACTCTCGTGTAAGCAGACTAACCACATTTCTATTGCTTAGGCTGAGAATTCTACACGTTGGATGAAAGTTCGGGCCCCTGGTTCCCATGTGTCCTCCAATTCAAACACATCTTCTGGGGGAAATGGGGTGGCCCCCACGGAGAAGTCTGAAGTAAGAATTGCCAGGAGCAGTGCACCTGACCCTCCATCAAACCTTAGCAGCTCCCGCTGGACCTAGGATTTACTCTGGAATCTGACTCTAGTGTGTGAATACACTGGGGCTAATATACAAAAGGCAGTGGAGGAGGGGTGACTGGACTTGGGAAGAGTTAACTGCCTTGTAAATGTTCTTCACCACTTCAGCCTTTTGACATTGGCTCTTTATTTTGGGGTCCACTAGTTTTGAGACCAGTCTTCCTCGGAGTGTGGTGCTTGGCTGAATTACATCAGAAATATCCATTATTGCTAGGATGTTTAGATTCCGATACCTTGTAGACCCACTGAACTCGGATTTCAGGTTGGAGGGCACGTGTATTCTGCATTTCAACAAGCGCTGCAAAGTATTTCAAGGGCACATTAAAGTCTGAGAAGCCTTACTGAATGAGGTCCATGGGTGGTTTTCAAGGGTGTCTCAAAGCCCCCAAATTGCAGGTCAAATTGTATGCAGTTTTCAAAGAGTAGGGCCATAGCTCTCATGAGATTTAAAGGTTTTTGTGGCCCCCAAATGTTTTAAACCCTCAGATTATACCATCTTCTGAAGGATAATCTGGTTTGGTTGACTCATAGACGTGCTAACTGTACCCTTTCCCTATAGTACTAAAATATAACTATAAAGCAAATTTCTGACAATCCAGGTCTAAACTTGTTGCCATGTATGAAAGCCACAGGGAAAACTTGTCACTCTTAACCTTCATCATTTCCTTCCCTCACCTCCCTGCTTTTGCCTTCCTGTAGTTGGATAAGTAGATGTTACCAAGCTCAACTCCCTCCTAAGTCTGAACTCTCCTGACAAGAGTAGACAGTGTATAAGAATCCTCAGAATCTCATCTAGATGCACCTGGAATAAGTTTTGCCGCCAAAAGACCTATAATCTTGAGAATCGGATTTGAGCCATATAAACCTCTGTAAAATCAGAGTTACATCTTCTACTTATCTTTTTTTCCTCCTCCTATACGGGCATTTTACTATATAACAAATACAATTCTTTTTTTAAAAAATTATTTATTTTGAGAGAGAGAGAAAGGGGGGGGGGCAGAGAGAGAGGGAGAGAGAAAATCTCCACCCTGTCAGCATAGAGCTCGATGTGGGGCTCGATCTCATGAACTGCAAGATCATGACCTGAGCTGAAATCAAGAGTTGGGTGTTCAACTGACTGGGCCACCCAGGTACTCCACAAATATAATTCTTATACCACAAAATCAGCTAGCAATAAATGTTCACTTGTTTTATTTTCTTTAAATTCAATCTGTGCTCTAAGCTCCCAGCCTTCTGAGACAGAAAGAAATCAAATTTAGCCATTTCTGCATTCTTTCAAATATCTAAGACTGTGCAAAGGTCCTGGGATGTCTTAGCCAGAATAGTACATCGGTCAAGCTAATTGACTCCTCCAATTAGGCAAACCAGTTAGCATGAAGATATCCACTGGCCCAGGCTGTATGGTCATATCAAGTTCAGTATTTGAGTCACTTCCGAGCCGGGTTTGGGGACTGGACACTTTTCTGAAGCTGAGAACCCCGGTGTTGTAGATTCATCTTCTCCATAAGAATCATGTAAAACCTAAAGGTACTGTCACCTCCTTATGGTACCTCAAAGGACACAGATAAAGTTTATTATGATTTTTATAACTCCAGATCTCTATTTGTCCCCTCTCTGGGTCTGAGAATTTCACTTTTCCTTCTCGTTCCATTACTCCTTACCTTTGTCTGAATGTCTGTATCTCCTCAACATTCATATGCTAAAATCTTAACCCTGAAGGGGATGGGATTGAGAAAGGAGCCTTCATAATTGGGGATAGTGCCAAGGAAGTGGGAAAGCTCACTTGTCCCTTCTGCCAGGCGAGGACACAGCAAAGAGATGGTCATCTAGGAAGTAGGAATGGGTCCTTACCAGTGTAAACCTGCTGGCACCTTGGTTGTGGACTTCACAGATGCCAGAAACATGAAAAATGAATTTCTGTTGTTTATAAGCCACCTCCCACCCAGTCTGTGGTGTTCTGTTCTAAGGACTAAGACACTCCTCGTCCTTCTCTTCCTGTCCCTCATTCCCACTTCAGATTCTTGTATATCCCTCTAAGGGGTCAAATTAAAAACAAAGCAAAATGAGAAGAGTGATTATTACAGGCAACTTCTACTCTTGACTTGCCATATAAATGTCCCTAAAGAAAAGAAAATAGAAAACCTGAAAACCTTCTAGAACTAGGGGAAAGAGAAAATAGAGGAAATAAAACATTAAATATATATATATATATATGTGTGTGTGTGTGTGTGTGTGTGTGTGTGTGTGTGTGTATTCCTCTAATTCTATCTCATTCTCTGGGACCTGTTCTAATAGAGTCTGCTCTCATCTCCAATTTATTAATGAGGACCTAGTCTTCTGTCTTTTCTTTCAACTTTATTTAGTCTGGAGACTAAAATGAACTTGAATCTCATTATCACGGATTGCCATGCATGAACCAATCACTCAGAGCATGATCCTGCCCTCCAAGTTTTGAGTATAGCCAGCAACCTGAAGTTTACATACTCTTTGTTGGGAAACAATTCTGTACGATGTCTTACGTTTCAACACATCTTGTAAGAAGAGATACTTATTCTCTTCATTCTGGACTACCATTTCAAGAATGTGTGTATGGAGAACAGTCTTGAAAGACCAAGATAGTATCTTTCTCTGGATTAAATAACAGGTTTACCTATTATACAGCATAATACAGATAATGTCTCCTTCTGCAATAAACGGCAAGTTTCTTCACAACTTTGTAAGATAGAGATAGTGCCTTCTTCTGGAGCAATGGGTAGGCATGTGTGGGTCCCTAAGCTCAGAATTCCTCTCCTGTTACACAACCCCCTGCATATACAAGTAACACTTGTTCCTCCTTGCATTTCTTTGAATTGAGCATTGGGGAACTCAGCACAAACACTTCCACTCTAGCTATTATCTCAGTGAGCAATGAAGCCTTTTATCTCTGACCCAAGAGTCTTGTGTCTTTTGCAAGCAACCCTGAAACTGTGATTGGCTAATTTATTGGCAAGTAGGGTATAATCTTAGGTCCTGTACAATTCTTGGCACTCCTGTGCCATGCCTGCTAGATGGGACCCCAGCCTTCAATCCAAGAGCAATGTTTATCCCCCCCAAAAGTCTAACTTTGCTATTCCTTACACACTCAGTGTGGGATCTGCCAACAGATTCTTTAAGGGTCAAGATCAGGCTTCCACAGATCCATATCCCAAACCCCGGGGCTATCTGTTCCCCAGTTCTTCTTGCCTTTTCAAAACCTTCATGCTGAGGTTCCAGAATATAGATATCTCAGCCAGCTTGCAGTTTGAAAAGAAGTCTCAATTAACATTAACATTATAAATAGTAATTAATTATATATATATTTTTTTCAGTGTATCTACCAAGTGTCATAGAGGTACAGACTTTATTATAAATTAAATATCTATTTCCTTCATATTTAGGGAGCAGGTAATTGTGCATTATGATGGAGAGGCTAGAGGGGCACTTTTTTTAAAACTCAAGTTCTACTCTCTCCCCCTTCCATTTTTTCTGTTTACCTCCAGGTTCTCCTCCTCCTGTCTTCATGTTTTATGACCTGAATGGGTCATTGATCATAATAGCTCTCTTTCTGCTCATGCACAAAACTCTAACTACCCTATGAAAGGAGCCATAACTATATTCTATGGCTCAGGGCCTTTCCCAGCCTGTAGCTTTCTTCCTTCTTCCCAGCTGAAACACTGTAGCTGACGTATGGCTTACAGGCTTTTATTCCTCAGTCTCTTGGGTGCACACACACACACACACACATATACAAATATGCACGAATATATATTACATACCAAAGAGCACATTAATATGCATATGTATTTTAAATAATAATAATATCTGTGTATCCCAAACCCAGCTTTAAAATAAAATATTATCAATGAATTTAAAATTTCCTGTACGAGTCTTTCCAATGTCACCCTGCCCTATAGTTAATTGGTACTTGAAATCACTGTCTGATTGCTGTTTTTACTTATAGTTTTGCTTCATTTATCTATCTATCTATCTTTCTACACTTTATATGGTTTTACCTTTCATGGTTTTTGACTTTATACAAATGGAATCATATGTATTAGCCTATGACTTTTTTCCTACAATGTTTATGGTAATTATGATTTCTGTTGTTGCATATGTAAACATATTTTATTCATTCTTACTTAATAGTTAGATTCTTGTTCTCTCTCTAGCACGTTTGGACCATTGACTCTATTGCTTTTTCCACCTGGCGTTGGTCCCAGACAGTGATCCACACATCACCCTCAACATTATACTCTGTAGATCTGGGGCTAGTCCTGTCTTCCTCGTATTTAGCCCAGATATCCAGAATATTCTACCCAACCTTAAGTCTTACATCCAAAACTCATATCTTTCCGTGATGGCCATGAAAGATCTTAGGTATCTATTAGCTCAGTGAGATCATGGCTGCTTTCTGTAGCATCTACACATCATGATAGAGTGTACATAAGCTGCTTATGGTTCCAATTCATTCTCCGTCTCTCCAGTAGTAGAATGTATAAGTCACAGAGAGCTTAACCCCACAGCACAGTAAAACCATCCATCAAGATTTAGCTCAGCTCAGCCCAGCACCTTAGTCTAAGTGAGGCCAAAAACCAGGTAACAGAGTCAACATGCAAAATAGAAAACTGGCTCAATGAGCCAAACAAAACAAAACAAAACAAAACAAAACAAAACAAAACAAAACAAAAAAACAGCCTATGAAACTTATTTCAAAGATCTAAAATGCATCCTAATATTTAATTTGGTTGGGGGGTTGGGGATATTTTAAGGATCTCTCACCTGAAAAGACTTTTTTCCCTTCCAGTCTCTGTATGATTCTTGCCAACCTCCCCTTCCTCTCTTCACCTATCCTTCCTTCTCATATGCCATGTGCACAAAGCAGTCAGGTTACTTAGTGTGAGCCCACTAGAACCACAGACATAAACCAAAGTAAGTGCTCTCAGCCTATGTTTTCTCTACTTTTTCTGTTGAATTTTACAGGATTTGGTCTAGACAGATTTGCATTGGTCTTTCATGCAGGGAAGTGTTGGTCCATTTAGGCTAAGAAACTGATAGAATGGAGAGGCTTGGGAATGTTGAGGGGGAGGGACTGGCATTGGTGAATTGGGTAAGGACAATGCCAACAGAATTTTGGCAGTTTTGCTGAATTTTGAAAACATATGCAAGCTTAGATTAAAATACTCTTCAAACTAGCAAACTCTGGGGCCAGCTTGTCTCTGCTAGAATGTTCAGGCTGGCTGGCACTTCTGACTCTGAATTCCTATTTAAGTGTCAAGTCTGACCTTTACTCAGTTTAATTCAATTCAGTTTAATTCTGTGAAATTTATTGAAGGCAACTTTTGCCAGGCTGTTGCACACAAAGATCCTACAGAACGTATCATTTAGTATTAAGATTATTGTTGAACATTAAGAAAAAATTCCAAAGTGAGAAAACAATGGGTCCTCTGGGCTTCTGCCTAGTATACAGTTTTTTCATCTGACTTTTGAGTTGATGTACAGCAGTAATGATAGGGTCAGAGGGAAGGAATGAAGAAGAAAGGCAGGAGAAAGAATAGGGAAAGAGAAAGAAAGGAGGAAGAGAGGGAAAAGTGAGAGTTGCAGGTGGTTCAGGAATCACACGGATGATTATTATGAGCCCATCTTTTAACAAGAGTCAGCATGATGCAGTGTAGGCTCAATGAGTAGGAGTTCAAAGATCCTTCTTAACTTGGGTGAGCAATTTCGCTTCCCTGAATTTCGGTTTTCTTAACAGTAAAATGACATGATATAATCTCACATTTCAAAATTTTTCTGAGGATCACTAAGAAGAATTTTTTAAAAGTCCTTCACCTACTCAAAATTTAGACTTGAAACTAACTTAGAGTCATGTCCAAATGCCTTTTTATTTTAATAATCCTCTTCTCCAGGGGCCCTTCCTCAACGAGCATCCTGAGAGCTGGAGAAACAAAAGTATCTTTTCACAACGGACCGAGACAAGAGTTAGAACTATAAGTCATCGCTTCCGAGTCCACATAGTCTGAGCTCATGGTGGTACTTACTTGGTTTGCTGAACTTTGGCAAAGTGAAAAGGACAAGATCAGGAAAAAAAAAAACAAGGTAAATCTCATAATCACGTGAAGTATCTTTGTGAGACTGTCGTTCTGTGAACTTGTTGTGCCTTCACATCTATTGACAATTAATTTAGGGGAGCTAGCTCTATCCTAACCAAATTATTCATATACCACCTGCGGGCAGCACCGCCATGTATGTGTCTTTCCATCCCCGTACTGCACAAAGGTGCCAGACAGGCTAGTGTTGGCCCTACCTGAAGACCTGATCTGTCCCTAATCAACGAGAAATCTTGACCCCCTTAAAGCTGTTTGGATACTGAAGATTATACATCTTTGCTCTATCAAGGCTCCACTTGAGATGGCACTGGTCCTAGGCAGCACTAGACAGAAGTAAAGAAGTTTGTCTGGCAGCCCCTCACCATCTCAGAGGGGCTCGACAGGCTGTATATATGCATCTTCCCATTCCTAACAGGTCTTCCCCCAGCCAGCCGTCACAATCTGGTCTCCAAGGGATGCTCCTCTTCTAATAGCATATTCCAAAGGCTGACAAGCTTTCAAACTCCCAAAAGAAGTCTCTCAGTGGGGAAATTCAACTATTATGAAAAGTTTTATTTCTCTTTTTGGTTTGTTTGTTTCTTTAGGAGTGAGAGGAGGTCTAGAGAAAATATTTCTGTGACGTTCCTACATTAAAAAGCTGCTTACATCATTTTTTTTTCTTTAAAATTCCCCAAAGTAGAGCTATATTCTTGTTCCAATCAGTTCTGGGGTGATAATTTTACTGAAGATAGAATACAACTTGATTTTAACTTTTAGCGCCGCCTTCTAACATGAGTGAATGAGTGTGTATTAGGACCCGGATCTGTGTTCAAATCCTGACTCTGCCACTCACTAGCTATATCACTTTGGGCGAGTTCTCTAAACATGCATATCTTTGAGACTCAGTATTGCACAGTGATCAAGAGCATGGGCTCAAAAATTGGAAACTTTAAAGTCAATCACACCTGTATTCGAGTCCTAGATTCAGCTCTTTGTAGCCCTCTGCAAGATGCTTAAACTCTGAGAGACTCAGTTTCCTCATATATAGTGTGAGGTCAGTAATGTCATAGGCCATTGTGCCATTGGGTCATTGTGTGGATATTTCAGGATGGGTTGTTTCATGATAACAAAATCTTGACCCACTGATTTGTGGACACACACAAAAAGATGCGTTAGGTTGACATAACTGTTGTTAAATATATATTTAATATATATCATATATATTAATATATAAATAAGATAATATAACAATACATAATTGCATATAATATATTTAATATGTATTTTTATGGAGAGAGACATCAGGGTTATTTCAAAGTTCTGTGTCTACAACTTCCCAGTATCCAAGCTATTAGGATACATGCAAAATTCTTACTCAACATCTCAAGTTGCTAGCTAAGCACTTTATGAATTCTCCAGGAGCCTCTGCATACCACATTTTGTTAAGAGATGTAGTTAAGATTTGACTTAATCAATTGCTCCAGTAATCTGGTTCCCCCTCACCTGCCAACTGAACATAGAGATTACTGTAGAAATGTCACTGGTGAATTCTAACACATAAAAATGAAATTTCCAGGCCAGTTGTTTGATAACTAAAAATACCCAAATTATGATGAGGTGGGAACATAGGTGAGATCCAGGACCCTGCTGAAAATACAAAGAAAATGAAAATGCATGCTTCAATTATTAACTAAACTGAAAAAGGTCAAGTTCCAGTGTCAGATGTTGGAGGTCAAGTGAAAACTCTCAAATGGGAAAGTACTAAATCTATTCCCTACCTAAAAACACAAAACTTATCCCTATAAACCAAGAAACAAAAGACTGTGGAATAAGATATGATCACTTCCAATTGGTATCAGTAACATCACAGTCATTGGAGTAATTTATTCATTGGAGGAGTTTATTAGCTGCTTCAATCAGTATTGGCTTTGAAATTTCTATATACGAGAGACTTATGAGTGGGAAGTGGATAAGAGAAAGACATTTGCAACATGTCTTATAAGACTGAGGAAGATTATGGGAAGCCAATACCTCTCCTAAGATTTCTCAGTATCACCCCCGGTTCACTCATGCTGTCCTCTAGTTGAAAGCTACCATCAATGTGATCTTCCAGTGTGAAGGCCAGCAAGGCAGATTCTTCTGGATAGGACACTAGATCCCACCCATACAGGAAACATTTTTATTTATCATTCCTACAGTGTACTTAATACATAAGAACCATAGTTTATTTCAGCAATATTTATGAAGCATCTACTTTGTGTCAGGCACATTCTAGAAGCTGATGCTACAAAGATAAATCAAATATGGCTTCTATCCTTAGGTTGCATGTAGCTTAGTGAGACAGTCATGTAAGCAGATATTCTCCTATAATTGAGTAAAGGCAGTAACAGAGTTACCTACATTGCCACTGAATGGAAAATTGAGTGTCAATTAAAAGAAAAAATAAAGAAAAATCTAATTTTAAAGAGCATATATGTAAATACCTTTTTACATGTAAATAGTACCTTTTTTTCCAAAATAAAAAGATACCTCCCAACTCACTACTCAGTACTCACTACATGGTACTAATTTAATATTACAAACCTTACAGGTGTGTTAAACTTACTGAGAAAAAATTTCTTTCAGGGGCGTCTGGGTGGCTCAGTCAGTTAAGGGTAGGATTTTTGGTTTCAGCTCAGGTCATGATCCCACAGTTCTTGAGATCGAGCCCCATGTCAAGCTCTGCACTGACCGTGCAGAGCCTGCTTGGTATTCTCTGTCTCCCTCTCTCTATGCCCCTCCCCTGCTCACATGCTCTCTCTCTCTCTCAAAATAAATACATAAACTTGAAAATATTAGAAAGAAGGAAAGAAAGAAAGAAAGAAAGAAAGAAAGAAAGAAAGAAATTTCCTTCAGATTATAAAACAAAGGAAGCAGGTTCTCATTTAATTCTTGTCATTCATCTTTTCTGTTGTTTATTATTTAACATCTATTATGTGTGAAGCACTGGACTAGGCCTCTTGATTGTTTTACATTTGATATTGGAAACGTCATTTAAAGGCAATCAGAATCTTCACATCTGTAATTTGAGCATTATAATGTTTTTCATCTAAGTTGTTAGGAAGACTAAGGGTCATAGAGTACATGTAGGAAATCTACATAGTTATATGACTGCAACTTGGAAAATTATATATACAAGAACAAAATGCCCAGGCATCCTCTGATTTTCCTTGATTAATGAGCCTTTCATCTACTCATTGTTACTTTAAAGCTCCCTGACACTGAGCCTCAATTATTTATTCCAGACTTGAAATAAAGCCACACGAGGAACTTCCAGCTTCTACTCGGAATGTGGAAAAAGGTCATGAACGTTGCTTCCATCTCAACAACAAGAAACACAAGATGATGTTCAAAATCCCAGTTTCCCATGAATCCGTCGGAAAGCTGAGATCACAGGACAATGAACTTGCTTGACATTGAAGGAAAGGTAGATACCTCCAAGGAAAATCAGGACCTCAGTTCTTGCTTCTCCCTAGCAGAGCACAGGCAAAAGAGACCTTAGACACTACACGAGTTGCTCAGAAGAAATCAACTTAAAATTTAAGCATCTGCTAACAGTCAGATATAGGCTGAAGTAAGGGTGTAAAATTCCTGGCTACTACAACACCAGGCTCTTCTCCGTGAATCTCACCCAGTGCTCACAAGACAGATTGGGGCAAGCAAAACCATATAATTTGCCATGTAATGCCAACTGATTTCAATTCAATTCAACAACCACACATTGAGTACCTGCTGTGATGCAACTGAACATAGGCCTTGTCTTTGAAGAATGGAGGTGTGATGCATGACCACTTCTTAGCTGGTGGAATCTTTTGTTTTTACCTTTGAATACATGCAGAATTTAATCTTTTCTCTCTTTTTAACTCACTCCTTTATTATTAATAGTAGTAGTAGTAGTTAACATTTATAAAATCCTAGTAAGAGCAAACCCTTACTATGTTAGTGGAATATGTTAACTATTTTACGGGAACTATTTTGCTAATCGTTACCACAACCCTATGAAGCACTATTATTATTGTGGCCATGTTGTAAATGAGGAAGGAGATTTTTAGATTTCTTTTTTTTCTGTTTTACAATTTATAAAATATCAGGAAGAAAGAGGTTTTTTAAAGTTAAGCAAATTGCTACAGATCACACAGCTATAAATGGTGGAATGAAGGTATAAACCCCAATCTGTCTGCTCCCAGAGGTCTTAAGTCTTAATAACTATGCTATAGTATGCTGCTTTATCCTACTAGTCTATAAATGCCTTAAATATGAAAATTATATCTAATTATTTTAAATCGTCTATAGCACTTAGGAGTCTCTTACCAATGGTAAGTGCTCAATATTTATTATGGATGAATACTGAGTAATATGGGATCTAATTAGGTAGAATTTCATGGAAATGGTAACAATCTAAAAGAAATTTGATTGATTTTCAGAAGACACGGAATGAGAAAGGATTCAGGAAAGCCACTAAAGAGAAAAGAAATGGGAAACAAGATTTCCAGAACAGTGGTGTTATTTAAGAAAACCTCTCCCTAAAGAAGAATCTACTAAACTGGTCAAAATTAGCAAAGACAATCAATCAAAACAGAATGATCTCTGAGGATTGAACAAAGGGTTTACCACACATTGAGAAGCACTTAAGAAACAACCTATGGGAACATGGTAAGAACAGTGGAAGCTGATATCATTTCAGCCAGGCCTTGCTGAAGAACTGATTGAGGACGTTTAGCAGCTGAGTGGCATTTCCCATCTCCCTCGGCTGTCTGGGTTAGAAAAGTTAATCTGGATGCCTTTGGCAGCCAGTGATCAGTAGATCCCATTTTCTATAGTTCTGTGCTGTAGACGGTCTATATCAAGAAGCCAGAGAACAAACGACTTGCAGTCATCTCCCCACCCCAAACTCATATTACTGTACGTGTAGGATCCCAGCATGGCTAGCTCTAAAGAGAGGTGTCCCCCTTGACCGCACATCTCTGTGTTGTCAAAGAGCTGTTCCAGCGGCTCCCATTTCCCTGATTGTCCTGGGGTGGAAAACCTATTGGTTAGATCTGGCAGCTCATGAACATCAGCAAATTGTATCTTATGGCTCTAGGCTGTGGAAAACTCTTACTAGGAAGTGTCTGCAGTATGGTGGCTGCCCTAATAACCCCAAATACACACACATATACACACACACCTCCTAGTACACGGAGGGTCCAAGTGGGGCAGTCGGTAGGGTTCCCCAACTCTGCCCAGATCCTTCTCCTTGACGCAGAGGTGGTACTCCTGGGAATGTCAGAACAAGCCCCAAATTCTGCCTTCGCCTTTGGACCAGGCTTCAGTTGGATCTGGCTAAACAACAACAAAAAAATTATGCTCTAGGGCCTTGTTGAAAACAACAGAGCTATCAATTAGCAATTAATGGAGGCTAACAACTGAGGGCGAATGAGTTAGGAGAATAACCACATTTTCACAGGGATATAAGAGAAAGAAAGACGGTCAAAGATAGCACAGCTAAAACCACAGTCATTGCTGGTGGTCAGGAGCATTTGGTGGATAACCGAGGCTGCAAATTCTAAGGGCAAGCATCAGAGGCTGCAAATTGCAGGGGAAATAGAAGGCACTAAATAGTCTGGCAGAGTCACTAAAAAAAGAAAAATAAGCAAACAAGCACAAAACAACAACAACGCCTCTGCTTGTATTGTTGGGCTTATAACATATAGAAACGTAATCTATTTAGCAAAAACAGCACAAAGGAGATACGTGGGAAAAAAATTGTGCTGACGTAAGAAAATGACAGTAGTTGTCACTCAAATTCGTTAGGAGGTGAGTAAAAAATGAAGTAAGAAATGAAGGGGTAAGAAGAAATGGTGAATATGAAGGTTAATACAACACCCTATAAATATGTGCTTTCTTGCATTTCCACTCTCAGCTTCTTCAAATGAAAATAAAATACATACAGTGATAGTCACAACACTGTATAATTGGGTTTGTAACATATGTAGACAAAACATATGTAACACTAAGAGCATAAAAAAGGAGAGAATGGAGCTATATAAGAGTAAAGTTTCTATACCACACAAGAATTAAGTTAGTTAAATGTGAAGTAGGTATTGTTAACTTAAGATGTATGTTATAAGCTGTGGAGCAACCATTTAAAATATTTAAAATTTTTTACATTATTAAAAGAATTCAAATGTTCACCTAAGAATATATTACTTGATTAATGTCCAAAGTTTCACTAACTGAAGAGAGAGAGAGGGGGAGAGAGAGAGAGAGAGAGAGAGAGAGAGAGAGAAATACATGAGACATAAACCAAAGTGGTAGATATCAGTCTAACTATGCCAATATTAAAATTTGAACAATCCAATCAATAGGCAGATTATCATATTTGATGTAGAAAACAAGACTGAACATTAGGCTATTACAGGAGATACACTTTAGACTTGGAGATTGTTTCAAATTGTTTGAAAGCAAAAGCATAGGAAAAGATAGGATGCATATATAGCACCCTTAAGAGACCTGAGGTGGCAGGACTAATATTTCACAAAATAGGCTTTATGTTTTTTGCAAAGTAGAATTTTAAACCAGATACTTCTAGAAATGTAGATTATAAACATTTTATGATGAGAAAAGACTTAATCTATCAGGAAGTTACAAAAATTATAAACATATGTGCAACTGACAATAGAAATCCAAAATACAGGAAGCAAATACTGACAGAATTGAAAGGAGAAAAAGACAACTCAACAATAAAGTGGGGACATCAATACTTACTCTGAGTAGTGGAAAGAATAGTAAGCAGAAGATAAACAAGGAAATGGAAGACTTGAACAACGCTATAAACCAACTAGACTTAACAGACATCTATAGATCATTCCGACCAATAACTGTAGAATATATATTTTTCTGAAGTACACCTTGAGGATTCTCCATACCACAGCTTCTGCCATAAAACAACCTCCATGAATTTAAAACGATTTAAATCATACAAAGTTCTCTGATCACAATATAAAAATGTTAGAAAACAATGCAGATGGACATTTGAGAAATTCAAAAATATGTGGAAAATAAACAGCATAGTCCTAAATAACCAAAGGATCAAAAAAGAAATCACAAAGGAAATTATAAAATACCTTGAGATAAATGAACATGAAAATACAGCATATTGAAATTTATGAGTGGCAGCTAAAGCAGTGCTTAGAGGGAAATTTATAGCTATAATATCTAATAAGCAATAATAAATATATCTAATTAATAACCTAGCTTTCTATCTTAAGAAAACAGAAAAAAGAAACCAGTTAAGCCCAACACTTTCATAAGGAAGGAAATAAGGACAGAGTAGAAATAAATGAAGCAGAAAACATAAAAACTAGATAAAATCACTTATAGCAATAGTCGGTCTTTGAAAAGACTAAAATATTAAAAAGCCTTTAGTTACCCTTCCCAAGAAAAAAAATATATTCAAATTACTAAAATCAGTAATAAGAGAAGGGACATTACTACCACAATTAACAATCTGTTAACAAATAAGTTAACTTTACATGAAATGGACAAATTCTTAGAAAGACACAAACAACCAAAGCTGACTCAAGAATGGAAAGTCTGAATGTATCTATAACAAATAGAGTTTCAAGTAGTAATTTTTAAAAAGCCTCATGAAGAAAATCTTAGGGCCAAACTCAATCTAGCAACCCATTAAAAAAAAAAAAAAAGATTATATATAATGACCAAACAGGATCTATCCCAGGGATATAAGATTGGTTTAATGTCTGAAAATCAACTAACTTAATGCACCTTATCAATAGGATAAAAACAAAACCCACATGATCACCTCAAAAGATGCAGACAAAGAGCGTTTGACAAAATGTATCACCCTTGCATGATTGAAAAACAAACAAAGCAAACAAACAAAAAAACCCTTAACACACTAGTAGTAGAAGAGAACTTCCTGAACCAGATAAAGAACATTGACAAAACCCACAGCTAGCATCTTACTACACTGTAAAAGACTGAATGCTTTCCCCCAAGAGCGGGAACATGACAAAGATGTGCACTCTTGTCACCTATTCAACACTGTCCTAGGTTCTAGGTTCTAACCAGGGCAGTTAGGCAAGAAAAAGAAATAAAAAACATCCAGGTTGAAAAGTAAAACTTAAAACTATCTCTGCTTTCATACCACACGACTTGGTGTACAGAAAATTCTAAGGAATATGTTAAAATTTGTAGACATAAAAAATGAGTTAGCATGGTTTCAAGATACAAGACCAATGCACAGAAATCTATTTTTGTGTCTATTCTCTAACAGTGGATGGATAGCTAAATGCCCTTTTCCATCAGCTATGCCACGTAGGTAAAGAGAAATAAGGTCAATAAAACCACTTTGAATAAAGGAAGAATGCATACTCACCTCACATAGGCATCAAACAGTTTCAAAAATTAGAGCTTCCATTCTGCTGATTCCCGCCCCCATTCCCCAAAACAGATGGCTATTTTCACTACAGTCATTTTTTTATAATGTTTTTATTTATTTTTGAGACAGAGAGAGACAGAGCATGAGCAGGGGAGGGGCAGAGAGAGGGAGACACAGAATCTGAAGCAGGCTCCGGGCCCTGAGCTGTCAGCACAGAGCCTTCACTATGGTCATTTTTACTGAGAGAGACAAAACAAAGAAGAAAGCCCTTTTGGTTAACAAAGGAGTCTTCCAGGCATTTTTTCTTTCTTTTAGCACAGAACTATTTCTTTTCTCCACATGAAGACAGGGCATTCCAAAAAGTTCTTGCCATTGTAACAATATTCTCGTGGCCCAGAGAGAGCTGTGCAACAGCAATTGGAAACACAAATGGAGAATGCATGATCTATGGAAACACCCTTGATACCTTCCTTGGAGTAGGACAGAAGGTCTATAAGGACAGAACTTGCAGCAATGCTGACACAGGCTAAATATTTATCACACGTAGCATCTCTGAAGCAGGAAGTGGAGTGTCTAATAATGATGACTATTGGTGACACTAACGACGAGGGTGACAAGAGAAGACAATCAAGACTAGAACTGTGCAGAGGTATGGCACCATACACCATACTCTGTGGCTGAGTGCGTCACCAAAACCTAGTGCAAAGATCTTGGGTATCTATCACTAGGTCCTTGTGACATTTGTATATGTAAATTATTTAAAAAAAATTTTTTTTATTAACGTTTATTTATTTTTGAGACAGAGAGAGACAGAGCATGAACGGGGGAGGGTCAGAGAGAGAGGGAGACACAGAATCCAAAACAGGCTCCAGGCTCTGAGCTGCCAGCACAGAGCCCCTTGTGGGGCTCGAACTCACAGACTGTGAGATCGTGACCTGAGCCGAAGTCAGACGCTCAACCGACTGAGCCACCCAGGCGCCCCTATGTAAATTATTTTTGAATGGCTATATATTTTACTTCATATCGGTTTTTTTTTTCACTTTTTGTAGGGTGTGGGTGGGCTGTCACTAAAAAGCCTTAATTTAGACATTATTAAAGAGAAGAACTCAAATTGATTGGAGCTGACCGTGAGCACTGTTGAAGGACTAATCGAGAAGACCAGAGGAGGCTGCCCCTTATAAAATGGCATCTGAATTGGGACCAGTCTTTACAAAAACATTAAGCAATTAAAGCAATTGTTCTTTATATTAGTAAAAAGGGGTTAATAAATTAGCAAAGACAGGATTTTTTGAAACATGAAGAACTTTCTGTTTAATTTATATCACAGTGGGAAAACCTGTCTTAAGACGTAACATATTCTCCATCATGTGGAGGTGTTTAAGTAGAAGCAGGATGGTAATTTATCAGAGATGATGCTGAATGGGTCATGCAGAGGGGAGACTATTCTTTCAATCATTCAGAAATATTTATTGAGTGCTAACTATGAGAATTGGTAAATAGGCTTCTGGCTGCATGCCAGCTCCAATCAATTTGCAAGAAGCTTCCTGGGACAATGTTGAGAGGCACCAACTCTACAGCAAAGACCGCTATAATAGATTGGTCATGTCTATCACAGAAGTAGGAATGAGAATAAATAGATCACATTCCAGGTTGTTCTATTCCTGACCTATCTGTTTGCAAACCCTGTTAGACACTGAGAATACAATAGTAAACAGCAGAAGGGTAGTCCCTGCTTTCACGATGCATAAGAAAATAGACTTCTATGAATTTCTACCATTTGGGTTTCTAAGATAATATTGAAAAAGTCCCAAGGGATACAGGAGTGCTGAGGCATAGGGGCACTTGTACCCCAATGTTTCTAGCAGCACTCTCAACAATAGCCAAATTATGGAAAGAGCCTAAATGTCCATCAACTGATGAATGGATAAAGAAATTGTGGTTTATATACACAATGGAGTACTACGTGGCAATGAGAAAAGAATGAAATATGGCCCTTTGTAGCAACGTGGATGGAACTGGAGAGTGTGATGCTAAGTGAAATAAGCCATACAGAGAAAGACAGATACCATATGTTTTCACTCTTATGTGGATCCTGAGAAACTTAACAAGAACCCATGGGGAAGGAGAAGGGAAAAAAAAGAGGTTAGAGTGGGAGAGAGCCAAAGCATAAGAGACTCTTAAAAACTGAGAACAAACTGAGGGTTGATGGGGGGTGGGAGGGAGGGGAGGGTGGGTGATGGGTATTGAGGAGGGCACCTTTTGGGATGAGCACTGGGTGTTGTATGGAAACCACTTTGACAATAAATTTCATATATTAAAAAAAAAAAAAAAAGAAAAAGTTCTGTCCTAATCCCTTTCCACTAAGCTTACTGTTAGTGATATTTGAGAGAGAAAAAGTTTTCAGGTATGAAAGAAATGAGCAAGAATGTTTACTATAAAATATAGAAATTTTCTGTGGGATCAGCAGAAGCTTGTCTTCTTATAGATTGTCAGCAAGGGGTTGGAAAGTCTTCCCAGCCCTCTTCGCACCTGACCTTAGAGGGAAATGAGAAAGTCAGCACATGCATCATTTTACAGGAAGTGAGACTCCCCTATCAGTAGCTTTCCAGGTGAAAGCTAAGAAACGCTCTCAAACTACCTGTGAAAAAGATGACTAAACATCGGAGAGCTCCTATAGGGGTTGCTCTACTGAGAGTTGTTATTCACAGGGATTGGTTGGACATGAAAACAAAACTCCATCAGGCATTGTAGGTGATTCCCAAAATATTTGAAAATATGTCTTCTGTGAGATTCCAATCTAGCTGAAAAGATAGAACAGTTCCTCAATAGTATAAGAAGAGTGGAAGCTTTTGACAAAGGCCAAATGAGCAAGGAAAGATTAAAAGGGACTGTGTTGGGTGGGGGGATTGATTACTTAAGATGAGGGAAGAGAACACTTTCTACCAAAAGATAGGAACGGAGAGTCAAAATAAATCATCCATCAACCTAATAGCTACCTGGCCTACTAATCTTATGGTTCTCCAGGTAGAAAGGAGAATTTCACATGTGACATGGAATCCCCTGTAGTTTTAGTATCTTCACATTTTCATTTTCCAGGATACCTCTATGTCCCCTATATTTTTGCCACATCAGGCCACTCACAGAGCAGCCCGTCAACATTACATGCACTCGGTTCCTTGATTCTTTACCTTTTTTCAGCCTGGACTGTCCTCCTCTTCCTCCAAATACAGATCTAGCAAAACCTTTCTTCTCCATGAATCCTCTCTGATCCATCAGGAGGAATTAGCTGCCTTTTATCTTCAATGCAACCACATGTTCCTTGTGCTTTGTTTGGTATTTCCTATGTCCTACTTTGTTTTATATCATACTAAATCACGATTTAAATGATATATCATATTAAACAATGCTTTATATCACACTAAGATTGATAAACTGCACACCTGTTTCCTCCATTAGATTGTTAAGTCCTTGAGCAGAGCTGTATCACTCATTCACTTTTGTAATTTCATGGTTCCTGGTATAGTTCTTTGCAGACAAAAGGTGCTCAGTTTGTGCTTGTTGAATGGAGAATAGCCAACCCTGCAACCCGACACCAAGCTCCCTTCACCAATCTCCACATAAGTACTATAAGTATTTGTGGGGTGCAGCTTTACTATCTGTTCATGTGGAATCAACTATTACTTAGAGTGTAGTCCCGGAGCCCAGAATGCTAGTGTTCAAATCATCAGTAGCTGTGTAATCTTAGATAAGCTAATTAACATTTCTATGCTTCAGTTTCTTCATCTGCAAAGAGGGAAAAATAACACTTATGTCACTATATTGCCAAGCTTAAAATCTTAATCCACATAAAGCCTTAGAATGCAGTGTCTGTCACATAAAAACGTGATAAATACCAGTTATTTCTTTGTAAGCCTAATTATCTAATTCTAATTTTACCTTGGTTGGTAAAATTATTGTATTGACCTGTAGATACTTGTAGCAGACACCATTGTTTGCCTACTTAGTCCCCTCTCATTCTTTCCTGTTATTGGGATGTCCATCCACCTCTATGAACACACATGCTCAGACAAAGTGAACTCATCAGTTCAGGGGTAAATCCTGAATAATCTAACCTAAACGTGGTAATTTCCTTCTCCATAATTTAAAAGTGGGCCTGCAATGAGACAGCAGGAGAGACACTCTGAGAAACTTCTCAATTAGTTTTCTTTCTTCTTTCCTCCCTTCCTCCCTCCCTCCCTCTCTTCCTTCCTTCCTTCCTTCCTTCCTTCCTTCCTTCCTTCCTCCTCTCCTTCTTCCTTCCTTCCTTCCTTCCTTCCTTCCTTCCTTCCTTCCTCCTCTCCTTCTTCCTTCCTTCCTTCCTTCCTTCCTTCCTTCCTTCCTTCCTTCCTCCTCCCTCCCTCCCTCCCTCCTTCCTTCCTTCCTCCCTTCCTCCTTCCTCCCTCCCTCCCTCTCTTCCTTCCTTCCTTCCTTCCTTCCTCCTCTCCTTCTTCCTTCCTTCCTTCCTTCCTTCCTTCCTTCCTTCCTTCCTTCCTTCTAACTGAAGCAACATCCTTCCTTCCTATCATCTTCTTTCTTTCCTCCTTTCCTTCTAACATCCAGAAAACACAGTTCTTCTGCTGTTAAATGTGATCCCCAGGTCTACAGCAGCCATTTTATGACTGTGAGTGTCATGGCTACACTGATGATAGACACATTAATGATGGCGAAGCAGATAGAAGAGCTTGGATTCAAACTGATATCATTGATTCCATTTACTTTCCAAACTTTTATAAGTATAAGAAACATCGATGGTGCAATTTCTTAAAAGTATAAATTCTCAGGTCCTAACCCAAGCCCCGGAATCAGAACATCCAAGAGAAAGGGGTGGAAAACTGATTTTTAAGCGGTGAATCTTATTATCAGAAAAACTCAGAAACGCTAATTTAATCTATTTTTATCTTGGCTCTCTATTATTTCACCTGAACTATCCTCCCTGATATAATAATTTCCTTTAGCATACCGAGTATTGTAGAATTTCGGTGAGAATCTCTCCTTGAAGTTGGAAATGACTTAAATAATGTCACATTCAGTTACAGGAACTGGGGTAAGGTGTCTTCTTCTGGCCCCTTCCCAAGCTCCCCAACTCCTCCAGTACACGGTTGCCTTCAGGGCGCAGAGGCATCAAGGAATTTTTAAAGCAACCTTGAAAGTCAAATCAATAAGTCACTATGTTGTGCTAACAGACGCTCACGCAAAGCAAATTATAAAGAGGAATAAAGTTTAACCAAACCACACCTCAATTAGGCTCCTAATGGCGCCCAGCTAGCTACCCTGTCTGGATTCAACTTGCTTTCATTTTAGGATTTAAGATTTCTGACCCTGCTAGACTCACCCTTGGTACCTATTACGGGCTGCGTTGTGTGACCTCCCAAAGTTTATATGTTGAAGCCCTAACCCCTACCTACCTCGGGATGTGGCTGAATTTGAAGATACGGTATTTAAATAGGTGATTAAATTAAAGTGAGGTCATACGCGTGGTCCCTAATCCAGTATGACTGGCGCCCTTATGAGAAGAGATTACAACAGACACACACAGAGCAAAGACGATGTGAAGTCACTGGAGAGGATAACTATCTACAAGCCAAGGAAAGAGGCTTTCGGAAGAAAACGGCCCTGCCACTGCTACGGTTCTGGACTTGTAGTCTCCTGGTCTGTTAAAACATAATAAATTTCTATTGTTTAAGCCGGCCAGTCTGATGGCCACCCTAGCAAATGAAAGCAGTGCCTTTTACACATGACTGTTCTCAATGTACCTCACTGCTGCTCTGGTGTCACTTGAATCACGGACAAAGCCCACACCTTAACCCTCCAGTCTTGCTAACAACAGAGCCCACTTTAGGATTTTGTTTCTGTCCACACGAGTCATTTATGGGCGTAACATTGCAGTCAGAAGGAAGACATTTCCTTTACTACAAAATAATACTTTGGTGTATTCGCTTTGCTACTCAACTTTAAACTCTTTGCTGGAAGAGATTAGCCCTCGGTTTGTGTGTATCCCATCAACATCCATTTTATAATGGTCCGTTTTCCCCTCCCCTGATGATGTCTCGAGGATAAAACTGCCTTGCTCATCTTTATTTTTCCAACACCTATCACAGGGACTTGCACATCACAGGCATGCCAAAAATGCCTGCTAAAGAATGAATAGTTAAAAAATGAACAAATTCGTGAATATATGAAGCACAAGTAACATCAGCTCAGAGAAACAGTACACTATTATGCCCCAACTGGGCACTTGATAAATATGCCAACTAGCTGACTAGCGAGCAGAGCAACTCTGTAAAGATAACAAATCACATCACTTTCCCTCAGCTAGATTGATTACACGTATTACCGTGGCTATTTCTTTTCGGCAACATTTTTCATTATAGGGAATATTAATGAGTTAACAAGGACCCTATCTCTTGTTTATCTCCTTTCCCATTTTAACAAGTAATTCTGATGCTAATTGACAAATCTCTGGATTTATAATAATCTGGCCACTACGGAAACAGCAGTGTGGTGCAACATTAACACAAAAAATTCCTTGTTCAGAAATAATTACTGAAATTCCGTGGTAAAATGTGAAAACATATCAATAACAATACTCTCTGTAGGTAGGAAGTTTTTCCAGGCTTTTCAGGTCACAATTTTTTCATCTATCAATTGATATCTATGTATGTAGCCTCTAAAATATACAACGTGCTAGGCCAGTCATCAGTGAGGACAGAAAACATCAAATTTTGCTCCCTGACTTCCAACTTGACTGTGTTGCACAGATATGTACAGATTAAAAGTTTAAATGCCAGAGTAACAGGTATTGTGAGCATCCAATAACTTATATGTAAGTTAGTATGCAAAAAACTTGATATAGATAATTTGTATCATGTAGAGTTTCCTGCAATATGTTTCATTTTAGAGAATATAGATGAAATGTGTGTGTGTGTGTGTGTATTTGAAAAATATTGTAGGAAACAAAGAATATCGGTCTAGAAAGATAAATACCAAACTGTAGTGGTGGTTATCTTTGGGTGGTAAGGTCCTGACTCATTTTGAAATGTCTGTTTTATACTTTACTGTATTATGTGAATTTTTACCAGTGTACATGTGATAGCTTTGTTTAATTAAAAAAATGAGGCTGTGAATTGTAACCACCAAATGAGGGAGGATATAAAGGGTAAATGCTAAGACTCCAAAGGAAGAGCATGTAAGTAGGGCTGGAATATCCAAGAACAGCATTGTGGAAGAGGCTGGATGTGAGCTAGGCTTTGGATGATGGCTAAGGCTGAATTAGTTGAAGATATGGAGTCTACTCATAGCTACGTTGAAACATGACCTCCAAGCTAATACAAAGTAACTCCACATACTGACTCACCGCAAAAGTGAATCATAGGGCCCTCAAGAATTGTTGACATTAATTTCCCCAAACACATCTCATTTATTCACTGCTCTTTTTCTCTTGTTATCTGGCCTCAGAATCTCGGTCTTGACCCATGCTTGTAATTCTATGACTGGTCTTTGGATCCAACCTTCAAAGTGGTTTTTCTACCTTGGTGTCTGTCTTTTCTCAAGGACATTGCCCTAGATACTCCCCTCTTACTTCTTCTTTCAACCCACATTAAGGAGCATGACCCACCATAACTCACCCCAGAGCTCCTCCCCCTGTCCTGGCACTAGCAAGCCCCACAGTGGGGACCGCCTAGTCCTCATCAACCCTACAGGAGACTGTGTTTCATTCCAGACATGGGAAATGGTATGGCAAAGTATGTATTATATACAAAGAGTGTTCAGAAGTCAATGTTCAGATTTCAGAGGCAGGGTTTGTCCAGGGAAATCAAGGAAGAAAAAAAAACAATAATGCTGCCAAAGACCTTAAGGGTACTAGTTTCCTATGGCTATGACAAATTACCATAAGCATGATGGCTTAAAATAGCACAAACTGATTATCTTACTATTCTGTAGGTCAAAAGTTTGATACGGGTGGACTAAAAAAAATCGAGATATTGGAAAGGTTGTGAAGCTGCAAAGGAGAATCTGTTTCTTCATATTTCTTGTTTCTAGAAGCTGCCCACATTCTTTAACTCCTAGCCCCCTTCCATCTTCAAAGCCAGCAATAACTAGTTGAGTCTTTCTGGAATGTCACTCTGACTTTGACTTCTGCCACTTTCAAGGACACTTGTGATGACATTACCCACCCCCTCAGATTATCCAGGAAAATCTCTCTACCATAGAGTCAGCTGATTCTAACAGTCTGAGTTCCATCTGCTACCCTAAATTCCCTTCGCCATGTGATGTAACACATTCACAGGTTCTGGGCGTTAGGATGTGGCCATCTTTGAGAGGGCATTATTCTGTCTGCCATAGGGGGATTAAAGATTTGAATGTTGTCCTCTAGATAATGGGGAAATGCTGAGAGTTCTTAATAAATGATAATGTAAAAGGAAAATTAAGATGCATCATTTGGCTCATTTATCACCAAAACATGAAGCATTCCCGCCCTTAAATGATGCAATTCTAGATCGTATCATCAGGAGATTCACGTCTAATTTTGCAACTCCACTTTGCCAAGAGAAATGCGATCACAGAGATCACAAGATACCTCAAAGCGGCAAATTGCATACGAAGTTGATCAAAAAGTAACACGACAGAACCATCTGATGAGGCCAATGCTCCTTGCACCTCCCCAGCTCCGATATTCTGTGTCCGTACAGATCGGTGCTTTCTTTGCAGCAGATGGTCGTAGGTTCGACTCAACCAATCTCAATTCTCCATCATATTATTTCTCTCCATCTTCCTGTGACTTCCTGCCACCCCCCAAAATTAATGTCAGACAGGCCTTTGTGCTTTGGCTGACATTCAAAACTGTCACCTCCATGCACACATTAACTCCAAGGCCTCTGTCATCCCTCACATTAAAATTCTGTCACCAGGAGTCAGCACAGCTTGACTCAGCAAGCTAAGGGGCTGGTTCTGAGCAGGATGCAGTGACAGCAGGCTTCACGTGTGACAACTCCGGTCAATTTGACAGCAATAAGACACCCTCCTTAGAACCAGTTGCAGCTCTTGTTGACCCGAGTGGGCAGGTCATCCTTCTGAGCAGTTCCCTCCCCTTCCCATGAGAAAGAAAGGCCAGAGGTTATGAGACTTCGGTTGTGAATATTTTATGGCTAAATGACCATAACCGTGAAGAACAATTAGTAAATTCCACAACCTAGGTGAACATACTAATTGCCAAGGGTGACCATTTGTTGGCTTAAGACCGATTCTGTAAAGTGATAGCCCAAGAAAATAAACCCATAGTGTGGACAGTGGGCTGTTGGCCATTCTGGGTGGAATCCTAGCATGAAAGAGGACTGTGAAGTCACCCACTAAGCCTTCCTCAATTTATAAATGGTGCCCAGAGAGGTCAAATTTCCAGGAACTCCTCTATTAATCACTACCAAAGCCACTCACGTGCTCCTCAATTTCTTCATGCCTGCCCTTTTTCATGCATCCCCCACCCACACTGGATAGGTTGTGCAGCTAGTGCCACTGTCTGTGACTGGGGACCAAAAACTTGTGATGATCGGAGTTTATTCATTCATTCATTCACTCGCCTTTTCAGACAAAGCAAACTTATAACCTAAATTACATAATTAGACTGATATATATATATATATATATACACACACATATAGACTATATATGGACTATACATGGACTAGGCTAAAAAATGGTGAACATCAAAGCATTCACTTCAACATTTAACTTCTTCTGTGAGGTTTTAAAAAAAAATTTTTTTTCTTAATGTCTATTTATTTTTGAGAGACAGAGAGGGACAGAGTGCAAGTTGGGGAGGGGCAGAGACAGGAGACACAGAATCGGGAGCAGGCTCCATGGGGCTTGAACTCACGAACCGCGAGATCATGACCTGAGCCGAAGTTGGATGTCTAACCAACTGAGCCACTCAGACGCCATACTTCTTCTGTGAGGTTTTTTATGACTTCTTCCCAACACCCAGGAGAAACGAGTGTCTCACTTCTATCATCATTTGTCTTAATTCCATTTAATTTTGTAATATGTAAAACATTCATGTTATTTACAGGGAAATCCCACATCTGCTCACACAACTCTCTTAACTACCCCTGTCCCCCAACTTCAATCCCCCTGTCTCCTATAGATAATTATTTCCATTCATCTCTGGTTTATCGTTGCCCACTATGGTCTTTGGATACCTCCATCAAGGTATGCTCGTTTGTGACCCATGAGAGATAGGTTTCTCTCTCCCATGAAACTGGAAATCTCTCGATAGCAGGGAACATGTTTTATTGGTCATTAAGGTGGCAAAGCCTACCATGAATTTGGTAAACACTAGATCTCCTTAAATGTTTGTAGCCTGTTGGATGAAAAGCCCCGAGAACTCCGTACCTCATGGGCACAAGCACATCTCATTCAGCTGGCTGGACTTTTATTCTTAAGTGACTGTCACAGCCATAACGTCATCGTGTCTATTGGGAGGGAAATAGTACAGAATGACTACAGCGGACATTGGACTTAGAGCCAGCAGAAGTGGGATGGAGCTTTGGCTCCTCCAGGAATGATTCTGAGCTTGGGGCAAGTCACTTGAAATCCCTGAGCCCGTGTCATTATCTGTAAAATGTGGTTGGTAATAAAGGGTGGGCTACTTTGAACCTTTGCCTGATGTGATGCTCCTGAATCACAGGACCAGATGACCCATAAAGACTGTCCCCAGAAGAGTCTCTAGCCGCCTTTTAACTTGATTCTCTCTTTACCAGGGATTTGGAGCAGAAGATGTCACAAAACCACTACCGGAGGGGAGATTGGGGTAGAGAGTATAGGATCGTGGAAAAGGAAGTGGAAAGTAAGCCGACGATAATCATCGAGTTCAAAGACTGTCATCCCAGACTTGATCTCCTCCAGACACTGTTCACAGCCATCCCAGACTTCCGGGACTTAATACTGCTGCTCTTGGAACATGCGACTCCATCCAGCATGAGTGTGTGACACACATTGGTGTGTCAGCATGAGGCTGGCCAAATACACAAACAAGCGGTAAAGACAGTCCTTGGGAGACACTTAAGTGTAAGACAGATGATGCAGGTATAGGCTTGAGGTGACTCTATTCCGACAAGACAAATCTTTCGGTGGCAGCTAGTTGCTGAGAGCGGGTCACCATAAAAGCAGTAAAAGCAGTGGGACATTTTCTCTTCGGTGATAGTAGCAACTAATGTTTCTATAGCACTGCAGAATTCACAAAGAAATTTCATGTACGTGATCTCATTTGAGCCTTTCTGCAGTCTCGTATGCATTATTTTCCCCATGTTGCGGCTGATGAAACAGAAGTTCAGAAAGCTTAGGGGATTTTTTTTAATGAAGCTCATATAGCCCTTAATCGACAGAACTGGGATTCCGATGCAGCATTTTTGATGCCAAAATTGAGGCTTTAGGCCCAGAGCTGCAGGGCCGGGGAACAGCATACCTGACAGCCTGCTGAACCTTACTGGTCTCTTATAGCCACACGTTGCAGACTTCTACTTCTCTCATTATGGTTTTGTGTTCTGCTGTATCTGTTGCCTAAACCTAACTGGGCTCGCAGGCCTATATTCATCCTAAGTAGGCCAAGGCTACTTTAAATAATATATCTGATTCTTGGGGCCCCTGGGTGGCTTAGTCCCTTAAGCGTCTGGCTCTTGATTTCGGCTCAGATCATGATCTCACTGTTGGAGAGACTGAGCCCCGCATCAGGCTCTGCACTGACTGCATGGAGACCGCTTGGGATTCTCTGTGTCCCTCTCTCTGTGGCCCTCCCCCATTCGTGCTCTCTCTCTCAAAAGAAATAAATACACATTTGTAAAAAGATGAATATATATATATATATATATATATATATATATATATATATGATTCTTAAAATACTCATAGACTTCTCAGGATCCACATAAGAATGAAACCATATGGAAACCAATTTGACAATAAACTTCATATATTGAAGAAAAAAAAAAAGAAAAAATACTCATAGACTTAATGTCTTTAGAGAAGTTTAGCTTTACAGAAAATATTTTTTAGAAAGTACAGAGTTCCCACCCTCCCTATATCCAGCTTTTCCTATTATTCACACCTCTTTTTAGTGTGGTGGTATGTTTGTTATAAATGATGAGCCAATACTGATGCATTATTATTAACTAAAATCCAGTCTGCAATAGCATTCACTGTGCTGCATATTCTATAGGTCTTGGCAAATGTAAAGTGCTATGTATCCATCATTACTGTGTCACAAAGAGTAGTTTCACTACCTGAAAGTCCCCTCACTCTACCTGTTTGTCCCTCCCTCCCCCCCTCCCTCCCCCAGAACCCCTTGTAGCCACTGATCTTTTGTGCTATCTCTATAGTTGTTCTTTTTCCAGAATGTCATAGAGTTGGAATCATACAGTATGTAGCCTTTTCAGAATGCCTTCTTCCATTTAGAAATATATGCTTAAGGTTCCTTCATGTCTTTTCATGGTCTGATAGCCCACCTCCTTTTGGCATCGAATAGTATTCCAGTATATCACAGTTTGCTTATCTATTTACCTATTGAGGGGCCTCTTTAATGCTTCCGAGTTTGGGCAACTATGAATCAAGTTGCTACAAATAATGCATTTGTGTATGTGAGTTTTCAACTCCTTTGGGTTGAAAGGAACATGCATGAAAAGTGTGTTTAGTTCTGTAGGAAACTGCCAAGCTGTCTTCCAAAGCGATGGTACCATTTTTCATTCCCATCAGAAATGAATGAGACTTTCTGTTGTTTTGCATCCTTGTCGGCATTGGCGATTTCATTCTGACCACCTAATCGGCATAGTGTTTCCCTGATGACATATCATCTTGAACATCTTTCCGTTTACTTATTTGCCATCTGCATATCATGGTGAGGTGTCTATTCAGATTTCATGCCCATTTTTAAAATCGAGTTGTTTGTTTCCTTACTAGAGCCAATGTAATTTTTTAATTTACATTTTAGTTAGTTAACATACAGTGCAATCTTGGTTTCAGGAGTAGAGTTCAGTGATTCATCACTTACGTACAACACCCAGCGCTCGTCAGAAAAGTGCCCTCCTCAGTACCCATCACACATCTAGCCCATCCCCCACCTTCCTCCCTCTGTCAACCCAGTTTGTTCTCTATCCTTAAGAGTCTTGTGGTTTGTTTCTCTCTCTTCCTCCCCTCCTTTCCCATATGTTCATTTTTGTTGTTGTTTCTTAAATTCCACCTGTGCACGAAATCATATGATACTAATCTTTCTCTGATTGACTTATTTTCACTTAGCTCCCTCCACATGATTGGAAATGGCAAGATTTCATTTTTTTTGATCACTGAGCAATATTCCATTGTATGTGTATATATATATATTTTTTAATTGAGTGTTTATGTATATATATATATTTTTTTTTAATTGAGTGGTTTGTTTTCTTATTAGAGCCAGGGCAATTTTTCTTTTAAACTCACTCTGAACATTCCAGCACTCATGAGCCTTATCCCTCTGAATACCTGTGGCTCACATTGTCTGTAGACCAATTACTTCCCATGGATTATGCCCCCCACCCATCACTTTACTTTCCATGCCTACTGCAGCCTCCTGAACTTGATGATAAGCATCTTCAAAGAAGGAATCAATGTTGTGCATCCTTGAACCATCCACAATACCTACCTACATGTTCTGTACATAGTAGGTACTCAGAATTTTTTTTTTTACCAACCAAAAAAGTTGATAACCTGGATAGTAATACAGTGAGAACCAAGACTTTCTGTAACCAGAACATGAAGGAACAAAGTAGAGTAGATGAGGTTTCAGGATATCTGTGGTAGGTCTTGTTCTCAGAGGAACTTATTTCTTGGGCTTCTTTTTTTTTCAGTTTCTTTTGTTGTAAAATATCTGGTATGAAAAGCAAACATTCTGGGGCGCCTGGGTGGCACAGTCGGTTAAGCGTCCGACTTCAGCCAGGTCACGATCTCGCGGTCCATGAGTTCGAGCCCCGCGTCGGGCTCTGGGCTGATGGCTCGGAGCCTGGAGCCTGTTTCCGATTCTGTGTCTCCCTCTCTCTCTGCCCCCTCCCCCATTCATGCTCTGTCTCTCTCTGTCCCCAAAATAAATAAACATTGAAAAAAAAATTAAAAAAAAAAAAAGAAAAGCAAACATTCTGTGGCTATGAAATCACTTTGGATGTTTGTGAAAGAACTTCCCTCTACCATCTAAAATTTTTATGTCCTTGTTTTATGTTCTCTCCCCAACGTGGAAGAAGGCAAATCAAGATAAAATCTTGTGCCTACCTACAATTCAAGGGCCATTAGTTTGTGGGAGTTGGAACTCTAAACAACCCAACCATCGCTGAACTTACAAAATGTCTTAATTGGGTGTAATATCTTGTCTTTAATAGAGGCTAATAGAGAATGAAAGGTTGAAAGCGACATCGTAGACATAAAACAGACAATTCAAGTATAGTCCGCTCTGGGATTGCACCAGGCCCAAGAAGCCAATAATTCTATTTATTCATTCAACTGGTTCATTCATTCATTCATTCATTCATTCATTCTTCTCTGACTAAAAAGAATAAAACTCAGAGCTCTTTGTATTTAAGCAGCATATGTCTATGTGAAAAATGAAAACTGCCAGTGTCTACAAATGAGGCTTTGTGAGGTCGAGAGGTCAGCCTCAGTCAATGAATTCCAGATGTCTGAGTATGTATTTGTCATTTCTTTGGGGGGGAGGACGGATTCTAATAGTCAAGACAAGACCTGAGAGAATAGTACTGCTAAAAGAAAGGCTGTGTCAAGGACCTTTTATGTTACTGGTTAATTAAGTTGTCCAGGGGGCTCATTTTATAAGATTGGTTAATATACCCAAGTCTTTAGATAATTGTAAATTATAAAATGCAGGGGTAGGAAGAGAGGGAAGGAGTAGAGAAAAACCAAAAACAAATCAACAAATCACAAGTGGTACAAAATTTCTTGAAGCTTACAAGTTTGTTTCAACACACGAAGTAAATTGGTAGGCAGATTTGGAAAGTCTCTTGTGCATGGAAAGACTTCCAGAATGAACTCATGCATTACTGTTCTGTCTACTGCACTGGCTGTGTGGCTGTGGTTATGCCATGGACACTACAAGTCTCTGCGCTGTCCTCTGGGTAGGGAGACTAGTAAACAGTCTCCCATCTCTACGAAGGGTTACTGAGAGAAATCAGATATTATTTACGTTCCATTATGTTAATTCAGTAAAAGTGCCTAAAAACAGGAGCCAGTGTCTCTACCAGCATTGGAAGTTGGTCTTGGAATTTGGAATCCTCTGACACATCGACTTGAGTATAAGGTTAACCTTGGAAACTCTTACTGAATATAAAAGCAGATGCTACTCATGTAGTTTCTATTCAGAAAATTACAGATGATTTTTCAACGTTTTAAGAAAACATGTTATTTTATCTTACTATTCTGATTATGTTCCTATACCAAGTGAATAAAAATGTTTAGCTATTTCCAGTGTAACCGTGATGTATTTAATTGAAAAGAAATGTGTTAAATGTAAAACCATGATAATTCTCGGGGGGGGGAGGGGTAAAAAGGCACTAGAATGACTGGTATGTTTAATAGCCTAAAAATTCAACTATATTTCACATACCTCAGGTGCATTGCAGGCGTGCAGACATCTGCGTCGTGAATTTTAATTGGGTTATCTTGATGTCCAGGGTCAGATGGACACATTGGGCCTTCATTAGGTTATGTGGAACCCCAAAATAAGATTATTTGCATTTTTTTCTCATAATTTATCTACGTGGTTAATGTTGCTAGCGCAGAGAATGTTTTATACTTAGCATCATTTTTCTCCATTCGGTACGGTTAGGAGAATCTTTTTTTTTTTTTAACGTTTATTTATTTTTGAGACAGAGAGAGACAGAGCATGAATGGGGGAGGGTCAGAGAGAGGGATACACAGAATCTGAAACAGGCTCCAGGCTCTGAGCTGTCAGCCCAGAGCCCGACGCGGGGCTCGAACTCACGGACCGCGAGATCGTGACCTGAGCCGGAAGTCGGACGCTTAACCGACTGAGCCACCCAGGCGCCCCCGGTTAGGAGAATCTTTGATGCCAGGAGAGACAGACCCTGGCTTAACAGCCCCCAAATTTCAGTTGCTAACAACCACAAAGCTTTATTTCTCACTCACATTACATATTGGTGGCAGTTTTGCTTTTCTTCCATGGGTCTTCTTAAAGAAATGTAGAATCTGGAGTAAGAGAGGAGCCCCTCTCTGCTCAAGACAGAGGGAAAGAGTAAGAAGATGGGCCAAAACTCTGTAATGCCTGTTGGAAGCACACTTCCTTGGCCAAAACCGGACTTCGAGCCACAACATCTGGCCAAGCCCAATATCTACGGTGGGTAAACTTCTCCAGGAAGGCACCAAATCCTTTATAAACTTCCTAGAGGAAGTGGGGAGGGAATAATTAGAAACAATACCAATTCACCATACCACCTGTCACATTTTTTTAAGAAAGATATGTATCTCTTGATATGGGAGAGATGGCAATGATCTGTGTTTAACAAAAATCTATGAAACGGGCAGTCAATTATAACAGATATCTTTCTTTTTTCCCTTTCTCCCCTTTTCCCTCTTTTTCTCTTTCTCTCTGAATGTCTTAAGTACTCCAGAATTACTCCAAATGATTCATCCTTTGTTCTGAAATCCAGGCGAGGCTGTGCCTGCTTGAGTGGCTAAAGTTAAACAAAGCTCCATGGCTTTGAGTGAGAGACAGGACCAGATCATCAGCCGCATATACATCGATCACAGAATTACATTCCTTTGTGTTTGTAAACACAGAACAAATTCAAGATATCAGTGGATTGATTGATCAGGACTTTTCACATTTACAGGAATCGCCTGGGGAATCTTCTCACACAGGCTCTGAACGAGTAGATCCAGGGTAAAGTCAAGTATTCTACGCTTTCTAAACAAGCTTCCAGGTGATGCCAGCTACCAACCCAGGGACCACACAGGGGGTAGCAGTCGACAAGACAGCTCCTGAACTTCTTTCAAAGCTTGATGTTCCCCAACGTCACTTCAATTAGTTTCCCACACCCACATGGCTTGAATAAAGGTACATACAAACTGTATACGAAAGAGGGTGCTTAAACTTTTATTACATTGCTTCTTAATCAAAGGGACAGGGTTTTACCCATCTTTGTGTCCTCCTAGCCAACAGTGCTGTGCCATATGGGTGACTGATTCTACACAGCAGCTAGAACCACAAATGCTAAGCTTAGGTGGAGAGGGAGGGATGCATTTCAGAATGGGATTCAGGAGCGTTTATGGATATTAAAGTAAACATCCCTCCAGAAAAGAGGGCCTTGTTCCCTTTATGGGCCCCTGCCCATTGGGATGGGATGGTTTCTGCTAACCCCTTACTTATACTTCAGTGCACATCCTTGCCTCAGGGACTTCCCACGATTAAGATTGATCATCTCAATCTTAGGAATGGGCTTCATTTACAAGGAAGGCAAGGCCATTCAATTCCAATTAACTGCACAGTTCTTGTGTAAAAAAAAAAAAAAAAAAACAACCTTAAACTTGTAGACTATTTAAAGAAAAGCTAAAGTCCCCACCCTTACTTTTTCATAAAACAGAATTGTCCTGACAGGGCTTTCCTGTTCTTTTGAGTCAATAAGGCTCAAAGAGCTTAAAAATAGATGATGGTTTTACATTTATCATTTGAACAAACATGGGAAATTCGGAAATAGTTGCCATGGAATTCCGGGAATAATTTTTTCCATCTCCACAGTTGGCAAAGTGGTTCTTAGGGAACCATAGACGACATAAATGCACGCGCTGGGGATGTCTTGGCACCTAGCCTCCTAAGACATAATGTCATTTGAGGCCAATCTCACTTAGAGGGCACACTAGCGATTTCAAAAATGCTGCTAAGGAGCACAGTGATGCTTCCTCGCTCAGTGAAACTCTCTCTCTTGGGGCACTGATGATTGTAAGACACCACCAAGACTCCATTTTCCACTCGCAACATTTCCTCATATTCCCAGGTGTGTGTTGGTGAGAGCTAGGGAGCGGAAGGTTAAGGAATAAACTGATATAGAAAAAGGAAAGGTGCTAAAAAGGCCACCGAGCTAGAACATGTGTAGATCTGGGTTACAATTTCAGGTTTGGCAATAGTTAGCTGTGGACCTTGAGCAATTGACACAACAGGACAGGCCTCCTTTTCCTTATCTTTTAAAAAAAAGGATTCCTAAGATTTCCCAGGACCTTTCCAGGTTTGCTTCTAAAAGGAAAAACAGTAACAGTACATGATAATCTCATTGATGGCCACATGGTAGGCTTTAATGTATAAGCATATGGGCTGCATAACGTATAATGTATGCAGCTGATATTCATATAGAGATGAACTAATAGGAAAGAAGGAAAAATAGGCACCTGTCGATGAGGGGCTGGGACCGGAAGTCAGAAGAATTATTTCTTTTTTTTTTTTAAGTTTTATTTAAATTCCAGTCAGTAAACATACCATGTAATACTAGTTTCAGGTGACAACATAGTGACTCAACACTTCCATACATCACCGGGTGCTCATCACGACAAGTGCGCTCCTTAAATCCTATCACCTATTTCCCCCATCCCCCTACCCACCTCCCCTCTGGTGACCTTCAGTTTGGTCTCTATAGTTAAGGGTCTGTTTATTGATTTGTCTCTCTCCCTCTCTTTTTTCCTCTTTGCTCATTTGTTTCTTAAATTCCACCTATGAGTGAAATCACATGGTATTTGTCTTTCTCTGACTTATTTCACTTAGCATAATACTCTCTAGCTCCATTCACATCATCCCAGGAATTACTTCATTCATTTATTTAGGGTTCATTCATACACCGTTCATTTATTCAGAAATATTCGTTGAGAGCCGACCATTTACCAGTCACTAGAGTAGGGTCTGGAATATGACAAAGAAAAAGCAGACTTTCCTGTCCTTTTGGAATGGATATTCTCCAGGACAGATAGGTAATATATTTAAAAAAAAAAAAAAACAACAAAACCCAAACATGATATCTGAGGATTAGTATAAATGTCTCAGAGAAAATAAATGAGGCAAACAATCCCCAAGTAACAAAGGGGCTTAGGGTGTTTGAGGAAGAACAAAGAAGCCAGTGTAGTTAGAATGTACTGAACAAGACAGAGAATGTATGAGAAAGTTGCAGTTAAGACTCAGGCCTTGCAGAGTCTTAGAGATCATGGTAAGAATTTGGGGTTTTACGAGTAAAAGGGAATCATTGAAGAATATTAGGGGGGGAAGTGACACTTACACTTTATATCAATCTTTCTGGCTTTTGTGTGGGAAAAGAAAGGAGGATGTTGGATAGAGGGGAGAGAATTAGTGATGGACTTGTGGATTTTTATTTATTTTACAACCGCTTATGGCCAGTTAGAATCATTATTCTTTTATGATTAGATTTTCCCAAATTTGTCCTAGGGTGGGAAATAGGTGGGAGGAATAGTTAAAGCTGACTTCTGTGATGTGGGCACCATTTTAAAATTCTGCCAATAGTGTCGAAGGGTTCCGGCTTCTTCACATTCCACCACCACTTAGTATAGTGTGTGTGTGTGTGTGTGTGTGTGTGTGTGTGTGTGTGTGTGTGTGTGTTTGGGTTTGGGGGCTTTGTTTTGTTTTGTTTTCTTAAGAATAGCCATACTAAAGGGGTGAAGTGAAAAATCTTATTATGGTTTTGATTCGTATTTTATTGATGCTTACTAGTGTGAGCAACTTTTTGTATGCCTATTGACCATTTGTATATCATCTTTGGAGAAATATATATGGTCAGGTCCTTTGCCCATCTTTTAATAAGGTAATCTGATTTTTTTGTTGTTAAGTTATAGGAGTCCTTTGTATATTCTGGATATTAACCCCCTATCAGATATATGATTTGCAAATATTTTACCCCATTCTGTAGATTGCCTTTTCACTCTGTTGATTGTGTCCTTTGAGGAACAACAGTTTTTAAGTTTGATGTAGTCCCTTTTGCCTATTTTTGCTTTTGCTGCCTGTACTTCTGGTGTCATAGCCAAGAAATAATTGCCAAACCCAATGTCATGAATCTTTTCCCTTGTTTTATTCTAGAAGTTTTACAGTTTTGAGTCTTAGGTTTAGGTCTTTAATACATTTTTATACATGGCATAGAATAAGGGTCTGACTTCATTTACATCTAGTTTTCCAAACACCATTTAATGAAGAGAGTATCCTTCCCTGTTCAAATGGTCATAGCACCCTTGTCAAAGGGAATTTGTTCCTATTCTCTGCATTCTATTCCTTTGCTCTATACAGCTGTTTTTATGAAAGTACCACACTGTTTTGATTACTATAGCTTTGTAGTAGGATGTTTTGATATCAGCAAGTGTAAGTCTTCCAACTTTGTTCTTCTTTTTCAAAATTGTTCTGGCTATTTGGGGTCCTTTCAGATTCCATATGAATTTTAGGATGATGTTTTTCTATTTCTGCGAAAAAAAATGCTCTCAGGTCTTGACAGAGATTGCATCGAATATATAGATGTGTTTGATTAGTATTGACCTCTTATTTTTTTTACATTTTTTTATATTTATTTTTGAGAGACTGAGAGAGACAGAGCACAAGTCGGGGAGAGGCAAAGAGAGAGGGAGACACAGAATCCGAAGCAGGCTTCAGGCTCTGAGCTGTCAGCACAGAGCCCTGCGTGGGGCTCCGACTCATGAATGGCAAGATCGTGACCTGAGCCCAAGTCAGGCACTCAACTGACTGAGCTTCCCAGGTGCCCCAGTTTGAAAAAAAAATTTTTTTTAATGTTTATTCATTTTTGAGAGAGAAAGAGACAGAGACGAGCCGGGGAGGGGCAGAGAGAGAGGGAGACACAGAATCCGAAGTAGGCTCCAGGCTCTGAGCTGTGAGCACCAAGCCTGACGCGGGGCTCAAACTCACAAACCGTGAGATCATGACCTGAGCTGAAGTTTGACGCTTAACCGACTGAGCCACCCAGGCACTGCAGTATTGACCTCTTAACAATATTGTCTTCTCATCTGTGGACATGACATGTCTTTCCATTTATTTGTAACTTCTTTAATTTCTTTCAGCAATGTTTTATAGTTTTCAGTGTACAAGCCTTTCACCTCCTTGGTTAAGTTTATCCCTAAATATTTGATTATTTTTGATGCTATCATAAATGAAATTGCTTTCTTAATTTCCTTTCCTGATTGTTCATTCTTGGTGTGTAAAAATGCAGCTAATCTACGTGTGTTGATTTTGCGTCCTGTTCAACTCTGTTGAATTTATTAGTTCTAACAGGTGTGTGTGTGTGCGTGCATGTGTGTGTGGGTGTGTGCGTGTGTGATATTTAAGGTTTTCTACATATAAAGTCATGTCATCTGTGTACAGAGATAATTTTATATCTTCTTTAACAACTTGGATGTCTTTTATTTCTTTTTCTTGACTAATTACTCTGGCTAGAACTTCTAACAATATGTTGAATAGAAGTGATAGGAGTGAGCATCCTTGTCTTATTTCTGATCTGAGAGGAAAAGCTTTAGGCTTTAATCCTTAAGTATAATGTTAAGTATAATCCGTAAGTATAAGCCTTTCATATTTGGCCTTTATTATTTTGAGGTGGTTTCCTTCGTTTCCCAGTTTGTTGACTATTTTGGTCATGAAGGGATGTTGAATGTTACCAAACGCTCTTTCTTCATCAATTAAGATGATCCTGTGGTTTTTGTCTTTTATTCTGTTAGTCTGGTGTGGCAGGACTATTGCTTTTGGGGTACCTGGCTAGCTCAGTCGGTAGAGCATGCAATTCTTGGTCTTGGGGCATGAGTTCAAGCCCCATGCTGGCCATGGAACTTGCGGTAAAAAAAAAAAAAAAAAAAAAAAAAAAGACTTGCTTTTTATATATCAATGCAATCCTCTGTCATTTTACCAACTTCAAAATTATTTGTGCTGAATTTCTATGAATTGTCATGGGTTTTCAAGCTACAGGGCCATATCATATCATCTGCAAATAGGGGTATTTTAACTCATCCTTTCAAATCCTTCTCCTTCTGATTTTATATATACTTTTGTCAGAATTGGTAAGTTAAAAGCTCTAGCTCTATAGTGAAGGATAATGACGTGGCCATCCTAGCCTGGTGCCTGACTTCAGAGAGAAGAGTTCAGTGTTTTTTCCATTAAATAGACGCCAGCTTTTGAGTAAGGGATATATCTTTTATTAGGTTCAAAAAATAGTCATTGATTATTTTTATTATGTATTTTTATTGGAAATGTGAGTTAAATTTTGCAATTGTTTTTCCAGCATGTGTGCAAAAGAACATAGGACTTTTCTGCCTAGAACTAATAATAAGGTGAAATATAGTAATGAACTTCCCAATATTAATCTATCTTGTATTTGTGGTATAAACTCTATTTTGTCCTGACACACTGTTTTCTTAATGTGCTGCTGGGCACGGTGTTAATATTTAGTTTGGACCATTGTATCAATATTTTAAGCAAGATTTGTCTGTGGGTTTGAGGAAAGTATTTTGTTAACCCAAGTTTTGTTATTAATGACATATTCTTTTTGTCAGAAGAATTTGGGTGATTTCCTTCTTTTTCTATGCTTTCATACAAATAGGATGGACTGGACTTGGACATTTCCGTAGAATTCCCCTGTGAAATCAGCTTGACCTGCTGTTTTTCTGAGATGTGGAGAGTGGGAAGTAACTCTTTGCTAACTCTCTCCATTCCTTCTATAAAAATTGGTTTGTTTGCTTTACTGGAGTCAGTTTTGGCAAAGTATGTTTTCCCAGAAAATTATCCACTTTTGCTTTACTTACATCTCATCTGTTTCAATGGTTATTTTCCTTTGTCATTTTTTATCCTGTGTATTTGTAAGTTTTTTCGCCCACCATCTCCCCGTAAACAATGTTACCTTTTTTCTTAATTAGATAGCTAGTGATTGCTTATTTTGTTTATTTTTATAATCAAATATGTACTTATTGATATGGCTATATTCCTCTTTTTTACTTCATTAATTTCTGCTTTTATAATTATTTCCTCTCTTTTGCTCTCGTTATTAACTGAATTATTCTGTTTTTCACTTTTTGGGATTACATGTTTAATTCGCATGTTTTCATTGTGCATTTTTATTGACATACCTATAAAATTTCCTCTCATCACTGCTTTATGTGTATAGATTAAAGATACATAGATTCTGACACATCATATTTTAATCATTATTTTTTACAATGTGATATTGGTTAGCATTTCTTCATTTGAATCTGGGGGGTTTGGACAATAAGAAGAAATTTTTGTATTTTTACTACTTTGCGTAATTTATTGAACTTTTTATAGTGGCTCAGTGTGTAGTGAATTAGTGACTTTTCATAAATATCCACTGTGCATTCAGAAGAGTTAGTCTCTATTTATCAGGGTGCAAATAGATCCATCTTATTTATTATGTTGTTTGTGTCCTCTTTATACTTGCTTATTTTTTATTCACTTTACCTTTCTCAGTATGAGCGTCGAATGCCAAAGTCTCTTAATGTCGCTTCTGTCTCTTCGCGTTTCTGGTGGTTTCTGTTTTAGGAAGGTGGTTGATGTGCAAAACGTTTCTATCTCATCTTTACTGCGAACTGTGGCCTTTGCCTTTGTCACGTTTTCTTCTTTGTCTTACCTCTTTTTGTCCTGAATTCTGCCTGCCTTGTCAGATGGCGAAATCAAAGCCCAGCTCTTTCTTTGCATTTGACCTGCACACGTCGCTCAATCCTTTATTTGCAGTCTTCCTGCAGGACCTCGTTGTAGTCGTATCTTGTGTATATTGCACAGAGCTGGTTTCGTTTGGTGAGCCAACTTGAAATTATGTTTTTAATGCACGAATTAAGCTTGTTTATATTTGTTAGCACGAATGGATATGTCTGATTTCCGCTCTTCAATTATTTTACCGTGTTCACTACATAGTTTCACTATAAAGGGACTTGCGCTCTGCTATCTCTCCTTTTTCTTTCTCCTTTTTAAATCGTGTTTCATTCTGTGTTTCTTTTGTTATTTAGGAAGGCTTGTATTTATGACCAAGTTGTTACCTCCTACTCATGCCTTTGTATGATGGCCAGAGTCTCTCTTTCCTTAGTTAGACTACTCTGCCTGGCAGCCCTAAATGGTATTCCTTGATTATCCATGCCTCATCCTCCTTTCTGCTCTGCTTTCCCCACTGATTTTCCCAATTAGCTGTAAATTAAGTTTGTAAAGTCCGTTGTCTTTATGTTATGTTGCAAGGGAAGATATGGGCGATTTTATTTGCTCTCTTGTTCGTCTGTGTTTTTGTTTTTGAGGCTGTGTGGAGGGATTCCAATTTAGGCTGCTGCCATTATCCTATGGACCTGGAAGCTTCTCATAGACTTTTATGAGAAGTAAATGAGCTAATCTACATGAAAGTAGAGATCGCTGATTACCCTTTGGTGGAAAGACTAGTAATTTGTTTTCTTGCATTTAGAGATAACACATTTTTTTTTCTAATCACTACCCATTAACCCTTTTATGTGAAGTATTTTGCCACCTTGAGTTTCCTAACATGCCTTCTGCTTCGGTATGTAAAAACCTTCTGATTTGAGAGGAGGGTACAGGAGGTTATGGGCAGGTAACATGTCAGTGGGCTTCCCTGGAGAGGGCAGGAAGAAATGACAGATCTGGAAGAGGAAGCACCCAACAGGAGGAGAAAGTGATAAGAAAGATATAGAGAGGAAACAATTTGTTAGTCCTCTTGTATTCCACTTAAGTTTATCCCAAGCTATAGACAGGGCTGAACAGTCCAATGGTGTTCAATGCATCAACCAGCCCAGGTTAAAAGTGAGAACACCAGAGATCCTTTTGAGTAGTAGCTATAGATAGTTAACTTTTTCTTTGAAGAAGGCATTGCACTTAGACTCTAAGGAACAATGAACACATGACATATAGTCAATGACCTCAGTGAAGGCTTAAAATATTTGGGACGATAAGCACTAGCTTAAAACTATGTTCACAAAAGCCCAAGAACCTTGAATTTTTATCATCTTCATTTTAAGCATGAGAAAAAACTAAGATTCAGATTCAGAGAGGGTGACAGAATGGTTGAAAGTCACATAATTATAAAAGGACAGAGCAGTGACTTGATTTAAAGTTTCCTTTGCTCAAATCCCACCCACTATAATTTAATATGAAAAAGCACAAGACAAGTGGCCAAACAGATGGGTTCTAAATGCCTAGAAAACGAGGAAGTCACTCGTGGTTGGAATGGTCTGGGAAGATATTTCAGAAAATGTCGGATTTTTAGATTCCCCTCCGGGCAGAACGGCATCTGTGTCTGTAATTCCTGTGCAGCCCATAGCTGCCTGGCTGGACCAGCGGTGGAAAGGATACTTAGCCACTCTTTCACTCTGTGACCAAATTGGAAGCAGCTCTGCCTTCTTAAAAATGAAACCCTGATTTTGCACAGAGAACTCCAGGATGGAGCCCCTTTTAAATCAGAGGTTGTAATTAATATGATCATGGGTCCTGAGAGGGAGCTTGACTGAGAGTATAGGAATGGGGTTGACACGATACAGATTTCCTGTTATCTGATGAGGAGGGCTAGTGTGTCAATTCATTTGGAGGAACACGAAAGGTCTATGCATTGGTCCTTCGAGCAGAATAAACACCAGCAAAGTGTGAAGTGGTCTTGGAATGATTTAAGCCTGTATCTGTGATGAGAACAGGGGATTTATAAATATCAGAGCAGCAGCAGGTGCAAGTGGTTCTAGTGGAATTAGACACGTTATTGACAGGACCTGGCTCTGGAGGTGTCTCGTCAACTCCCTGGAGGTGCTGTGCCCACTCAGCCCCTTACTTAAGACGGAGAAGAAAAGAACAGAACTAAGAAATGACAAAGAAAAGGGGGTCAGCCCGAAGCCCCAAACAAACCTAAGTAATCTCCATCGCTGTATCCAGGTATACGGCCGTATCACAGAATATTCGAGTGGGGAGACCTCAGGAAAATGGCTCTCCATTCTCATTTTATAGATGAGAAACAGAATTGTGCCTCCTCAACCCTGGCCCCACTCTCCCCAAAGAAATTAGAACCCTTGGCCCGGTGACAGAATTGAAACCAGTTTCCAAATCTGTTAAAGGTTGTTCTTCTTTTCTGGACACAGTTCTTTGTGGATTATTCCAAAGTGGAAGGTGGGTGATGGAGAGGAAGAGCACAGAGGACCAGAAACGCCCGCATTTGAATCCCCACCTTTGTGAGCTATTTTAAGCCAGATGGTTGTGGGGAAAACCTGTTGTCTCCCTCGAGCCTCAGTTTTTTTCATCCATAAGGTCTCAATGGTAATCCTTACCTTGTGGAAAAAGCTGAGCAGAAGAAGTTATCAGTTCTTTCTGAAGAGAGTTACAGAAAAAGGGTTTTTCAACCTGTTCATCAAAGACTGGTTGAGGCACTGAGAAAGGGGAGGGGCAGAAAGTAGACATTTCAGGCAGAGGAAATTCAGGTGCAAAGTCATGACAGAGAAAATACAAGGCCTAGAGAGATTAAATAGGACTCCATGGTTGAGATTTTTTGTGCCATAATAAGAGTAGACTTCAGCTGGCAGTGGTATGGTGATAATTGGCAGTATTTGTTTTATTTTATTTTATTTTATTTTATTTTATTTTATTTTATTTTATTTTTTTAACGTTTATTCATTTTTGAGACAGAGAGAGACAGAGAATGAATGGGGGAAGGTCAGAGAGAGAGGGAGACACAGAATCCGAAACAAGCTCCAGGCTCTGAGCTGTCAGCACAGAGCCCGATGTGGGGCTTGAACTCATGAACTGTGAGATCATGACCTGAGCCCAAGTCGGATGCCCAACTGACTGAGCCACCCAGGCACCCCAGTATTTATTTTATTTTTAAAAAATATGTATTTTTGAGAGAGAGAGAGAGAGCACACGCGAGCGAGTGGGGGAGGGGCAGAGAGAGGAGGAGACACAGAATCTGAAACAGGTTCCAGGCTCTGGGTTGTCAGCAGAGAGTCCCACATGGGGCTTGAACTCACAAACTGCGAGATAATGACCTGAGCCAAAGTCAGAGGTTTAACTGACTGAGCCACCCAGGCACCCCACTTGGTAGCATTTACTGAGTGCAGATGATAGGGCACTGTTCTATGAATCTTAGATTTACTGTCACATTTCGTCTTTACTATAACATTGTCAGGTGCTACTCTGACCATGTCTGGTCCTCATGTACAGATGGGAAAACTGAGACACAGCAAGCTGAGGTTATTTACCCAAGATCACATAAAAAGCAAGTTCAGAATCGGAGCTGCAGCAGACAATGAGAAGCAAGAAAAAGATGTTTAAGCAAAGTAGTAGGAGAGCCAACTGTGTGTGTGTGTGTGTGTGTGTGTGTGTGTGTTCACCACACACCGTGTCTTGTTCTGGTACATGTATGCTTCACTTACACACTAATCTGGGATAGAAGTCAAACACTGTCAAAATTATCACCACCCAAATACATTGATTAAGTGCTTATTCTTCACCAGTGACGGTGGTCCCTTCCATGTTAATCTCCAGTCAGCATCAGAGAAACACAGCAAGAAACCTACTTTATTTTCTTTATGAAAAAATCTAAATGTCAAGATATCAGAGTTACAGCACACAATCATTGAAAATAATGCTTCTCAAAAATACAAGTGATGCCTGAAAGAAATGTCTCTTATGTTATATAAATTTGAAATATACAAAATGGGGGGCACCTGGATGGCTCAGACGGTTGAGTGTCTGACTCCTCATCTCAGCTCAGGTCTTGATCTCAAGGTCATGGGCTCAAGTCCTGCATTGGGCTCTGCATTGGGTGTGAAGCTTACTTTAAAAAAATACAAAATGATGTGTAGAGTCTACAAAGGGCCCAACCAACGCTCCTCAAGACTGTCAAGGTCCTCAAAAACAAGAAAAGTCTGAGAAAATGTCACAGTTCAGAGGAGCCTAAGGAGACGTGACAAGGACATATCTTGCAGGGGTCCTGGATGACATCCGGGGACAGAAAAAGGCATCAAGTAAAAGAACATACAACAATTACTTCCATGCAAACTCCTCAGCATCTGAAAGTCCTGAATTTTCATATAATCCTTACTTAAAATGATATATTTTTGAAATACCACTTGTCAAAGTCTTTCAGGAAAAAAAAAGGAAAGTCTGTGAAAAATTGCTTCAATTTTCTGTTATATTTTAATGTACAATTGGAACCCCCCCTGTGCTGGACACACATGCTGGGGACGCCAGCAAAGCAGGGCACAACACTCTTTCTTTGAAAGACAATAACATGTGGCATTTCTCTAACTTACTACGGCTAGGTGCTATTTCTATCTGAAATTAGTTTGAACCATATGGAGTCACCAATATTTGACTGGCTTTAGCCTGAAAAAGAAAAACATAACTTCATATGGTTCAGGCCTGTGCGTCTCCTCAGATGGGCAGTCTGATCTTTGCGTTGTTTGGGACCTTTGGCTCCACGGTCAACCCAGGCCCCTAATTCGAGTGGCCAACGTGGTGAACCTGTCTGCCTGGTTATTCCCATCCCTTCTTGCATCCAACCCAATCCCACCTCCCACCCCTAAACAAGAACCTATCTCTGGCAACGTCCGGGGACCGACGGCAGCTTGGTGACACCGTCTGCCTCATCAAGATTCTCAGCCAAGGCAAAACAGGCTTCGTGGAAAAATTTTTGAAACTTAGGAACATCTCCAACCTCTGTGGACTCTCCAGGACCTAGTTTTTGTTGAAGGACCGGGTTCTAAGATTGGCGTGACAGTGCCGGAGGGAGCTGAGAGTTTCAGTAGAAAGTGAGGAAACGCTACGAATGAGGGTCTGGAAAAAGTATTTGGTTTGTTAAAAGGCTCCCGCGCCCCGCCGTTGACCTACATTGCAGAGTCCTTAGTAATAAGGCAGTATTTTATCCCAGCTTCCTCTCTCCCTCCCTCCCTCCCTCCCTCCCCCACCCCTTCCAACTCCTGATTTCTCTTTTTTTTCTTTTTTTCCTGGAGTAGCAGCCACAGAGCATGGGGTGAAAAGTCGCTGGAAGGACAAGTTGACAGATAGCATTTGGGTCGCTGGGTCACTGGAAGGCGTCGTGATCTGGGCTCAGACAGAGCGATTTCCTCGGTGATTTTAATCTTTCGTCTGTTCACACGTCATGCCACCTGGACATAATGCAGAGAAATCTGGAGGTTTAACAAACCTTTCCTCCTGCCCCAAAAGCTCTCTAGGCAAAAAAAAAAAAAAAAAAAAAAAAAAAAAAAAAAAAAAAAAAAAAAAAAAAAAAACAGAGCAAGGGAGAAAGTGAAAGAAGGAAAGAGAGAGTTAACCCTCTCCCTGCCTTCTCCTTCTGCAGTAGAAAATCTAAGAGATGGACAGACCTCAGTGGCAATTAATAAGCTCAGGGCTTTGTCTGAGCAAGGAGGGCCTTGCCTTTATGGAAACTGTAAATAATGTAAGAAGCTGCCCTTTTTACTGCCTTAGACACATATAAGTGACAGTTTTATCCTTTTTCGTTGACCCTCTGTTCAGGTTTTGATTTACTTTCAAATCTCTTGTCATAGATTCTTGGAAAACCTTTATTTTGGTGGTGGGGGGTTGGGGTACAGGCTGTGGGAGAAAGGATGTACAGACAGAGGGCTGTCCGTGAAGGGAGATATTAATATCTGTCCCGTGACTGTGGCCAGACAGTCTGCTTCTCTTATTTCCCCATAAGGTTCTGAGCTATTTCTGACCAAGGGTGTTAAAGCTTAGAATTAATGGGTTTCGGCAAAGTAGATGCCAGCGTTCCAGAGAAAGGCTGCTGCTTAACTTGTTCGAGATGGGTCTCAGATCACGCTTGATAAAGCAAGGAAGTAGTGAGAAGAAAGGCCGCCAAGCGATGGCCAAGAAGGTCCTTTGGGTTTCTTCCATCTGGACAAGTGGTCAGAAGAGAAAAAGGCTCCAGCGCCCGGCCCTGTGTTCCCACGGAACGCTCAAGCTCTTAGCCAACTTTATCAGGGTTAATCAGCTTAAATGTCAGCAGTCAACTATACACTCCACAGGGGCAGTGACTTTATCCTTTGCATCTCTCGAGGTGCCTGACATGTAGCGGGGAGTTTTAAACATTGGCTCGTTTATTTATCAGAAGTTGTCTGAGCACCTGCTCTCACCAGGTAGAGAGGCAGCCAACGAGGATACAGTGAGGAATAAGTCAGGATCCCTTTCCTCAAGTTGCTTAGAGTCTTGTGAGGAGAACAGACATGCAAAGATAACATGTGGACTAAAATATTACAGATGTTGCCCGGATGTGCAGGATTCCGTGAGGGAATTCAGGAAGAGCCCACTCTAAGGGGGGAGGGGTAGAAAGGACCAAGAAAGATGTCACGAATGAAATGTTTGCAACGGTGCAAGCCAAGAGTCACACAGGCCAGTTGAGTGACTATCTCCGTGGCCTTTGGGAGAAATACCAGGGTCTGGAGTGGAGAGGAAGAGGCAGCATTAAAAGAGAAGAGGGAGGTGATGCCCCAGAGCTCGGCAACCACCAAGATGCAGGGCCAGAAGGAAAGCGGGTGATGATCTCCAGGTATCTGACATGGAGGGTTGTGTAATTAATAGCACGGTTCACTAGCACAGGGCAAAGGGAAGAAAGGAAGGAGGTCATGGAACTCGTCACCTAGAGGCCAGAACATCAGGGCAGTGTTTGTTTACTAATCCCAGTAACCACCTGAACTGTGTCTGTTTGCTCAGATTATCCCAGTTGCCTTGGCTTCGAGTACACACAGCTTGTCTTGTTGCCACGAACCTTGGAACACCACAAGCTACCTGTGCCAAAGTACAATGGAAACATCATAGTCAGGGAGTTTGGAAACCTGGATTGAGTTTTGGCTCCGAAACTGTCTGAGTGCCAGTATACTCCCTTTTCTACTGGAGATGAAAGCTGCTCCCTGCCTACCTCATCAGTGTGCTGGGAGTGGTGAATGAGATTGTGCATCTAAAAGCTACCCAAACATCAGAAGGGGGATAGGACAGATCCACAAGCCCTCTAACCCAAGAATTTGGACGGGTATGAGATTTGGGGGCAGTGACAGAAAGGTAATGAAAATGAAAATCACCCCCTGCCTTGAAGTTAGTAGACCCGACTCATGAAGATGAAACTTCTTTCAAGAGGATATTTGCCAAGTGGAGCCACGCAAAGGAAAGTATTCTGTCCAATCTGCCCAGCATGGGCTCCAGATTGCTGAGCTTTGGGGAGGCTCATTTATCAGAGGAAAACAACAACGAGTTTCTTGGTCTAGTGACCTTCACTTGTACAGGTGGTAGCCTTTAATCTTGGCCCAGCTCCAGTTGGGATCATTCCATTCAGCTTCTTGTCATCCTAGCTTCAACGTCGTTGGGAACATTGTCCTTCCCTTCCTGTCTTGGAAATTTCCACCACTAGGAGAATATCTGACTATATTTGTGTGTGTGCAGGCTGGATTTTCTCTGTTTCATAATGAGGACATTTTTCTTGTGAGACCAACTTCCAAGGAGCTTATTCTTAGAAGCTAGCCCCAAGACCTTTTCTCACTAACCAGGTAAAATAGAGAATGAGAGACCATAATCGCCATTTGGAAAGTCTTGGTCAGTGGCAAAGGATCACTAGCGGCCAGGCAGATAACGTCGATGTGTGCAGTGGCCAGTGGGTTTAAGACAAGTGGGAAGGATAAGGGCTGGAGTGTACATTCCACATCTAAACTCATCTACCTTTCTAGAAAGCAAAACATTGCTCACAAGAGTTCCTTATTCTCCACACCCCTGCCATCACCTGTTAGCTCATGTCTTCCTGATGATAGCCATTCTAACAGGTGTGAGATGATACCTCGTTGTGGTTTTGATTTGCATTTCCCAGGTGATTAGTGATGCTGAGCATCTTTTCATGTACCTGTTGGCCATTTGCAGGTCTTCTTTGGAAAGACATATATTCAGGTCCTCTGCCTATTTTTTAATCATATTTTTTTCTTTTACTACTGAGTTATATGAGCTTTTTCTATATTTTGGATGTTAACTCCTTATCATATAGATGGTTTGCAAATATTTCCTCCCATTCTGCAGATTGCCTTTTCATTTTGGGATTTTTTTTTCTTTTGCTGTGCTGGAGGTTCCTCAAAAATGTATAAATAGAACTGCCATACGATCCAGCAACTCTACTTCTGAGTGTATGTTCAAAGGAAATGAAATCGGGATCTCAAAGAAATATAGTGTCTGTACTCCCGTGTTTGTTGCAACATTATTCAATGCGCAACAGCCAAGATATGGAAAAAATGAAGTGTCTGTCATGGATGAAGATATGTTGTGCTGTTGTGTGTGTACATGCATGTATGTGTAATGGAATATTATTTAGCCACGAGAAAGAATGAAATCCTGCCATTTGCAACAACATGGATGGACCTTGAGTGAAATAAGGTGAATTATGCTAAGGGAAATAAGTCATGTAAAGAAAGACAAATACTGTATGATCTCACGTATATGTGGGATCTGAAAAAACCAAACTCATAGAAACAGAGAGTAGGACAGTGGTTACCAGAGGCTGTGGGGTGGGGGGTGGTGGGGGAATGGGGAGATATAGATCAAAGTGCACAAACTTCCAGTTGTAAGATAAATGAGTTCTGGGGATATAATGTACAGCATGGTGACTATAGATAACAATACTGTGTTCTGTACTTGGAAGTTACTAAGGGAGTAGATCTTCAATGTTCTCATCACCACCACCCCCAGACAAATTAATTATGTGAAGTGATGAAGATGTTAACTAACGCTATTGCAGTAATCATTTCACAATATATATGTGTATCAAATCATGCTATACTCCTAAAGCTTAGAAAATGTTATATGTCAATTATATCTCAAAAAAAAAAAAGCTGGAAAAATAAAAGGCAGTCTATACTGTATGGTCTAAATAAAACTCATTCGTGGACCTAATTTGGTTTATAGGTAACCAGCTTGCAATCACTAATCGAACTCTTAAAATTTACTAAAGATTTAACTAAACTAAAGATAAGTAAAGAACCAAGGTAGAGAAAGGTACAATTCACAAAGCCAGTTTAAAGAAAATCTGAATTATTGTCTGGCTTTCTGCCTCTCAGTGCAAGACTATTCTTCCCGGTTGCCCTCTCTTCTGACCTTTAGAAAGTTGTATTACTCCATCATGCTTTCTCTGCTTTCCAAATATTTTTCTCTCCTATCCCTTATGGTAGCGATAGTATAGCTAAGGTTCAGGAGAAAGAACACTGGGATTCTGAATCAAAAGATATGCATCTAATCCTGGTTCTACACTATAGTAGCAGATCAGTGTGGAAAAGCTTCCTAAGTTGCACGAGTTTATTCATTAGTGGGTACCAGAGATTGCTCACTTTTCAATTTAAAATTTTAATGGCATTCAAAATTTTTTATCTTTTTATTTTTTTTTAATTTTTTTAATCTTTATTTACTTTTGAGAGAGAGACAGAGCATGGGCAGGCGAGGGGCAGAGAGAGAGGGAGACACAGAATCCGAAGCAGGCTCCGGGCTCTGAGCCGTCAGCACAGAGCCTGATGTGGGGCTCGAACTCACGAACCGTGAGATCACGACCTGAGTCAAAGTCAGACACTCAACCGACTGAGCCACCCAGGTGCCCCCCAAATTTTTTCATTGCTGTCCAAATACTTGTGCAAAGAGCCAAGTCTAGGATAAGCATTTCTGGAAGATCAAAGTCACCACCAATATTTATTAAACTGATGACATTTTTGTCACTGAGACCCCTCCCACAAAAATGCCAGCCGTTATGCAATAGGCATCCACTGGAAAACCAGATTCTTAGAAATCTGATTAGCTCCCATTAGAATCATTTTAGAAACACTAACAGTTTAAATAATTGTCTAAGGGGCATTGGGTTTAGACAGAGTTGGGATTAAAAACTTGCTCTATCATTTGAAATCTTTGTGATGTTGAATAATCACCAAGGCTTAGTTTCCCAATCTGTAAAATGGAAAAATAACAACCCTTTCATTGGCAGCAGATTAAATGAGGGTGCATGCAACGCACATAGCACATGGTAAATGCTTAAATAATAGCAATTGATATGATTTATTACAGTACCTCCTTTAACCCTCTTCCTCCCTACCAAAGTCTTATATGATCAAAACACAGGCTTACTCTAGAGGTTGTAACTTCTTCACTCATGGAAAGGCTTCATAAACATTCTTTTTCTAGCCAAAAGAGTCTGGAAGACTGAAAAATGTGACACAATTTGAAAGGAAGTAGCATTTGGTTGCTTAACATGGGTTTGGTTGGAACAAATACATTTCCTCAAAGTGTTCCAGTAGGACTGTTCCTCAGGTGGCCACTTAACTAAAACACCGTATTAGAGAAGAATAAAAAATGTATGCGTTTTAGAAGCTTGAAGCCATTATGTGCTTTTGGTTTTTAAAGATATTTATGTTCCCGATGAATGACAGGGCACAAAATCTCCTGCCATACTCTCCCACCATCTTCACAAAGGGAAAAGTTTGAGTGACAACTCAACTTGTCATAAATTAACCTTTCGAGAAGTCTCCACAGGATTTCTTTTTTGAGAGTATAGAAACTTGGTTCAAGGTGATCATTTTGACTGAAGAATGATGGAATTTGGCCTTTGGGTAGTATGGGGGTTGGGGTAGGGTCAAGAAAGGAAGGGATATTGGGTGGAAAAAAGGGTACAGGGACTCTTCTTGTATTATCCCTTTGCCCCAACCCTTGAGAACTCCTGAAAGTCTTCACCTTATGGGGAGGCAGCATGTTTGGCCTCTTAAAACTTGTGACACACTCATCTGGGGACAAAGTCCACTGTGTCTTTGGATTTCAAAAACAGTTTCTTGCTCAAGATTTGTTCCTCAATTGGGTTTGAACCAAAATGAGAAATACCAGATAATGCTAACTGGATTTTTAGCGTATTAGAATTTCAAACACTGGAACAATGCCTGGTAGATGAGTCCTTGGATATAGAAGCAAATAACTTTGTAACTGGAACACTTCTTAGTTCAGCATCCATATTTGGTAAGCAAAGAAAATGAGGCCCAAAGAAGTCGAATGGGTCACCTAAAGTAGGAGTTGGCACACTGGGGCTCACGGACCCAATCTGGCCTACCACCTTTTTTTCTAAGTAAGGTTTTATTGGGAAAGAGCCGTACTCATCCATTTATGTATTGTCTCTGGTTGTTTTCCTCCTAAAATAGCAAAGTGGAGTAGTTGCAACAGGGGCCATATGACACTCAAAACCTAAAACATTTACTCTCTGGTCCTTTTTTTTTTTTAAATATGAAATTTATTGTCAAATTGGTTTCCATACAACACCCAGTGCTCATCCCAACAGGTGCCCTCCTCAATGCCCATCGCCCACTTTCCCCTCCCTCCCACCCCCCATCAACCCTCAGTTTTTTCCCAATTTTTAGGAGTCTCTTATGTTTTGGATCCCTCCCTCTAACCTTTTTTTTTTCCTTCCCCTCCCCCATGGTCTTCTGTTAAGTTTCTCAGGATTCACTTAAGAGTGAAAACATATGGTATCTGTCTTTCTCTGTATGACTTATTTCACTTAGCATCACACTCTCCAGTTCTATCCACGTTGCTACAAAAGGCCATATTTCATTCTTTCTCATTGCCATGTAGTATTCCACTGTGTATATAAACCACAATTTCTTTATCCATTCTTCAGTTGATGGACATTTAGGCTCTTTCCATAATTTGGCTATTGTTGAAAGTGCTGCTATAAACATTGGCATACAAGTGCCCCTATACATCAGCACTCCTGTATCCCTTGGGTAAATTCCTAGCAGTGTTATTGCTGGGTCATAGGGTAGATCTATTTTTAATTTTTTGAGAAGCCTCCACACTGTTTTCCAGAGCAGCTGCACCAGTTTGCATTCCCACCAACAGTGCAAGAGGGTTCCCGTTTCTCCACATCCTTGCCAGCGTCTATAGTCTCCTGATTTGTTCATTTTAGCCACTCTGACTGGCGTGAGGTGATATCTGAGTGTGGTTTTGATTTGTATTTCTCTGATGAGGAGTGACGTTGAGCATCTTTTCATGTGCCTGTTGGCCATCTGGATGTCTTCTTTAGAGAAGTGTCTATTCATGTTTTCTGCCCATTTCTTCACTGGATTATTTGTTTTTTTGGGTGTGGTGAGCTCTTTATAGATTCTGGATACTAGCCCTTTGTCTGATATGTCATTTGCAAATATCTTTTCCCATTCTGTTGGTTGCCTTTTAGTTTTGTTGATTGTTTCCTTTGCAGTGCAGAAGCTTTTTATCTTCTTAAGGTCCCAATAGTTCATTTTTGCTTTTAATTCCCTTGCCTTTGGGGATGTGTCAAGTAAGAAATTGCTATGGCTAAGGTCAGAGAGGTTTTTTCCTGCTTTCTCCTCTAGGGTTTTGATGGTTTCCTGTTTCACATTCAGGTCCTTTATCCATTTTGAGTTTATTTTTGTGAATGGCGTAAGAAAGTGGTCTAGTTTCATCCTTCTGCATGTTGCTGTCCAGTTCTCCCAGCACCATTTGTTAAAGAGACTGTCTTTTTTCCATTGGATATTCTTTTCTGCTTTGTCAAAGATTAGTTGGCCATACTTTTGTGGGTCTAATTCTGGGGTTTCTATTCTATTCCATTGGTCTATGTGTCTGTTTTTGTGCCAATACCATGCTGTCTTGATGATGACAGCTGTGTAGTAGAGGCTAAAGTCTGGATTGTGATGCTTCCCGCTTTGGTCTTCTTCAAAATTCCTTTGGCTATTCGGGGTCTTTTGTGGTTCCATACAAATTTTAGGATTGCTTGTTCTAGCTTCGAGAAGAATGCTGGTGCAATTTTGATTGGGATTGCATTGAATGTGTAGAGAGCTTTGGGCAGTATTGACATCTGGTCCTTTACAGAAGAAGTGTGCTGACCTCTAATCTAAAACCACACAACTAACTGGTAGAAGGGTCAGGTTTAGAATTAAGGTCTGAATCTTGATCCAGTGACCAGTCTCTTGCATCACCAGAGGAGACAGACATGTTGTAAGGGTGAACGATGGAACACTTATAAATACTTAGGGCCTCCAAATACGAAAAATGATTGACTCTGAAATATTTGTATTATTTTTACTGCTGCCATCATCAATATCAGGAGACCCTTCTAAATCTGCCTGTCTTACACTGGACTTTCACCAAGGTCAAAAGCTGGGGATGAACTTCGTTCTCCACAGCCTGTATATCCGCTTATCCCAGACACCTGCCAATCTGCTCGTCAGACGTGCCGTTGTAACACGTCCTCTTTCTGTGCCTTTAAAAAATAATTCCTGTTTAAGGCTCATTCAGCATCCTAATAAGGATTTCATGAAGATTAAGCAGCAAGGGCATTTAAAGAACAAATCCCACCCGACAAACTTCATAGCGTTTTACAATGTAAATTTCAAATTAGCAGATGAAAGAAAGGCAAGGGATCTTATATCCCTGCCTTTTAGCAAAACACTTGAGACAGGATCTCTCACAAAATGTTAGTGGCAACGCTATTTTATATCAGCCTTTGCCAGTTCACACGGGCTTGAATGTGCCCGTGTCGACTGAAGAAAGAGTGGTCACAAATGGGAACCCAAGGAGTTTGAGTGTGAACGTGGCACCTATGAGTTTATTAAGTAATGTCATAAATGACCTTGACTTGATGGCACTAACGTCATCAGATCAAATCACATATGTAGGTGGCGCTCAAATATATAATAAAATCTCAACAAAGTTCAGGCAAATAAGAAAAAGAAATTAAAAGTAGATACATGTTCATGGGTACAGCCAACTGCAAATATATAAATAAGCCAAAGGTTCACCACTGAGGCAGCTCTTCCAAATTTCAGAGCCCCTGACATCACTGAACACCAAAAATACTGAATTGGAGGTTAGGGTTCCTAGTACTGAGTATCAACATTCGGGTGCAGCTTATTCCTTTCCCAGTTTTGGAGCTGGAGAACTGTAACGTGGCAGATTGGCAGCTAAACAATAAGAGAGCCACTGATTCACTTATTCATGTATTCATTCATTCATTCATTCATTCATTCAAAAACTGTTTATTGGATACCTGCCATGTGCTTGTCACCATTACAAGTACTGAGGTCACAGCAGCAAACAAGCAGGCACAGATCCTGCCCTCATGGCCTCATAAAGTTCCCTCTCTGTCTCTGTCTCTCTCTCTCTGTCTCTCTCTCTCTCTCTCTCACACACACACACACACACACATAAACCCCCTTACACACACCTCTATCTCTCTCTTTCTCTCTCTTTTTCACACACACACACACACACACACACACTTGCCAAGAGACGGTAAGCACCAAGAGGTAAATTAATGCTGGGTAATGGGATATAGAACAATTGAAGAGTAAGAAACGGAATGTACTACTTTAGACAGAAAGATGAGGAAGGCTTTCAATGATGTGGTATTTGAACCTCGGAAGGATGTTCCAGGCAGAAGAAACAGAAGTGCAGAGGTCCTGAAATGAGAGTACACTTGACATTTGGGGAACAGAAAGCAAGTTAGGGAGAGCAAAAAGGACAGGTCCTGGGAGCTGAGATCAGAAAGGCAGACAGGTGCAAAGTGAATGCTGTCTTGGAGGTTTGGGCAGGATTTGTATTTTATTTTTATTGAGATAATGAGACATTTTGAGTTAGGTACTAACACCTTAAACAGATTACTCTGGGGGCACCTGGGTGGCTCAATCAGTTGAGCGTCCGACTTTGGCTCAGGTCATGATCTTGTTGTTCGTGGGTTCGAGCCCCACGTCGGGCTCTGTGCTGACAGCTCAGAGCCTGGAGCCTGTTTGAAATTCTGTGTCTTTCTCTTTCTGCCCTTCCCCTTTTCATGTTCTCTCTCTCTCTCTCTCTCTCTCTCTCTCTCTCCGTAATAAATAAACATTTAAAACACTTTTAATAAAAAAAAAAGATTACTCTGGTTGAGAACTGCCTGCAAGGGGGCGGGTAGGGGAAGGAAGACCAGCCGAGAGGTTACTGCACTATTCCACATGACAGGTGGTCGTGGTCTGGACCAGCAGCGGAGATGATAAGAAATGGTTGGTTTGTGGTTGGTTTATGGATCACTTTTGAAGGTGGAACCCATAGGATTTACCACCGTTTGAGAGGTGGGAAGTAAAGGAGTCACAGATGCCTCCAAGGATTTTGGCCTAAGCATCTAGATGGGTCCAATAGCCATTTTACTCAAATAGGGAAACTCAGGGAAAGGGACACTTGAATGGGCCAAAATCAAGAGTTCAGTCTCTAAATTCCGTGAGTCACTGGAAGGCACACACCACCCTTCCTCACAGCTGATGGGGGGGGGGGGGGAGGGGTCCTCCCTCTTCTTCTGACGCTAAGAAGTCCTCATGAACTCAAGTTCATGCCATGGCAACCAACCTTAGCGAGCAACTATTATGTTCAAGAAGAAAAACATCTAAGAACGCAGAGAGAAAAGAAGAAAGCCATAGAGCAGACATGAAATTGCCTCTAGCAATAAAAAGCCAAAAGTCAAATTTGTTGAGAAAATGAGTGCCAAGTAGCAGAGAGCAATCTTGTTTGGGGGGTATTGTATTTGAAAACAGATCTTGGTGAGGGCAAGTCTAGGGGTTACAATAGAAAAACAAAAGGATTAGAGAAGAAGATGTTAATTTACGTGCTGCATTTAGAAAGTAGAGTGACATGCGAGTTAGAATCTATTGTTCTTACATTCAGAACAAAGGAAGCAAGATAAATAGTGTTCAACAGTATAATGTCGTGATTAGTTGGTTATCTTCAAAACTTATTTCTTTTTTTGGAGCTCCAGCTTCTCTGTTAAATATAAGGTTTGGACAATGTTTCCACCTTCCGCATTTTTATAAATTCTGGATCACAGCCCCTCCCTCACTAATATTCTCACCTCACAGCATGAATCCCTCCCACGGGAAGATGCATGTTCACAGAGGGAGGGGGACCTGCTTCAAAGCATTCAGGGAGGAGGCAGGTGATGATACTGACAAAAATTAGGTCCAAGAAAATGAGATCAGATCCACCCTCGCTCCCATAAGAGGTCACAAAAAACTCTTCTTTCAACCTTAGAGACCGCTAACCCTAAGCGTTAAAACTCCTATACCGCTTTCCCCCAAGGTTTTTTTCTGGAATTTCCAAGGAGAGGCATCAGCCATACACTACAAGCTCTGATGGCTCCCAACTCCCCACTCCCCACCCCACGTCCAATCATGAAAGGCAGGTTTTCTCAGTCGCACCATCACTGACATTTTGAGCCAAACAACTCTCTGTTGCGGGGAGGTGTCCTGTGTTTTGCAGAATGTTTGTCCCCAGCCTCTATTCTCTAGATTCCAGTAGCAACTCCCTTTCCATCCTCTCCAGTGAGGACAACTAACATGGCCAAATGTCCCCTGGGGAGACAGAACTGTCTCCGGTGGGGAACCACTGATCTAAGTTGAGCAGATCCACTGGATCCCATTTCCTTGCTTCAGTGCAATGTCACCCTGGGCATCATGCCCTCTGACCACTGCTCATCAAAGTAGTTTATAGATAACAAGATTGACCGGTGATATAAATTCCCATCTATACAATTAAGGGGGACATGGTTTGTTTGTGTATTAGCATAGCCAGCTGCTTGTTTGCTCTGGCTTGGTATTTCAGTCCAAGTATCGTGGTTTGGCATAAATAATACCCAGTCAGCTGAAGGCTGAATGATATTGTAAATATCCAAGTCCTAAACTACTGTGGTTTTTTTTTTTTTCAAGTATACTCCATACAAACCACTCTGAGCTTGCAAAGGAAGGAAAAAAACCCAACCCCACTGCCATTACTTAAATAGGCCCATTAAAAATGAGCTGTGAGTGAAATACGGCTTTATTAAACAGATGACATTACATCAGGAATGATGAATCATAAAGTTTCTTTTCAGTATTACAATGGTATACGACCTTTTAAACTTTAATCATTCACCTCCTATTCTGAACTACCGTCAGGTGTGCAGGCTTCTTGCTGATTACATTAACATGAGGCAGCTGGGGAGCTTTTGCCATCAAATCTCGACAGGCTTTTACTAGCATGGCTCAGCGACACACAGCCAGAGCTGGGGCAGCCCCGGGCCCGTCTGGAAAGGGAAGTGGGGCTGCTCTCTGTCTGTGCGGGCTCAAGAGGGCCGGGGAAAGAACACTCTCGTCTTGCATATCATGTACTCCCACGACCTGGCGGAGAGTCTGGCACACAGTAGGGACTCCGGCAGTGCTCGCTGAGCAGATCTCAGAGTTCAAGATATTGGAATAATCCGTAACATCTGCACAGGACTTCCAGTTTACAAAGAACATAAGTCAGCCTTCACAGGGACCTGGTAAAGAAGGCCCCAGGCAGTAGGGAGTAGAGCTAGGCTACAAGATTGTGTTCTTTCCACAATTTTGCACAGCGGATACAGGACAATATTGTGCTATTGCTGAGAACACAGGCGTGGCTTCCATTTCATCACTGCTACTCTGTTAACGGGCTCGTTCACAAGGCACTTCAACTCCCCAAGCCCTAAGGTCTTCGTAGGTCTATGGCGATGACCATTTGAGGTGATGCATGTAAAAAGCTCACCATGATGGACGGGACCTGGTGAGTGTCCCACAAACGTTATTTATGATTATCGATATCTTCCTAAAAATATCCTGTGGGGAAACAGAACACTCGCATCACAGAATCCTTATGGGAAATGCAGGATTTGAAATCCCTGTCACCCCTAGACATTGACCAAGCCCTAATTCACCTCCACTTCCCTTTCTCTTTGACTCTTTTTTCTAGGTCTTAAGATGAAGAGTAAAGGACAACTTGTCACTTGCCCCTCAACAACTGCATCCTGCAACCTGGCACCAAAAACATCCTTGGGTCCTTTTTGAGAAGTTCCGTATAATGATGTCACTGTGTCAGTGATAATCTAACTACTATCTAGGTGTCTTTTATTATAGTTCTCCTGCCTCTGATTTCCCATTAATAATTTAAATGGCACAGAAAAAAATATAAAGAGGTTCCAGAAAAATTTTGGTAAATTTTATATAATAATTTTGAAGCAGATTAATAAAAAAATAAGAAATTTTGAAATAAATCTTGAATCTCTGAATTGTGGCTATGTAAGAAAACTGTCATAACTTTTCCCAAAAATGTTGAAAATTTCTCTTCATTCAGAGTCTGTCATTATTTTGTCCTAAGAGAACATACACTCTGTTCCTCACGAAACTGACTCCAAAATTGAGGGTTCATGTATCATTTAGGATGCTTTTGGCTATAAATTTCAGAAACACCAGTTAAAGCATCATAAACGAGGGGCGCCTGGGTGGCTCAGTCGGTTCAGCGTCCGACTTCGGCTCAGGTAACGATCTCACGGTCCATGAGTTCGAGCCCTGCGTCGGGCTCTGTGCTGACAGCTCGGAGCCTGGAGCCTGCTTCAGATTCTGTGTCCCCCTCTCTCTTTCTGCCCCTCCCCTGCTCATGCTCTGTCTCAAAAATAAATAAAAACATTAAAAAAATTGAAAAAAAAGTGTCATAAATGAGAAACAACGTCAAGTCAGAAGATGTGTTGGTATCGGGGTTCGTTAACTTGGTAGTGCAATGATTGTCAGTAAGACTCAGGCTTTTTTCATCTTCGATTTGCTATTGTTGAGTTGTTGCCTTGGTCCTTCATCTAGTTCCTCCCAAGAAGCTATTGCATCTTCTCAACATAGTCATGTCCGGAGGTAGAAAAGAAAAGGACTATTTCCTCTCACAGGACTCTTGTTAATAGCAAGTAAACTTTCCCCATGACCACGCTCCATAGATATTTTTCTTTTCCCATTGGCTAGATCTGGGCTCTATACTCCCAAACTAATTATTGCCAGAGAGAATGCAATTTCCATGGTTGGCTTAGAACGATTATGATTTATCTCCTTGAACTTGGGGACTCCTTTTTCATGCACAAGGTCATTTAATACCTGAACAAAACTGAGGTTCTGTTTGTAAGGAAAAATGTGACTGGGAATGGCCATTGGGTAGACAAGCAACTTGTCTGCTATTATCCCATTAGCCATGCCTTAGTTCAGTGATTCCTAAACTCATCACCATATTAGAATCACCTTTTAATCATTCTTATCACATGCTAGATTATATACATTACAATCACGGGGGTAAGACACTTAAATCAGTATTTTTTGAAGTCCTGCAGGTGATTCACAGATGAAAGAAGTCTGGAGGTGACTTCCCCAGCTATTGGTTCAATGGGAGCCCTGATAGCAGAGATCTATTGAGATATTTCCCTACTGGCTCATAGGGATCCTGTGGTCCCATCCAATTCGGGCACATATAGAAACATCCTACGATATAGTGTTCACCTGAACAGAACATGAAATATACCGTCAGCCTGATCCAGAACCTATGCAATAGTCAAAATCTGAGAGACAACTAAAAGTTTCTGCAAGTTAGCTGAATGCTTTAAAGTACCACGTGCTACATCATTTTATGACTTTTTAACTTGTTTATTATTTCCAAGTGATGATGAAAATAAGACAAGGTAGCTCTCAACGCCAACTTACACTATGGAGTTATAGAATCACAAAAGTCACCGAGCACAACCCCTGGGATTTGGGCTTCACAAAGCCAAGGAATCTTAGCTATTTTTTCACTGCTGCATCCTCAGTTCCCAGAAGAAGGTCTCTCCTGCCCTGCCCCAGACTTATATCATGTTTTAGGGTTTCTTTTTTTTTTTTCAGTTTATCACTCCATGGCTTAATTTCCTCATCTGCTGTATGGGGGCATTAATACTGTAAATGCTTCGCAAGAGAAAGGAACGAATAAGTGCATTCTGAAGATACAGAATTGAGATCTGTTTCCACCAGCAGCCAACTGAGCAACATGGTGGGAGGGGAGGTTATCCGTGGGTCTCCCCGAGCTTCTGTAGGAAGAGAAATGCTACTTTGTACTACACAAAGTCTCCATGGGATGCCAATAGGGTGGTGTATGTGAAAGTGCCCTGCAAAATGTCCATGCCTGAAGAGATACGAATTCTATTTCAAACGGGATAAAGTTAAATGTTCGACTAATTCAAGGCAATATTCCGAGGCCTTCCCTCCAACACGTGCTTTCCTCTTCCTCCCTCCTCCTCTGTCGCTCTCAAAATGTTCATACGGGTCTCCTCTATAAATAACCATAGTGGCATACTGACATCCAGATTTAAACGCTGCAGCACAGCACCCTGTACAAGAAGGCTGACACAGAGCTTCTATTTTTGTGTGTTTAGTGATATATCCAAGTGTCACTCAACAACAACAGGAAAGGAGCGGCTGTGCCACTATCCCTCACTCGTATCTTCACCCCTCTTCCGCCCACTACTCAGACACATCCCTGACAAGCGCCGCGTGGCTCCACCTGCTCACCACCTGTCAATATTTTGGTTGAAAGAAAAAAAGATTCCAGCACATGATTCCTAATTGTCACCAGAAGTACGGATAATCTGAACGAATCATCTATGCTCAGCACTTGCACTGAAGGCGACTGGGATTCCATTGCTCTCCTCTCTTGAAATGCTCTCTCAGTACCAACGGATCTCGGCAAAGACTATTGCAGACCTTCTGCGATGAGAACCAAAGTATATTCTGGCGCTTTACTGAGAGCGCTGGGGAAATACCTTGGACTCCATGATTAGAACTTCAGTCAGAACACAGGGCTAAAGCTCCCACCTCCGGGCAAGGTGACTCCATGGTTTTATCCCTCGTCTGAGCAACCTGACGCCCTCCTCATTTCTCGCTCTCCTTCCAGAGGCTGAGCTGAGGCCTATCACCAAGATAGGGGTCAGGGCCTCATCGACTGAAAAGCCATGTGGCTCACCACAGTCTCCGAGCATGTGGGAACACGTCGCATGTTAAGAAGATCAAACTTCACCCGGCAGACAAGTGACATCCAAACCTGGCAGTGGTTCTCCTGGCAGTGGCGGGAGAAGAAGTGAATACGTGCGTCGATGATTGGCTGTTTGGTTGTTATTAAATATGCCATATGTGACTTGCAGGTTTGTGTGTCTTATACATTTGATCGAGGGAGCCAGCCATCTGTGAGACCAGACAATTGTGAGTTCAAATTCTGACCGTAACTTCCCGGCTTTGTGATTTCCAACATGTTATTTTATTCCTCCAGTCCTGTGTCCCCATCTGTAAAATAGGTTTGACAACGCCTAACTTTGAAGATTGGTACGAGGATATTATGAATGTATATTCACACAGTTCTTACACAGTGGCAGGTGTATAGTAAGTTATAGCTAATACTTATTAAGCCCTAATGGATATTAAACACTGTTTTCAGCACTTCCTCGGGTACCTCTAATTGTATTAGTAGTTTAAATGCTTCTTTCTTTTGGAAACTTCACCTCTATAATTGGATTTTACCCAAGCTAACAATATCAAGGCCGTGACTGTCTTTTATTTGTTGTTCTAGGACGTACGTCTTCAAGAAAAGGCATTGACTTATAGAAACATGGGTCTCGCCAAAAAGAAGGCATCGTTGAAAATAGTGCCGGCATTTTGGATAGAGTGCGCTGAATAGACTACCCATGGATGGATCTGACTGAAGGTGCAGGAAGGCTGCATCCAGAGACGCAGGCAGAGTCCCGGGCCAAGGCAATCCCCCTCTCCTTCTCCTGGGAGTCACTATGCCCTGGGTTACCCAGGACCCAGGACCGGGGCTTGGGGCTTGGGGCTTGGGACTTGTAGAAGCGTGGCCCAGGGCAGAAGTCCAACTCTGTATTCCAGATCCTCCTGCCCTGGGGTCAGAGCACTCATCCCGCTCTGGCCCCAGCATTGTGATGGTGGCAGTGGGAGCTGAGACAGGACCAGGAGGTGGAAGGGCTGTGACCAACAGCTGTGCCAGCCACGACCTTGGCAGTGCAGGGATGTTAACCTGAAGGGGAAGCACACCGCCCCTCCTCTTCATCCCAATAAGACTTGGATGCTTGAGGGGCTTCTCCTTCTATGTTCACTCAACCAGAAACCACCAAAGTAGATAACAAAGATTGTAAGTACCCTAACCAGGATGGAATAAAAGCTTTCCTTTTTCCAACTTTCAATGTGACTACCACAAGCAAAGGGATAACAATTAATTTATATATCTGGAACTTTACACAACCTGGGCACTCGGTGATTCCAATTTGTTATTTCACCTTTATCTTTCGATAATGGTATTGTCTTGATTTTACAGACGGGGGTATTGAGTTTTAAGAATGTGAAGCAACTTGACTAAAACCACAGTACTAGTGACAGACCTAGATTCGAAATGACATCTGGCTCTGAAACCCTTTATGTGAAACAACTCCCACCATAATTAGTGTGAAGAATAATAGCATCCTGTTACTTAAGAACTTCTCATTTGTCTCTACTATCAATTAGGTCACGTTTAACCTTTTTAGCTTTATATTCAAGGTGTGCTGCCATACCTATAAAATACTATTTACCATTAACCTAACCACCAAAAAAAAAAAAAAAAATAGTACTTAACAAAAACAATTGCAGACTCCAGAACAGCACAGGGTGCCAGGTAGGTCCTCAAGAACACTTGCTGAATTGAGTTTGAAAGATTTAAAACTAGCAAATAAAATAACAATAATAATGATAATAATGATAATGTTTGGGGTAAGAGCTTCCAACAATATTTGGTACCATATGAAGTTTCCAACAATATTTGGTACCATATCTTACAAAAGAACTCAACATCTCAGAGCCATAGGTGGGTTTAGAGGTGTTACACAAAAGCATATGTGTACTATACAGCCCGAGAAGGGACCCTGCGACTTCTTGGTGGAGATCCCCAATGGTAAAGGACTCACAAACTCCTAACTCCTGACATACCCTTTTCATTTTCCAAAAGCTCACCCTGCTGAAAGAAAAAGTAGGGCCCCCTTGCTTGGCCAGTGCATGAGAACACTGGCATCTCCATCTATACAAATGGGTATGATATCCCACGGCGTAGAACATTAGGAAGCTTCATCTTCCTTGCAAGAATAAGCACCAATGTGCCTACTGATGCATGAGTGTGAGCAGTGGTTGCTTCTTCCTGCTGGCCATGAATTTCAGCCTCCCAGGGATTCATGGCCAAATGTCCTTCCACTGAAAAGGCAGAGGTCCTTAGAACAAAAAGGATTACAAAGCATGAAAGCTTTCAGCAGAAAAAGGGAACTGAAAAGGTGCCAGCTTGTAAGAAGATGTGGAAGGGAGAAAACCTTTGATCATTAGGGGATTGAAGAGGAAAGCACTTGGAAGCTGGTGGAAAACCAAGCAGTGTTGCAGAATTCTAAGTTTTAAATGGTCTTTTCCAAAGATTTACTTATTTGTTGAATGCTAATTTTTTTTTCAGTCTCTGATTTGTGCCTTTCTTTCAACTTAACTAATTTTCTACTAAGCATACTAGTCAATCAGTGCTGAAAGGGAGTAGGACCAGGTGATCTCAGAGCATTCTGCCCCATGAATGTGTGGGTACCTTATGACAAAGTCAGGCTTAGTGGTGATGGTAAGGGGATAAAAGGATGTGTAGGCAAGGGCAAAAGTATTAAGGGGCAGAACATTCGTGGATATCAAGTCACTACTCAGAAATCCCCTTGTGGGAAGATAATGAACCTGAATATCCAAAACCCTTTGGATTAGATGCTGTATCAGCCTCTACCCTGTGACCCTCAGGGATGAGCTAATTTCTACTGTGATATGTGAGCTACTGCTCAGTTTCTGGCAAAATGAAAGATCACTGGGCCAAACCAACTCTAAAGAAGGGATAAATTATAGAAAATTCTGAATAATAGTATATTTTATGGGGACACCTGGGTGGCTCAGTCGGTTAAGTGCCCAACTCTTGGTTTTAGCTCAGATCATAATCTCACAGTTTGAGATCGAGCCCTTAGTTGAGCTCCATGCTGACAGCACAGAGCCTGCTTGGGATTCTCTCTCTCCCTCTGCTCCTCCCCTGCTCTCTCGCACACATCCTCTCTGTCTCTCTTTCAAAATAAATAAATAAACTTTAAAAAATAGTATGTTGGGGTGCCTAGGTGGCTCCGTCAGTTAAGTGTCCGACTTCAGCTCAGGTCATGTTGGAGCCCCGTGTTAGCTTCTGTGCTGACAGCTCAGAGCCTGGAGCCTGCTTCGGATTCTGTGTCTTCTCTGTCTCTGTCTCTGTCTCTGTCTCTCTCTCAAACATAAATAAACATTAAAAATCTAAATTTAAATTAAAATTTTAAAGGGGCGCCTGGGTGGCGCAGTCGGTTGAGCGTCCGACTTCAGCCAGGTCACGATCTCGCGGTCCGTGAGTTCGAGCCCCGCGTCGGGCTCTGGGCTGATGGCTCAGAGCCTGGAGCCTGTTTCCGATTCTGTGTCTCCCTCTCTCTCTGCCCCTCCCCCATTCATGCTCTGTCTCTCTCTGTCCCAAAAATAAATAAACGTTGAAAAAAAAATTTTTTAAAAATTAAAATTTTAAAAATAGTATATTTTACAGAAAACCAAATCCTACTGCGTTTGAATACACTCACTATCAGGATAACTTGCTAACAAAATATTAAGGTGTTTTGCCCATAAAAATACATTCTTTCTTAGATTTTTATTAATAGGCAAGATTCAATTATAATTAAGTGACACTATGACTAAACACTCTGGTCACCAGAAAAATTAGAGTTAGTCTCCTCAATAGGCTGTAAAAGCCCCCAAATGATCCTTTTATACTCCCAGCTGTACAAAGCTCTTTTCCTCCCCCCATAAATACAGAGAAAATAAACCTCTATTTTCAGTTTTTAGGGCGCCCCCTTCTGCAACTGTTGTACTGAGGCTGGAAAAAGTTTCTCTGCTCCAGGAGGGTTTTTTAAACAATGAGTGCTGGTGGGTTTGTCCCACTTTTCCATAAAAGAGATTTCTCCCCATATCTCTCTTATTCCTCCCGTTTGCCAGCCACCTTCCCCTCCCTTCTTCTTTTCATAGACCTTATTTTCTCAAGCTGTTCTCAGTTAGGCAGTGTGTGCAAAGAGGGCTGATGTTTCCACTCTAGAAGCCTCCAGCGATCACAACCAGTCTCTTTCATGCCGGAACCATATATTTATCAACCCCAGAGAGCAAAGATGAGGCGGCACCAGGGTAGTGAGTGATGGGAGTTGCTGTCACAGCAGAAACTGTGCTGGTGGAGGCCTTTGGGTAGAAAAAAAGAGCATAGGGTTGGGGAGGGGTGGAGAGCGCAGAGAAAAAGAAGAGAACGGCTGGGATGAACTTAAAGAAAAGAGCAGGAAGAAAGCAGGGGGTAATTAGAGAGGACTTGGTGGTGTGCACCATTGCTCGTGCCCGCTGGAGATGCCCTCCAGTGGCCAGAAGTGGGTCATAAGTGTAATGAGGCAGGTAGCGTGACATCTGGACTCCTTGGTCCAGCCTCGTGTTCCCACCTGGGCATAACGACTTGAGAGTTTCAGAGCTGAGAGGTAAGTGAGTGATTTGCTCTGATTTTTGTCTTCCTCATCAGATACAGCCACCTATTTTCCTATATGGGAAGAGCTTCCCTTCCTGGCCCTTCCTGACCAACCGGGATAATCAGAGGCAGCTCTAGCCCAGACTGGGTTCCTTCCCGTCCCTCTAGGCCTGTGTGGGTTTAAGAAAACGCTGGCTCTAACTAACCCCTGCCCAAGCTCCTAACTTGCAAGCTCCTAATTAGCAACCACTCCAGGCCTTTGAATTTCTAGAGATGCAGATAATTCTCGTTTCTAATAACTTAACTCTTCCAATAACAGCCAGCATTTTTGCAAAGACTGTTTCGCTTCAAGAAAACTGGGCAAGATTGATGCACAGTTCATCCAAACCATGGCCACTGCTTGTGAAACTTCCCAGAGCACTTTTGATCCTGGCAATGGATTAGTATGGTCATCATCAAACACACATATGGCAACCACATTTTCTGAGCCTCCAACAGGGACATACTGGTCTGACAATAGGGAAGAAGGCTTGATAATGGGGAAATGGTACCCATCTCGCACATGCTTCTTAAAGTGCTAACCGGCCTCTCTTTACTATTCTCTCCATGACTTGCTTAACAAGTCCTAGACTGAGAATAAGTTTCCTTCTGTATATTCCCTGTTTCTCACCCTCAAGCTTTACTCTTTATTTTTCCAGCTTTACACTTGATCTTGGCACATTAGAGATAGCACTAATCTGTGAAAGTTGAGTACAAGCAAGTCTAAATGCTACTGTATCACTATTACACCGTTGCTCCAAATGCTACCCCACATGATACTCAATCAAAACAGGAAAATGGGGCAAGGCACATGACCTGAGATTTGGCATCGAAGAACATGAGTGCAGGTGGAGGCTTTGACATTTGCTACTCTTTAGTATTGTTGATGCTTAATTTCCCATCTGCAAAATTAGAATTAGAACTGTACCTACTTCTTCTAGTGGTTGTGAAAATCAAAAGGTATAAGGGGTGATCAAGCCTTCCAGTGAGAATCACTTACTAGTATAGGTGAATTTAGCAGGCCATCGCAAGAGGTAATTCTAGGCAAAGAGCCTTTCCCAGGACTACCAAATCACACCAGCAGGCCATGTGCTTATCCTGCTGCCTTAGCAGGCAGTCCGACCTGAGTACATAGGAATGTGTAACAACAAACATCACGATAAGAACCCATTGACTTAAGTAGGTGACTTTGTTTGAATCAATCGTCCAGGAGTTATGGAGGAACTGGATATGTGTTTTTATCTTGTACATATGCTTCCTGACTTGTCTCAGACCCCATAGCTTCAGCAAATCTAAGACAGATCACTGAGCAAAAATTCTCAAGTCTGTTCATTGTTCCACTGGATCTGAGTCGCTTCGCCATATGGGTTTTCTAGAGGCAGGTTAGACACGATTACCTGTTTGGAGAGGAAGAGTAGTGTGCTTGCGGTATAAAATTCCCAGCTGGTCGGGAGAGCAAGGGTATCATGGTACTCTTTGCATGACTTCCCACGAAAAGGAAAGGGGGAGGAACTGGTCCCAGAATAACCAGAGCAAAGTAGATGCTGTTCCCTGTTTTCACCCTGAGAAAAGACAAGGGCTATCTCAAGATGTCCTAAATGACTCTGAGGGGAGCTGAGCTGCCTTGTGCTAATATCTGGCCCTGTCTGCTACTACTAACGGACCCAAGTTTGTTTGCTTTTTTTAAATTTTTTTAATCTTTATTTATTTTTGAGAGAGAGAGGGAGACACAGAATCTGAAGCAGACTCCAGGCTCTGAACTGTCAGCACAGAGCCTGACGCGGGGCTCGAACTCACAAACCGTGAGATCACGACCTGAGCCGAAGTCGGACACTCAACCGACGGAGCCACCCAGGCACTCCACGAACCCAAGTTTTTAAGGAGCAAAAATATTCCCAAAATGTGGTGTCCAGCTCCATGCAAGGACAAGTCAAGGAATTCAATGAGAGGGAAGAGAATCGATAGGCAATATCAGAATTGTATTCAATCCAGGAAGCAAGAGGGTAGCACGAAGCAAGAGAAAAAACAAAGGTCCCCTATGAGAAAGTCACTAGAATATGACAAGGGAAGAAGGTGAGAGTTCCCAAAGACATTACTGATGAAACAAAATCAAGGATGAATGCCCAGGCAAGTAGATGAAGTGACAGGAGATGGTAGGAGGGAGGCGGGCACTCAAGCATCGGACAATTCTGCATGATTTCTTCCCTCCATTTCCGGGCTATTCACAGGAGGCTTAGCACTTGTGCACTGTACATCTTACAGGCAGCACCCTACACCCAGCTGAGTGATACATCACCTTGCCAGGGACCCAAGTGCATCATGCCCCTGTGTATTTTCTGCCCACTGAAATTGTAAGTTACTGGAAAGCAGACCTGTATTTCTTTTCTACCCTTCCATTCTATGTCCAAACCACAGATGTAATAAAGCACAACTAAATGAAAACTTATGTCAAAGTCTCAGGTCTAATGCATTTTGGGTCAGAATGACTTACACTAATGTGGGGACCTCGTTGCACCCACCACGTTCAGCTTTCGTAACTGTGGGCAGAAACACAAGTCCTATCAGCAACATAATGGGGACGTTGCTGTTAGTGGGTGCTTCGCAACAAAAGCAAATAATTTGACTGACTTTGGACAGGCTCCAAGACTGGACGATTGCAGAGCGGAAGCACTGGGATTTCTACAGAAGACTGCATCGGAAAAAAATGTATTCTTCTCTGCAATAGAAGTTCCCAATTTCTTGCTTCAGGTGTATCAGAGAATTTTCCACTGCAAACTCTTAGCTTAGAAATGAGTTTTTCTCTTGCCAGTCTGGATTATGATAAATATCTACCCTACCCCCGTGTCTTATTACACCTGCCTGCTGACAGGAAAGGACTCAGCAAGTTGGTAATGTAGGAGATCCCTTCCCGTATTTGGCACAACCGGATTAGAGCTCTAGTTGTCTTTATTTATCCTTCGCCATTAGATTTGGCTCTCTTGGATTCAAATGACATCTTTAAGGGGAGAAACAAAGAATTTGCAATTGTTTCCCAGCAATGTGCAAATTGGCACTTAATTGAGAATTAATGGTGTGCTAACTGCTCGCTGCAGCCATTCCCCCTGCAAATTGCACTGGGATTGCTTGCACTTTTGACTTTGACATGCTTTTTATAGGGGTACATGAGTAATTTGATCTGTAAAAGGGAGAGAAGATTCCACCTCCTGAAGGAAAAGTACTAATTAGCAGCAAAATCTAACTGCTTTTCTCAGGCAGGGTCTCCTCTCCCTATGTTTGGCTTAATGCAAACCCCTGCCATGCTGAGTTTCTACATTGGATTGTCCAATACAGCCTGTTTAATTTTAATTTCCTTTAGCGGAGTTGATATTCAATTAGCCACACCAATGAAGGAATGCATTAGCACACATAATAATCTCTTAACTTTGGAGAGTTTTAGAGTTTACAAAGCACTTTCCCACTTTCTCTTCATGGGCGTAATTGTATTTAGCAACAATTACAAGCCCCATTTTACAGATGGAGAAATTTGAGTTCAAGGACAGTAAAGGTTATGTCCAAGGTCACATTATCATAAGCAGAGAGGATAAAGATTCCATAGTTTTTAACCCGTAGCTTTTTTCCTACTATACCCAGAAAAGAGTATGGTTACTGCTATTGCCTCAGGTACACAACACCCTTTCAATCCCACATTCATATCATTCATTTACTCATCCTTTTTTTTCCAACATGAAGTTTTAGTACACAACCATATGTACATGGTATTTGCTAAATGTTCTTGGAGGAAATCAAAATAAATGCAAGGTGGGATGCACAAAAATTCTTGAGCACATGACAAATATACGTACGATGTTGATATTAATGTCAGGCAAAAACCTAATCCTTGAGAGTGGGAACTATACCCAGTGCATTATCTTAGCCTACCACAGCCCCTGTTGGAGTAGAGGGTAGGTAGTACGAAAATACTTGCTGGGAAAAAAAAAGGAATAGCTGTGCCCTATCTCCTTGCATTCTCTGCTTTTTCCTTTCTTTATTTTTATTTATACTGCTCATTACTGTTAATTATTTAATAATCAATATATCTTTTAATATTTGTTTATCCTCTCTCCTTCACTGGAGTGTAAGCACCATGAGAATGGGGATGTTTGTCAGTTTCGTCCACTGATATATTTCAAGCATGAAAAACAATGCCTGGTTCTTATTGAATAAATGGCCAGAAATTTAATGGTATCTTTTTTTGCTGGCTTGATTGATCAGGAGAGTCTAAGACCGATTTTGCGTTTTTGGATTGCCTGATTTCGAAAGCCATAGTCTGAGAAAATTTGGAAGCTTTACTTATTTTCCTGTCTAAAGAGAGAAGAGACTTCATTCAACGAAAAAACAAACAACAACAACAAAAACAAACAAAAAACCCACAAAACTTCTTATTTGAGAGTTTCTTCCCAATGGTGCTAGGACAGCTTGGAGAGGAAAGAGTGTCTCTATCTATCTATAATCCTGTTCCTCTCTCCATGGTGTGACTTTGATCTCGTGTCTTAGATGGACCACTGACTATAGGGAAAATCAGGAAATGCCCAGAAATGCCTTCCTGAGGATTCAGACACAGCCTTACAGAGCAAATGTGCAAACAATCAAGTGAATCTGAGAACTTCAGTGCTCTCACCAAAAAGCCTGGGACACGAGGGCCATTTTCTGATCTGTGAAAAAAATCCTTCCCAAAATTCTTCCTAGAATGGGATTGAGGGACTGGGAAGAGGTGGAGAAGAGGTCTTGGCCTCCCGCAGTGAGGATGTGAAGTCTCCAGCTGTGCCAATCCTCATTAGCACCCAGTGGGGGATGGGGGGGGGGCAGACAGCACGCATTTGGAAGGCTTTGGCTCACAGCCCAGCCTAAGAAGTCCCCTGAGATGGTCTTTAATAAACCTCCTGGGAAGGGCTGGAAAAGTTAATTAGGATGTAAAAAGGTAGTTTGACTACTTCAAATCAGAAGCAGTTGGAGAGTATTAAATATTTTTTTAAATCCATTTGTTTTACCAAAGGGGGGGGGAGTGGGGATTTCCTGTTCATGGGGTTTTGCCATAAAAAGCGTAGTTAATATTACAGCATGTGGTCATTGAGAGAGGTTGAGACATTCAAAGCATTACTGTTTCATATGACGTGGTATGTAGCTTCTAGATCTGTGCTGTCCCATGGGATAGCTATTAAGACATATGGGCTATTGAGTATGAAATGTGGTGCATGGGACTGAGGAAGCAAATTCTCACTATTACTTAATGCAAACTAATTCATATCTAAAAATGGACACTTCATTCAGCTACTGGGAAAGTTTTAGAGGAACTCTGGAGCAACATGGCTATGTAAATCTCCTTCTTCAACTGTAAATTTTATTAACCATGAATATTAATCAAGTATTTCTGACGAAAATTTAGTGTCTGGATTCAAATGTGCTGTAGTATAAAATACACACCATATTTCTAAGACCTAGTACAAAAAAAAAAAAAGATAAAATGTCTCACTAATTGCTTACCTTGATTAAACATTGAAATACTATTCTGGATATATTATGTTAAACAAATTATATTATTTAAAGTAATTTCATCTGATTTTCTTTTACTTTTTAAAATGTAGCTATAGGAAACTTTCATTTTATTTTAATTTTTTAAATTTTATTTATTTCGAGACAGGGTACGTGTATGTGGGCTAATGTGAGCAAGGGAGGGGCAGCGAGAGAGATGGGGAAAGAACATCTCAAGCCAGCCCCATGCTGTCAGCACAGAGCCTGATGCAGGGCTCAGTCTCACAAACTGTGAGATTATGACCTGAACCTAAATCAGGAGTCGAACGCTTAACCAGCTGAGCTACCCAAGAGCCCCAGGAACCTTTTAAATTACATATTTAGCTAACACTTTCATTGGACAATATTTTTCTAGTGAAGCACTGTTATGTGCTGAACTGTGTCCTCCCCACCCCAATTCGTATGTTGAAGTCCTAAACTCTAATACCTGAGAATGTGACTATGTTTGGAGATAAGGTCTATAAAGAGGTAATTAGGGTTAAATGAGATCATTGTAGTGGCCCTAATCCAATATGACTGATGTCCTTAGGGGTCATAAGGGGTCACACACACAGAGGAAAGACCATGTGGAAACACATGGAGAAAATGGCCATCTATAAGCCAAGAGGAGAGGTCTTCAGAAGAAACCCACCTTGCCAACACCTTGGAATGGGGTTGAGGGAGACATAACGATGAAGAAAGCATACATAAGAGTATGCAACAAAGGACCCTGACCTAACCTGGATTGTCAGAGAATCCTGAACTGAGACCTGAAGAGTAAGTTTGAGTGAACTGTAATGAAAGGGAATAAGGGAACCATAGAGAGCACATGTGCAAAAGTCCTAGGATGGAAAGAAACTCAAGACCCTTGAGTGATGTAAAATGAAGATGGAGTAGTCGTCAAGGCACAGACTTTGGAAGTTCTAGTAAGTCAAGTGGGGATTTGGTTCTTTGTCTTAAGATATAGTATTTTAACAGTGGGGCATATGACCATATTTGTGTTCTGGAAATGGACATTTTGGCTTCTGGATAGAAAATGAATACAAAGCAGTCAAGACTATGTGAAGGTAATTAAGTTAGGAAGCAATTGCAGTAATTCGGGTAAGAGACAATGGTAACTAAGAGACTGGGATTGAGGATGAAGACAGTTGGGTAGATTCCAGAGTCTTTTATCATAGGGCTTCTCCTACTTTAATGTACATAAAAAAGCATCTAGAAATCTTGCCAAAACGTAGAATCTGGTTCGGTAGGTCTGCAGCAGGGCTTACGGATAGACCTAGACTCATACAAAAGCAACCTCTGGTCCTCAGATCACACTACAAGTAGTAAGGTTCTCATGTTTAGAATCCACCGAACTTGGTGACATGGTACAAGGGAGGGAGCGAGGGAGCCTAAGGTTTCTAGGGGAATGTTGAGTTTAAAGGGCCTTTGAGATATCCAATAGGAGATACTGAATAGGATGCCGTATGAAGAGGGTCTGTACAGAGGGGAGTTCTGGACTGGAGACATAAGTTTGTGGATTAATTGCATAGAGCTGAAGCTATAATGATTGCACAGAGCTGCTGTGGATGTAGGTGTCATCACTTAATGAACAATAAACAGTGATGAGGGCCTAGAACAAAACTTTGGGAAGTAGCAACACATGAAGGCAAAAAAAAAAAAAAAAGAAGAAGAAGAAGAAGTCAAAGTAGAAGAAAACCCAAACAGTCTTGTGTGATAGAGATGGAGAGGATATTTCAAGAAGAATAGAGACATTAAGAGTTGCATGCTGTTGGCTGATCAAGTAAGATTAAAACCAAGGTGTTCTGATTATTTTCACCTCCACTGCATATTGGGGCTAGAGTTGAATGCCAAACTTTTTGTTTAGTTTCCCTTTGTTCTCTTTCCTCAGCTGGACACTTAACCATGCACTTTACCCATCCCCCATCTTTAGGCAGAGTAACTCAATGACCTTGGAAGCCAGGTGTTGAAAATTGAACAACATAAGAAGGCAAAAAGTTAGAACTCTAACTCACTGCTTGGATAAGGGCCAGTGATAAATATCTATTTTAGATTTCATCAGGGAGAAATAAATTCATGTCACATTTTAACAATTACACATTTTAGTGTTTATCTTTCACGACCTCTAGGATTATTATAACTGATACATGGAAGAATGTATGTAATCCTCAACTGCCAGATTACAAGTCAAAATATATATATGTATTTTCCAGTTCTAGGACCAGAAGACATAGGTTAACCAAGTTTTTGTGTAGTAGCCTTGTTAAAAACTTAATTCATCTTTTAAGCCCCCTTTAATGTTTTATTGGCTATACATTCTGAGTTTCAAACAAATACATTAGAATAAACTTGTGGAGCCACACCCATTTCTAGGCTGGGAACTGCTTACATAGCAGAGAATTTATTGCTGAATGATCAATTTGATATGCCTGTCATAACTGCTAAACTATCCAGACATGGTTCATTTATTCCAGTCAACACAATGTCTGAACTGGATTGAAGAAATTGGAGGATCAATAGACCTTAGCCATTGATCTGGAAATGGTCACTCCGGACAGTTGTGGAAAATCAACCAGTCCAGTTGTCTGAAAAACTAACATTGGCAAACAAATTATTTTATCAGTCATCTTTGTTTTTAGTGGCAAGTGGCATGGTTTCAATTTAGAAATGGATATGGTTCACTAACCTTATGGTGACCAATCTCTAAAGATTGAGAGATGTGTTATATCACAAAAGAGATAGGTTGTAGGAATTCTGCTACATGCGCTTTTTATTTACTAAAAAAAAATTGATGTGGATAACTTTGTTTAAAACAGTAATAGTAATTATAGCAACATCACATGGGATGACAGGGAGGAATTGGGAACATTCTGCTATAAGGTATCACAGTACATACGAAGTGGTATAGTATTATTTGAAAATGAGCTCAAATTAGTTATAAGTGTGTATTATAAACTATGGAGAAACCATTAGAACTAAAGGTTTTAAGATGTATTACTTATATTCTAGAGAAGACATAAAATATTATATCAAATACTCAGTTAAATCCAGAGAAAGCAGGAAAAAGGGAAGAGATAAGAGATAAAGAACAAATGCAATGGATAGAAAATAGTTACAACCTGTATTATGTATTGTATGTAGATATTCATACAATATATTACTAATTATTTAAATGTGAATGGTTTAAGTACACCAATTACAAGGCAGAGATTGTCAATGTGAACTAAAACAACCACAAGACACTACTGCATGTGGTTAATATGAAATTCACTTTTTTTTTTTTTAATTTTTTTTTTCAACGTTTATTTATTTTTGGGACAGAGAGAGACAGAGCATGAACGGGGGAGGGGCAGAGAGAGAGGGAGACACAGAATCGGAAACAGGCTCCAGGCTCTGAGCCATCAGCCCAGAGCCCGACGCGGGGCTCGAACTCACGGACTGCGAGATCGTGACCTGGCTGAAGTCGGACGCTTAACCGACTGCGCCACCCAGGCGCCCCAAAATTCACTTTAAATAAAAAGATGCAGGTTGGCTAAAAGTAAGAGGATGGAACAACCCAAGTGTCCATCGATAGATAAATTAATAAAAAGTCGGGGCACATACATACAGTGGAATATGTTCAGCCTTAAGAAGGAAGGAAACTGACACATGCCACAACATAGATGAAACTAGACACTATGCTAAGAAAAGTAAACCAGACACACACACACACACACACACACACACACACACACACACACGCACACACAAACACTTCTATGAGGTACCTACAGTAGTCAGATTCAAACAAGCTGAAAGTAGAAAGATGGTTTCCAGGACTTGGCAGAGGAAGGAATAGAGAGTTAGTGCTTAATAGATACAGAGTTTCAGTTGGGAGAGATGAAACAGTTCTAAAAACAGGTGGTGATGGTTGCAGAACAATGGGAATTTAATTAATGTTCCAGAACTGTATGTTTAAAATGGTAAATTTTAGGGGCATCTGGGTAGCTCAGTTGGTCAAGCTTCTGACCACAGCTCAGGTCATGATCTCATGGACTGTGGGTTCAAGCCCTGCGTTGGGCTACAGAGCCTGGAGCCTGCTTTGGATTCTGTGTCTCCCTCTCTCTGCCCCCGCCTCACACTCTGTCTCTCTCTCTCTCTCTCTCAAAAATAAATAAACGTTAAGAAAATTTGTTAGAAAATGATAAATTTTATGTTATATGTATTTTACCACAATAAAAAATGCACACAAAAAATTGAAGGGATATACCACATTAAAGAAGATATACCACATTAAAACTAATAAAAAAAAATCCAAAGTTGCTATATTAATGTTAGACAAAATGAACTTCAGAAAAAGGAAGATTATCAAAGATTAAGAGGGAAATTACAAAATCATAATGAGGCCAATTCTCCAAGAATACCTGAGGTAAAATAGGATTTAATTGAAAGGAGAAATATAAAATCCACAATTATAGTTGCATATTTCAACAACCCTGTCAGTACTTGATAAATAAAGAAGTCAGAGAACCAGTAAGGATACAGAAGACTTGAATAACATTATCAAATTGATTTAATTGACACCTGTACAAGATTCTATCCAACAGTAGCACAATACATATTCTTCTCAAGCTAACATGGAGTAGTCACCAAAATAAACCACATTCTGGATCATAAAACATACCTGATCACCAAATGTAAAAGAATAAAAATCATACGAAGTATATTCTTAGAACAGATATTAAACTAAAAATCAGTAACAGAAAGATAGCTGAAAATGTATGGAAAGTAAACAACACAATTCTAGATAATCCACATGTTAAAGAAATCTCAAAAGACATTTAAAATACTTTGAACTAAATTAAAATGAAAATATAACTTATCAAAATTTGTGAGATGCAGCAAAAGCAGTGCTTAGAGGGAAATTCATAGCATTAAATAAATGTATTAGAAAAGAAGAAAATCCAAAATCAACAACTAATTTTCTAATAGAGAAAATTAGAGACCAAATAGCAATTTTGAACTTCAAGGAATCCGAATAAAAGATATGATAAAAAATTAGAGCATAAAATCAATGAATTTCAAAATAGGAAAAGAATGGAGAACATTATTGAAAACAAAAGATTTTTTGAAAAGATCAGTAAGATTGATAAACTCTTAGCCAAGCTAAACAATAAACAAAAGAGAAGACATAAATTACCAGTGTTAAAAATGAAAGAAGGGTCATTACTCCTGAGCTCAGATCTCATGGACATATAAGGGATAATAAACTATAAACAAGATTATGCAAAAAAAAAAAAAACCCTCAATAACTTAGATGAAATGGACTAATTCTATAAAAGACACAAACTACCAAAATTCATAAAAGGAGAAATAGCTAACTGAATATCTCCATATCTATTAAATAAATTTAATTGTGAATAACCTTCCCAAAGAAGAAAATACAAATATCAGGCCCTAATTATCATGGTGAAGCCCACTAAACATTAAAAAGAAATCATATCAATTCTCCATAATCTCTTCAAGAAAACAGAAGGACTAACATTCCCTAACACATTCTATGAGGTGAGCATTATCCTATACCAACACTAGATAAAAATTTTAGGAAAAAGGAAAACTACAGATGAATATCTCTCACGAACCTAGATGCAAATCTGCAACAAAATATTAGCAAATTAAATACAACAATGTACAAAAAAAATCCACCACAACCAACTGAAATGTTTCCTACCTATGCAAGACTGCTTCCACATTCAAAAATCACTCAGTGGAATTTAACATGTCAACAGGCTTAAAAAATAAATATTATATAATGTTATCAATTGACACAGAAAAAGCATGTGACAAAATCCAAAACCCCTCAATGATAAAAAGATTCAGCAAACTAGGAATAGAGCGACACCTCCTCAATCAGATAGGGATTTCATTAAATCTATAGATTGCCTTGGGTAGTATTGACATCTTAATGATATTATCCTCCAACCCATGAACATGATATGTCTTCCTATTTCTTTATTTGTGTCTTGGTCTAGGAATTCAGTGCAGTTGAAATCGAAATCTCAACAAGCTCTTCCGTAGATAGCAACAAATCGACTATAAAGTTTATGTGGAATGGATAAAGACCTAGAACAACTAACACAATATTGAAGAACACAGCTGGAGGGCTGGGACAATCTGATTCCAAGACTTACTGTGAAGATCCAGTAACAAGACAGTGTGGTAAAGATGAGACACGTAAATCAACGGAACAAAACAGCGAACTCAGAAACAGACCCCTACAAATATAGTCAACTGATTTCTTTCTTTCTTTTTTTAATTGTGATAAAATATTCATCGTATCAAATTACTGTTTTAACAATTTTTAAGCTTTCAACTCACTGGCATTAATTACATTTACATAACTGCACAGCCATCATCACTATCCACATCTGGAAATTATTCATCATCTCAGACTGAAAGTCTGTATCTATTAAATGACAACTTCCCATTGTCCCTTCCTCCTAGCCCCTGATAACTACTATTCTTCATTATTTCTATGAATTTACTATTCTGGGTTTGGAAAAAAGTGTGACGACCTAAGTAATTTTGAAAATAAGTGGTGTCTGTAATACTAAAAGCAAAAGGAACTGTACAGAAATCTGTACTCTACTTGAAAAGTTTCCCCTCGGCATATGAGTTGAACTTCTGAGACCATGTACACATGTATACTGGAATTAAACAATTGAGTACATGGGTGTCAAATGGTGGGATTAGGGATTATGCAAAGGAAATGGGCATTGCCAAGAGAAATCTTAGAAATCTTGACTACTAAATGTATGCGGTATCCTGGGTGACATTCTAGACCAGAAAAAGGACATTAGACAAAAACTAAGGAAATGCAAATAAACGATGAACCTTAGTTCATGAGAATGTACCAATGTTGGTTCATCAGTTGTTACAAATGTATCACACTAACATAAGATAATAAATAATAGGGGAACCAAATGTTAAGTGTATGGAAACTCTCTGTACTATCCCTGCCTTTTTCTGTAGATCTGAAACTATTCTAAAATAAAAAGTTAATTGACTATAGAAAACAAACTGCTGGTTACCGGAGGATAGGTTGGTGGGGGGATGGGTGAAATAAGTGAAAGAGATTAAGGAGTGAACTTGTGATGAGCACTGGGTGATGTGTGAAATCACTGAATCGCTATTTTGTATACATGAACTAATATAACACTGTATGTTAACTATGTTGGAATTAAAATTAAAAAAACACTAATAAGTAATTGAGAGAGAGAGAAAGTATATGGTATCTGGTTACAGGGCAAGTGTGATCACGTCCCCCCTCTGTATCTTTCACTTATTCCTCCAGATCAACTTCCCACTCATCTCTATCCTGTTCCATGCCCTTGGCCTGTGGCTTCCAGTAGCCTTCAGGCAATGGTAGGCAACAGCAAGATATCAAGAAGAAAAACAGGAGAATGGAGAATGAAACCAGAGAATGTACTTCTTGGGCTGTTACCCTGCAGGATTGTGTTCAGCAGACAGTCTCTCCATATAACTCTCTCCAGATGCCTGTAGCAGATTTCTGTCTTGCCCTTTGTGTCTAAAGTAATAACAATTCCCTTTTGTCACTAGCCTGGGAGTACTGCACTCTCTCGTTGGTTTCCCTAAGCCTTGCCATGCCCAGCTCTTTGTAAATAATCCCTTTATTAAACTTTCGCCAATAACCTAGCTTGTGTGTGCCATCTGATACTTGGCTGAAATCTGGTGGCTGAACCCTAGATTTCCTGACTCAAGCAACAAATGTCTTTGCAAAGCAAAGAGATAAAGTAACACGTTTAACTTCTAGGAGTCTCATCTAGAAGCCTGGAATAATATTCATCTAAAAACCTGGAATAACATTTCCTATTTCAAAGTCTGTGGTGGATTGCCAATGAAATAGTATGAAAGATCATAAGACACTGCCTGACATTATTATATCACTTTTTTATCATGTCCTTCTTATGTAGTGGGGGTCGCTGGTATTGCACAATCTTTTCAGAAGGACACAGAATGTTAGTGCCCTTTACAGAGTACTTTAAGGAACCATGAGGGGCTGCCTAAAGAAGCTAAGGCATCCAAGGAATCGAAGGTGTTTCCATCACAGCCCCAAGGAGTGGAACGATAGAACCAATATCTGCCAGGGAAAATCACTTCCATCAGCAAAGAAACTGATTACTAAGTTCAGGCAGAGAGTACACTAAAGTCAGAATCTGCTTGTCTGTTTGGTTTTCAAAGAAGTGAGAGAATCGTATTCAAGGAGAAGGTTGATTTATATTTGTACAATGTAATTTACAAAATATCTTTACCTTTCTCTTACTGGATTTACTCACCAATAATAGGAACTAGATATTCTCTGAAAGAGTTTCAGAGAGATCCTGTGACCTGGCTAAGGTTACCCAACTTGTGAGTGGGCAGGAGGGGCATTTGCATGGAAGCTGGCACTTATGTGTTGGAGAAGCCACTTGAGGGCTGGGGAGACAAGAGGCCAGGAACAGGGGTAGGTTACACAGAGTGTCAGGGCAGAAGAATCAGTCAGATATCTATGAAGACAATCATCTTGAACACTGAACGGGGTAAAGAGGAGACATTACAACCTTGATCCTTTTTTGCTGGTCCCTCTGGTCTGTAAAGAGCTCAGGGCTAACACAGATTTAGGATTCTTAAGGTCTCTGACACATGAACAAATTGGGATTTGATCTTCATATTCAGTGTGAAAATACTGTTTCTAATGGAAGATTTGATTCAACCCAGGACCATAAATACCCAACAGCAGCATGAATACCCAGTACCCTTGCTGCCCACAGCATAAAGTTTTCTTTAACATCCAGGTACCCTCATTTGCCTTCTCAGCAAATAAAGTTTCTCACTATTAGACTTCTCAAATACCAAGCTCCTCGGTATATCATTTTTCCATTTGCAGTAACTTGAGACAGACAACTTTTTGTCACACCCAGAGGGTTTCTTTTTACTTCAATTATATAATAGGTTTCCTGGCATTTTTGTCCCCAAATGTAGGTTAAAAAGTGCTTGCTAAAATTAACTTCTGTTATTTTGCACTCACAGGGCTTCTGGGGAAGGGCTGTCCACTTAAAATAGCTTCTAAGGGAACTATTCAGGACACTTGTAACTTTAGGTTTTATTAAATGACACAAGCTGCTGATGCTGGTTTTCCTTGACATGTAACTGAATCTCATTTGATCGGGGAAAAAAATGTTCCCTGTGTTGCTGGTGAAATACTGAAGCTCCATGGCTATGCTATACTGCCATTTTAGCAGTCTGGATTGGGGGTGAGTGTGGCAGAGCGTGGGGAAATCTAAAGATGAGTGAATATGACAGCTTCGTAGAGACAGCACAACTCAGGCCAAAGGGCACTCAGGGACTTTGGCCTCTCTCCTGGTGGCCAGCTATGCATCTTGGAAAAGGCAGAAGGAAAACACAAATCACAGAACTGTCTTGCTGTATGATAAGAGCTAGATGTCGGCGATGCACAAGTTCACAATGATACACACTCACACACACAGAAGCAAAACACACGTTATCGTTGCCTGGTTGTAGAACTCATGTCTCCATATACTCCACACTGATTGTTCTCTCATGAGGTATTCGCGTATTTATACGAATATGTATATGAATATGAATATATATTATATACGAATTACATTGTTAGATATAAACCATTTTTTCTCCAGGTCACATCAACCCTGGAGAAACCTAGGGATAGATATCAACCATATTGCAATGGTATCTGGATCCAAGGAACCATGCTATTTCATCATCACGACTGCCCTCTCCTGGGGGGCTCACATTCCTCCTTAGTGGCACCTGTGACTGGGACTCCCTGCTAAAGATGGGCTATTGTGCCTTCTGCCCACCCAGAATGCCCCGTCCTACCTGCAGAGCCCTTTTAGGACCTGCTCTGGTCATTGACTATTTTTTATTCCTTCCTGCTGCTGCAGTTCCTTCATTTCCCAAACACCCTTGCAACAATATTGGCTCCTACCTTGCGAGCACTTGTGTGCAAGATCTTTGGAATATCCCGAGATGGAGGTCTCCCGATGCCGACAGTGGAGGTTCTCGGCACAACAGGGAGCTCTTCAAGCCCTAGGACGTGGAGCACAGGAATGGAGTGGAGATGATGGCTCAAAATTTTGCTCTTGGCGACATTCTACCTTTCTTCCTGTCCCCTAGTCCAAAACAAACGCTGACAACCTCAACACCATTTGCCTTGGAGGCCATCAGGATTGATCCTTTATTACTGTTCCTGGAAGTCACTGGAAGGCCCTCCCACCATTCATGACTGCCCCCATATCCTGATCCCAATTTCCACACTGCACTGGATGCCCTTAACAGGACCCCATTTCCCAAACCTGCCTATTTCCTAATACTTTTCCTCTGTACCCTCTAGAACTTATGAGCCCTCATCACAACATCTCCTCTACCTCCAAATTCTTCTCAAAATATCTTCTTCTTGCTCTACATCAAACCTATCTCTCCCCTGAGGACACTGCTCCCCCGGTAGCCCTCTCTTATTGTAACATAGTCTTTCCTCCTTCAGTGCCGCTAGCTGGAAGAAATGCTCTCCCCCGAGATGTCCTGTTGCTTCTGGTTTGGAACACTATAACATCCCTCTCCCCTCTACACCAGGGAGTGAGAGAACTTACCCTGTCTGCATACACCAGTAGCTGTATCTCCTTGCTACGGCCGTCTTCAGACACCTTGCTTGTTATCTAACTACTGCTTATTGGTTGACCATCCCACTTCCCCGTGCACCTAGCTCCAACAGTCATTCCACTGGGACATAAACTCCAAAGGTCATATCCCCCTTTTAGTCGTCCTTTCCTCCCTTCATGTTCTTGCATCCACCTAACATCCAGCTTAAATTCCATCACCCGTTATTTTTCATCACGTCATTGTAGACTTCTTCATCTCCACTGTCCGTCTCTCTCTTGATTCTATTCACCTTGCAAAACTCTCAAGCCTAGTTTATACACAGCTCTGTGCCTATTCTGCACCCACACTTCCTGGGAAAACACCCACAACTATCTTCTTGGATCATTTTAAAATTCATGACCACTGGCTTCAAGTAAGCTATTAACTTCATTCAGCAATCCTACTGCTATCTCCCTAGTCTATTTCCTCTCCCTCTTTCCTCATGACTCTTTCCTGCCTTCTCCCCTGTCCTCAAATCTCCAACTTCTCTTCCCTCATTATTTCTTAGCTAGTGACCTTACCCCCTATTTAAATATATATTTTATTTTTTTAAGTAAAAGCAATTAGAAGGGAATGTCCAGACTTCTCTACCATCATATTTATGAAACTACCCTTATGGACATCTACACCTCTGCTTTCTCTCTGTAACTATAAATGAAATGACCATGGTCCCATCTAAACCCATCCTAATGGCTTGTTCATCAGGTCCCTTCCTCTCTTGCCTACCCTAGGACGATGCTCTAGCGATGCCCCTTCTTTCTCCTGTATCATGAAAGTTTCCTCTCTTCTAGATCATTCCCAATGGCATATAAACATGTTATGATTTCTCCCACCTTCAGAAGTATATTTGTTCTTGATCTCACATCTCTCTCCAGGGGCCATTCCATTTATTTCTTCTTTGTAATACATTTCCCTAAAGAGATTTATGTTCTCACTATCTTCAGGTCTTCTCTTCCACCCTCTCCTAATACATGGCAATCAGTCTTCTAACTGGAACTTCACTGAAATAGCTCCTGACCAGGTCACCAATGACGGTGCTGAAACCATCCTGCACTTCCCAGGGTTCATCTTACCCACCCCACTGGCAGCATTAAACACAATCAATCATTTCCTCCTACTTCATTTTTTTCTGGCTGCTCATTTTCTGCCTTCTTTGCTTCTTTCCTCTGCATTTCTCCAACCTTAATGGCTCAGTTCCCAGACCTCCCTTCTTCTCCACCTACACTCACCTTCTAGGTGATTTCAACCAAACTTATGCTTCCAATACTATCCATAGGCCAACAATTTCTAAATGTACATCTTTATCCTGGAATATCTTCTTGACATCCAGACTCCTATACCCAGTTGCCTACTTGATAGCTCCATTTAACATGTCCACAAAAACACTTGATTATTCCCACCAAACTTGCATCCTCAGTAAAGACAATTTTGGCCTTCTAATCATTTAGTACCCAAAATTTAGAGTCATTTGTTCTGTCAGCAAACAAATGCAATCGATTTTATCTTGAGTACATCTCAAACCTGACATTTGTTATTCTCCTGTGTGACCACCACCCAGCCCAAACCACTATCAATTCTCACCTGTATTCTTACTATCAATTCTCTACTGCCTCCTTTCCAGGACAATTACAGTGGCCCACTCCATAGCAGCTGGAGTAGTGATTTTAAAGCTTCATTTGATCATGTCTCTCCTGTGGTCAGACTCTCTAGTAGCTTTCCATATTACCCAGAGTAAAAGCCAAAGTCCTTAAGTTTCCCCATAAACCCCTATGTAATTTAACCCCTCACCACCTCTCTGATTTTATCTCCTACCTCTCTTACTCTGTTCAGCCAAATGGACGTCCTCCTATTTGTTCCTCACCTTATCTCAGATATCTACCTAAATGTCACTTGTAGTGAGATCACTCCAAAATAGCAACCTCCACCTCTGGCATTCCCTTTCTCTTTTCCCTGCTTTCCTTTTTTCTACTGAATCTATTGCCATTTGTCATGCTCTCACTTTTGTGTTTACTTTCTGTTCCCTCAACTAAAACAAAAACTTCGTGAATGTAGAGACATTGCCCATTTTACTGACTGCTATATCCCCAATGTCTAGAATAGCATTTGGCATATAGTATACACTCAGTAAGTATTTCTGGAGAGAATGAATCTTGAAATTATGACCACAAAAATCAATATTCGAATAAAAAGGGAAATTCAACAAAGAGGATACCTTGAATATTTCAGATTTATGGGATCAAGTCTAATTTGGGATTTACACAACATCCTGGATGTAGATAGACTAAACAAACCTGGCGAGATGTTGGGTGTAGGAGACAGAACACTGACACTGAGTTGGAACCCTTTTTTTAATTAATTAATTAATTAATTAATTAATTTTTTAATTTACATCAAAGTTAGTTAGCATATAGTGCAACAATGATTTCAGGAATAGAGTCCTTAATGCCCCATACCCATTTAGCCCATCCCCCCTCCCGCAACCCCTTCAGCAACCCTCTGTTTGTTCTCTATATTTAAGAGTCTTTTATGTTTTGTCCCCCTCCCTGTTTTTATATTATTTTTGCTTCCCTTCCCTTCCCTGCTTTGTATCATATGAGTGAAGTCATATGATATTTCTCTTTCTCTTACTGACCTCTTTTGCTTAGTGTAATACCCTCTAGTTCCATCTACGAAGTTGCAAGTGGCAAGATTTCATTCTTTTTGATTGTCAAAAAATACTCCAATGTATATATATACCACATCTTCTTTATCCATTCATCCATCAATGGACGTTTGGGCTCTTTCCATACTTAGGTTATTGTGGATAGTCCTGCTATAAACATTGGGGTGCATGTGCCCCTTCGAAACAGCACACTTGTATCCATTGGATAAATACCTAGTAGTGCAGTTGCTGAGTAATAGGGTAGTTCTATTTTTAATTTTTTGAGGAACCTCCATACTGTTTTCCAGAGTGGCTGCACCAGCTTGCATTCCCACCAACAATGCAAAAGAGATCCTCTTTCTCCACATCCTTGCCAACATCTGTTGTTGCCTGAGTTGTTAATGTTAGCCATTCTGACAGGTGTCAGGTGGTATCTCATTGTGGTTTTGATTTGTATTTCCCTGATGATGAGTGATGTTGAGCATTTTTTCATGTGTCAGTTGGCCACCTGGATGTCTTCTTTGGAGAAGTGTCTATTCATGTCTTTTGCCCATTTATTCACTGGATTATTTGTGTGGTTTTGTGTGGGGGGGGGGGCTGTTGAGTTTGATAAGTTCTTTATACATTTTGGATACTAATCCTTTAGCTGATATGTCATTTGCAAGTATCTTCTCCCATTCCATCGGTTGTCTTTTAGTTTTGCTGATTGTTTCCTTCACTGTGCAGAAGTTTTTATTTTGATGAGGTCCCAATAGTTCATTTTTGCGTTTGTTTCCCTTGACTCCAGAGACATGTTAAGTAAGAAGTTGCTGCAGCCAAGGTCAAAGAGGTTTTTGCCTGCTTTCTCCTCGAGGATTTTGATTGCTTCCCATCTTACATTGAGTTTATTTTTGTGTATGGTGTAAGAAAATAGTCCAGGTCCATTCTTCTGCATGTCACTGTCCAGTTTTCCCAGTACCATTTGCTGAAGAGACTCAGAGAGTCCCCCTTAAAATTTCTTGCAGGGATGGTTTAGTGGTCACAAACTCCTTTAATTTTTGTTTGTCTGGGAGAAGTTTTATCTCTCCTTCTATTTTGAATAACAGCCTTGCTGGATAAAGAATTCTTGGCTGCATATTTTTCTGATTCAGCACATTGATCATATCCTGCCATTCCTTTCTGGCCTGCCAAGTTTCTGTGGATAGGTCTGCTGTGAACCTGATCTGTCTTCCCTTGTACGTTAAGGACTTTTTTCTCTTGCTGCTTTCATGATTTTTTCCTTGTCTGTATATTTTTGTGAAATTGACTATGAAAGTCCTTGTTGATGATTGGTTTTTGTTGAATCTAATGGGAGTTCTCTATGCTTCCTGGGTTTTGATGTTTGTGTCTTCCCCAGATTAGGAAAGTTTTCTGCTATGATTTGCTCACATAAACCTTCTACCCGCTTTTCTCTCTCTTCATCTCCTGGGACCCCTATGATTCTGATGTTATTCCTTTTTAATGAGTCACTAAGTTTTCTAATCTTATATCATGCTCTTTTGCCTTACTCTCCCTCTTTTTTCCTGCTTCATTATTTTCCATACGTTTGTCCTCTATATCATTGATTCATTGCTCTGCTTTATCCATCCTTGCCGCCATGGCATCCATTCGAGATTGCAGCTCAGTTATAGCATTTTTTATTTCATCCTGAGCTTTTACTTCTTTTATCTCTGCAGAAAGGGCTTGTAATCTATTTTCAACCCCAGCTAGTATTCTTATTATCATGATTCTAAATTCTGGTTCAGACATCTTGCTTGTATCTGTGTTGATTAAGTCCCTGGCTGTAATTTCTTCCTGTTCTTTCTTTTGGGGTGTATTCCTTCATTTTGTCATTTTGAAGGAAGAAAAGGCATTAATAAAGTAAAACAAAATAAAAATCAAACAATTAAAAACAACATAAAAAATCAAATAAAGGATGCTATATCCTAGGTGTGTTTTGGTCTTATTGTTGAAAGAAACTTGATAGATTAGAGAAAAAAGGGGAAGCTAAGAAGAGAAAAAAAGGAAAAAAGGCAAAGAAGAAAGGAAAACATTTGAAAATTTGAAAAAATGAATACAATAAAATAGAATAAAATGAAATGAAATGATGGAAGTAAAATAGACTATAAAAAGTTTACAAAGAAGTAAAAAATATAGCAGGAAAAATTTAAAGAAAAATATTTTTAATAAAAAAGGAAAATAAAAACTTTTTTCTCTTTCTGTATTTAAGAATAAGAAAAGAAAAAGGAAAAAAATGGAATAGATGGACCAGAGAACAGAATCAAATATGATTGAAAACACATCCGGTTTCCCCTAGAAGTCAAATTATGAAGCACTTTATAGTCCATAAACTAAGCAGGGGAGAGACTTGTGATGTTCCTCAAGAGCACAGTTGGCCCAGTTGGGCAGGGCTTAGTGTAATGGCTCTGTTCTCCACCAGGTAGCACCCCTTAGCTTACTGGGGTAGATTGTTGTGCATGTAGGCATGTATGCACATATGTGGGAGGGGTGAAAATGGTGTCACCCAGCTACCCAGTCTCTAGTATCAGAACTCTATGCTCTCCCCGACCAGCAATCAAGCACCCCTCCTTTGTCTCCAGCTTCCATCCACTCCCCACTTCTACACTGTCCATGCCAAAGCTGTCAGGCTGCCAGGCGGCACCTCCCCACTGAGTTTTATCTCAGATGGGGCTGTGTTTCACAACCCCTTGCTTCTGAGGGACTGCAGGTTTGACCCATTCTCACTCTGTGAGGGAGGGTCTCGCCAAGCCATGGCCAAGTGCCAGCCACACCCAGGAACGTTCTTGAGACCGTTCTGCTGCTGATGCCCAGGGACTGCAGCCAGGCACCAGCCTGCCCCAGAAAATGTTCATGTGACCTTGTGGCAGCAGTGTTTCAGGGATTATGGAAAATCACAACACACATTTGGCACCAGGCTTCATCCTTAATGTCCTTGTTCCAGCACCAGTGAATGTGGCCATTCTCTGGGCCTTTGCCTATGCAGAGGCCACACAGCCTCTACCAAATATCCTCCCAGCCAGGGAAACAACTCTCCCCGTGTGGCCTGAGGACTCCTCGGACCTCACTCTCTGCTCCCGGGGATTCGCCCTACCCACAAGAGTACTGCCAGGTATAGAGCTGCAGAGTTTCAGACCCTGCACTCCCCGTTTATAGTCTTAATGGAATTTAAACCCTCTCCTTTCTCCTTTCTCCCTTTTTTGTTCAGTCCCTTACATACTCTTTCTTTTCTCTCCAGCTGCTTTTGTATTCTCCCCCGTCTCCATCCTCTGTCCACAAGCAAAACAGCTCCCTGCCCTCTGCGGCTTCTCTCTCCCCCAGTTCACCTCTCTGCACCACATACCTGCCAAGTTCTATGGTTCAGGTTGTGCAGATTGTTGTGTTAATCTTCAAATCAGTTTTCTAGGTGTGCAGGATGGTTTAGTGTTGATCTGGCTGCATTTCAGGGATGAGAGATGCAAAAAAAAAAAAAAAAACTTCCATGCTGTTCTGCCATCTTGGCCCCTCCCCAGAAACCATTTTTTTAACCTTTTAAGTAAAAACACTGTGTGTGTGTGCACAAGAGAGACAGAGACCAAAAGAAAGAAAGAAAGACCATGGCCAGGCAGAAAAAGAATAGAGAAACTAAAATAAAAAGTCATTTGATTATTGGGGAATAGGAAAGAGGACTTGCAGGCCCAGAAATGAATTAAGGGAAGGGACGTGGGAAAGGGGGGAAGCTTGTAAGGCAGAGTCTCGTCTCTGATAACCTGCCTTACATTAATTTAAGATAATACTCCATTAATCTTCATAGCAGAATCTTTAATTGCAAAATCTTTCATCAGCCTTGTTATTTGCTGCACCTGTCATTGGAGACACTCCATGGTTTCTGTTGTGTTGTTGTCATTTCTCACACTAATTAGGGGCTGTTTTGTTGTGTCTCCTTCAGTGCGGTTGTGTTTCAGCCGTGATGTTGTCAAGTGTGCTCCAGCTCCCCGAGCAGATTTCACACAGCATTTTGGGCAGATTTCAAAGGCTAGATTGTTTAAAACATTAATTAAATACCCCCACAATATTAACAACTTTCTTAATGCCCTTTAACAATCCCATAATCCATCCTGCATCTGCTGCACAGTCGTTAAGCCTCAAATATATGTGTTTAACATTCAATTGGGTGCTTAATGATCTTACCTTATCTGGGCCTATTAAATTTAAAGAGATGTGCATAATTGAGTTATTGCACATTAATTATAAATACCTATTGGCTATTAAAATCACATTCCAAGGGTTAACACCTATCACTGGATAGATTTGGCTAAACCTTGCCCAATCTGTGTTCTTCTCGGCGAAAAAAACACTGCTTGCAATAAAGAGATGATAAGCCTACCTCTTACCAGGGCAGTCAAGCCAAACTGAAACTGCAAATCCCACTCTAACCAGATAGCCTGGATACCTCTTGCAGAGTTACGCAGAGAAAATTGGTAATAACTCTTCACGGTTTGATAGCACTTAGTACATTTTAAAATGCTTCCACTAAACATCACTGCTTCTAAACTTCCAGAAACCTTGACATGTATATGAGAAATATAATTCCCTTTATAACAGTTGGGAAGACGTCAGACATGGTGACTGAGTGAGTCAAGTGACTCACCTGTTTCATTCAGAGCTGACTTAGGTACTAGAATGGCAAATGGAGACCACGTAAATATTTTGTTTTGGAAAGACAAAAGGTAGGGGCGATAAGCAAGCAGCAGGTGCCTATAACCAACTTATATTGTCTTTTCTTCTTCTAGAATCTTCCACTCTCCAGTTCTTTAGCTGCTACCTCTGCTCCATCCCTTTAAAGCTGATACTGACTGTTTCTTTCTGTCTAACCAAACATGGGTGTTAAGTATCTTTTCCACATTTTTACAACACCGGTCTGTACCACTAATTTAGCCATTCACATGCTTGAGGTACATATTTGGTTTTTAGTCGATACAGGTATGTTTCTACCAGTACAACTTAATTGTACACTTTCTGGGGGCTACCATAAGGTCCAATTCTCCTTATTTCTCTCCAACTCAGGAAATGATAGTCAATGGTGAGTTCCTGAAAACTGTGAGTAAATTAATTCCTTTTACTGACACTCCTGTTCCATCTTTAAGATGATACTCATCCAAAGTACTTTGGAATCGTCTCCTTCTGTACTGAATCTTTAATGGATCCTTGAGCACAGTGTGTATGAGTTTGAACACCATGGGACCAAAGAAGTGTTGCGCATCAGTCCCTCCCATGTTTTTTGCCTGTGTCTGAGCTCTTAAGTTCCTCTGGGCGTTCTTTCTCTCAATAATAAAACATGACTGATAACAAGAAACGGCAGCCTTCCAAGTGGGTCCCTTGTAGAAAATCCCCAAACACATTCAATTCAAATTTAGGCAGCCACATTTGAAACAAAGAGAGAGATGTAGCAAATGGCCCCCCACTCTGTTTTCTAATTGTCTCCAGAGACAGATCATGTCTATTTGAATCTTTTTCAGCCCAGTCACATCAATGCACTGACGGATCCTGTCCTTTTCCATCAGGCTTAGGAGCTTTCCTTCTTGGGCATAGAATACATTAGAGCAGCATGATCTGGGAATTCAGATATGACTTTTGTGGTTTGTGGACATCTCCATGGTACAGATTTGAAACTTGGGTGAAATTTTTATATAAATAACAACAAAGCTTGACAAAATGTGAACTTCTGATGCCATGAGCATCTTCCAGCCCCCATACAATGATTGCTGCTTTTCACAGGTTCTCCTCTGTTAGTTTAAGGAATCATGGGTTTATAGTCCCAACTTCTTCACCGCATCAGTGTGCGACTAAGAGAAAGTCACTAAATCTCTCTGTGCCTCAATTCATGCAGTGATCAACAGAAGAGAACAGGTTCCCAGCTTACCTGGTAGAATTCTTCAGGGTAAAATCCGGTGGAGAAATGTATATGAAAATATTTGGAAAGAGGCAAAACCCTAAATGCAAGTAAAAGGAATGTATGTTTGCCCCAAATAAACAACCTAGTGGGGACCACGTGTGCTCTATACAGGCCTAAAACCATGATAATTAAATAAGCATCACAGGAAAAGGACCTACATTCAGTGGAAATGACAGACATTCAAGAGTGACTTCACCGAAGGGAAGGAAGGATCACATCTTGAATATTTAGCGCTTTCCTCTCCAAAAAAAGATGACAGGGGAATATAGTGAAAAAAGAACAGAGACATAGGTGAACTGGACCTCAGTCCCAGCTCTGCTACCAGCTGTGTGGCTTCGAGCAAATTACTGAACTCCTCTGGGGCCTTCATTTCCTCAACTCGAGAAGGAAAGGGCTGGATTTAGTGGCCACTTTTGTGTAGTTCTGTACTTCCATTTGGCTGCTCTGTCAGGAAGGATGCTGACTCTGACCTGGTTAGTCAAACACATGGTGGGAATGAGACTCTTTATCAGTTATGGGTTTTAGCTCCCAAAGTGCAGGACAAAGGCTGGGCCCATGTAACCTGGGCCTGAAGTCCCTCCCACTGTTGTCATGCCTGCTGTGTGGAGTGGCACACGGATGGCCGTGGCGGCCATCTCATCATGAACCCCCACTCCACCTGGGCCAGGGCCCTTGCTGTAGTCCAAATTCTCAGAAAATATAATTCTGTTGGCTCTTGGCTTTTGTTGCCTGCTCACCACACCTGGAAGTTTCCATCAGTCTTGCTCTATTATGTGCTCATCCCCAGCTCACACTCCATCCCTCGCTATTACCCTCCCCTGTGCTCCCAGAGCACTTACCATTTCCATTGTTCTCTGGATTTCTTCTCTCTTGAAGCTTTTGGCCTCTGTACTGTGTCTTATGCTATTTTTATGTGAACATATAGTGTCTCATAAATGCCATTTTAATTGAATGGACGAATTTCAGTCTCCTCTCGAATAGCTCCCACTTTGGGTGTGTTTGATCTTGTTCACCATCTCTCCAGAAAGTTCCGTTTGATTTTTATATCACATGCTATGCAACCTAAGTATAAGGACAATTTGTAAATTTATTAAAAAATAAAATAGCTCAGACCATTTCAGAACTGCGGATAAACCCATTTGTTAAAAGGCCTTGACAAAGATTTATAGTGAAAGTCTTGACCGTCAATAGCACTCTTTTTAAGAGAACAACATTTTATTATTCTCAGAGAAGCCATCTAAAAACTCATAAGATAGAAAAGGTTTGACATGCAGAAAGTTGAGCTGGTAAGCTTTTTCCTTTTCCATGGATAATTTCCACCCTGAAATCTCTCACTGACATGTCACGATGTTTTGAATGTTAACTGCATATTTCCATTTTCCACCCAAGTCTCTGCAGATAGAGAGATGTCAGAGAGAGAGATCAGATGACAGCTTTTAGCAGGGCCTCACAAGTGATAACTCAGTGGGGATTCCCTTAGGTCCAGGCTCCAATCCTCAAGTTTGGAGCCTAAAAACTCAATCTTACCAAGCCAGCTAAAGGTCATCAAGCTCTTGGACTCAAAGTAAGACATCTGCATTTACCAAATCCACACATCAGAATATCAGTTCATTCGGAGTGAGAGATCTGTATGGAAATATCATCTAAATTGCAAATTCAACCATATTACTCCCCTGCTTAACATTTTCAATAGCTCATTTCTGCCTACAAATTGCTAATCAGGCAATTCCTGATATAACCTCTTTCTAGCTCATCTCCTTCCATACCTCTCCTCATATCCAAAATGTTCCAGTATCTCCCGAATCCATAATGCTCTCCAACGTCTCCTCCATACTACCTCTGGTTTTAACGTCTGCTTTGAATACACTGCTTTGCCTCTTGTAAACATAATGCCAACCCCGGTTGACCATCCTCATCCTCTATTACCTCTTCTAATCTTCATATTTTCAAGGTAAATTCAGATCTAATCTGTTATGGCCTCATTGACACCTCCCCACTACTGTCTGGGTAAAGCGCCTCTTCTCCGTATTCCCAATTCATGCTTCTGTGTACCTCTGTAAGGGAGTCTACCCCTTCCCATTATAATTATATGTTGACTTCCTTGTCCAGATGGGCTGTGAACTCCTTGAAAATGTTAACCATCCATTGTATCCCTATAACCTTTGTGCTGGAGTACCTGGGATATGGGGGTACTTAAAAATGTGGGTTAAGTCAATGAATGAACAAATATTCTCAGGATTCCCTCTTTTGGTGGGTCAGGCCACTCAGGGTCCAAGCTGAGGAGCAGAAACCTTGCTTGGTGACACAAATTTGGGAGAAGAGTAGTTAATGTTGTAGTACCTAATTTTATCTGGTTAGGATAACTAGTTGAAGTGCCCTTCTCTTCTCTGACGATCTTTGTTAGCATCCTGATGCCCTTTCCCCCAGATAATAGAACTTAAACTACCGTCCATCCATTCTTGCTTTGCAGCCCCCTTTATTCTTGTCTCTACACATTACGTATTTCAGACTTAAGGCTACTATCGTTGCTTATTATCTTATCGGCTTCTGATTTTCGACACCAGCTACATTTCAGTACCAAGGCACCATGCTGATCATCTTGATTAGAATGAGAGACACTGTGGTCTTTTGTCTGCATAGTTTTCTTGATTCCCCTCGGTGGAAATTGGGGACTATGTTGACTCATTATTACATTATTATCACCTCTTCAGAGTCAGTTGCTTCTGCCAATAGGTAATTTTACCTAGAGGATGTTGATGCTTGTTAGCTTCCATTTCAGAGTCTGACTTCTCCTATCCGTCCCGTATTTCTGAGGGAGAACCAAAGTCCCCGGGCCTCTGTTATTAAACATGCCTTTCAAAAAAGCTGCCAAATCAATCTAAATTCACATAGCCTCTGGGCCCTGGCACTAGAAAGAATATAGTTCTACAAAGCCTCCTTCCTAGGTCTGTAGACCCCAGAGAAGGTTAGTCCTGGAGAAGGGGTCCCATGGTAGATCCTTGGGAGGGATGCAGCTCAGTGGCTGGCTAATGGCTTGGCACCATGGGGAATTTCCCAGCTTGCTCTGCAAAGTCTGCTCCATCTTGGCTTGCCACACGGCTCAGAGAGCCTTCCTAGGGAAGCTGGCTGTGCTTCTGGTATTCGTTTATTTTAAACACAGTGTCTTCTCCTCATCCCTTGATGCCTATTGTGTGGTTTAATTGCTACCCTCTGCCCATGGTTGCCAGCATGATGTGCTGTGAGGCCAGCACACACAATGCAATGTGTGCTTGGAGGGGCTGACAAGCCCAGCTTCCAAACCGGATTCTCAAAGGGAGCGGCCAACGAAACCCGTCGTCGAGAAAGTGATAATTTCTGCGCCATGCAATTATACCCTTTAAAAAGTATACCTCTGGTGCACTATCCTGCCAACAGTTTACTGACGACGAGGAAACAAAACCAGCAGTTGATGCTAGAACGACTATGGAAACCCTATAATCATCTTAAAAATAGATTTATATAGGGAACCTGGTTATTATGAATGTGGCTTTACACTCTGTTTCAAAAGAAAAAAAAATCCTCTCCACAACTTTAGCCGTTGTTATTTCTGCTGCAGCATCGTGGATATTTGGAAGAGAGGTGGGAGAAGGTAAGGAAGAGAAGAAGAAAATGTGTTGCTGGGATTTGCCTTTCCGCCGCATGCTTATCCTCAATGTACCCGCCCCCAGATACCCCCCCCACCACGCCCCTATCCTGATGGGAACATCTCCCCACCGATCACACCCACCGAGGAGCCGTAAAAGCGAACCTTGTCATCACAGCTACCCACTCACAAGTACCTACCGCCCAAGTTCACTTTACCCCATCTGCCCCCTCCACGCGCAGTACTTACCTTTTGCACTTTCCCACCACCAGCGGGCAAAGTGCACATTACGCGTGACAGTCCTCTGTGGAGGGACTCTCCCCCTGGGGAAGTCCCTGGGCTCCATCTGGCCAGGCTGCCGCTCCCTTTCCCGGCTTTTGGCAAGCAGAAGCGGTAAGAGCCTAATACAGTCAGGAAAGGATTAACACCTGATCCGGTGACAGAACAAAGTACTGATGGGCCACAGGCCCTGGTGATTAGGCCGCTGGCCTGAGCATTTACATGCCATTTGCTAAGGTTGTCGATTGAGGGGTGGTGTCTGATTGATTTTGCGAGAACCTTGCAGTACATGGTTAAGAGACTAAATGCTGTAGGGTGCCTGGGTGGCTCAGTCGGTTAAGCCACCCACCTGGGCTCAGATCAGGATCTCGTGGTTCTTGGGATCAAGGCCTGCATGAAGCCCTACATAGGGTTCTTCGCTAACAGTGTGGAGCCTGCTTGGGATTCTCCCTCTCCCTCCCTTTCTCTCTTTGTGCCTCCCTCCCTCAAGTATTCTCTGGCTCTCCAAATAAAGAAACTTAAAAAGAGGGGGAGGGGCATTTGGATGACTCAGTGTGTTAAGTGTCCTACTTCCTCTCTTGTGATCTAACGGCTGGTGGGTTCAAGCCCCACCTCCAGGTCTGCGCTGACAGCTCAGAGCCTGGAGCCTGCTTCCGATTCTGTGTCTGTCTGTCTGTCTGTCTGTCTCTCTCTCTCTCTCTGCCCCTTCCCTGCTTGTGCTCTCTCTCTCTCGCAAAAATAAACAAAACAATTTTAAAAATTTAAAAAAAAAAAAAAAAAGGACTTGAGGAATCCAAAGTGTCGGGGAGGCTAGGAAGATAAAAAGTGGTGATTGAAAATAGCCTACGTCAAATTGAGATCATGGAAGTTAAAATAAATAAACTTAAAAAAACTTATAATCATCTTTAAAAGACAGACTAAACCACTGTGAAGAAATGATTTTTTTGGCTTTGAATCCAGGCTCTTCCATGAACTTGTTGATAACCTCAGATAGTTTCTCCTCCCTCTGTCTCCTCTCCCCTCCTTCTATAAAGGAGGAACTTAAATGGTACATACCTTAAAACACTGTCCTGAGGATTCAGTGAGTGAATACATGTAAAACAACTCAGAGAAAAAGCGTTACTTAATCATATTTGCTAGCACGGTTGTGCTGTTTGTTAAGATTCAGAGGAGTGATCTTATCGGTTGAGGATTTCTTATCCCATTGAGATAAGTCCACAAATATTCAGAGCCACGTGCTTTGGAAAACTGCGTGGAATTCTTAGGAATACAAATGGTTCAGCAACTATCCTCTTTGGCTGGGAAAATGGCATCCTATGATCGATTCCAAATGACAGGACCAGTTGCTTCTGTAATAGAAATGACTTGAAAGAGAGGGTACATGATGAAGCAGGAAACCAGAAGGAGGTGAAATTTAAAAGTCAAAGGAGAAGAAGTAGCAGGAAAGAAGGAAATGGCAGAGAAAGATCAAGGTGAAAACACTCAGGAAAAACACGAATACTTCTAAAGAGCACTTATGGCCACGAACCCGTAAGACAGTTTATCAAAGTGGGACTCTTTTTTAAAACTTAATTTACCGTGTTTTTTTGTTCAAACTGAACTGCCTTTGAATGTTGGGTAGATGGCAGAGCAGTCAGACTACGTTCTGTTCTAAAGAATTGAAACCTCACCATAGAGCTTCTGTGTCATGTTCCAATCAGTGGCCTCCCTGACAGATCAGCTCCCGGCCAGCAGAGATCTTGCCGGGCTAGTTCAGTCCCCTCATTCTGCATAATGCCCAGGACATAGTAGGGGCTCCATACATGTTTATGAAATGAAGGAATGAATGGCTGTGAGAGAGCAGGAACCCTCTCTCTCTACGTGTTTGTGATGGAATGAAGTGTTAATTGTGTCAGAATCAGCTGTGACTCCGTGGAGACCCATCGGACAGAGAATCAGAGGCGGCGTCTTGTTCCAGCTTTGGCTCTCCTGGCTCCAAGTTTGCAGTCATCTGAGGTGGTTTTAGAGCAGTGACCATAGTAATGAGCCCTTCACAGGTACCGTGTGCCGATGACATGGAAAAAGGTAGGGGAGGTGCTTTAACCATAAATCCACGCGCAGACGCAAGGTTGTCTTTTTAACTGGGTAAACTAAGGCTACCGTTGCTTAAAGCTTGACGAAGAGAGCTTTAACGCAGGTGATGTGGTCGTTTTGATGTCATGTTTACACACACGCAGACTCACGGGAAGGAAGAGAGAGTTGAGACACGGAGAGAAAGAGGAGAAGGTAAGGGGAAAATGAGGAAGGGTTGGAAGGAAAAGGAGAGAAAGTATTTTCACCTTTGACTGCAGCTGTTGGGTGATGATGCGGATAAACAACATTCTGGAAATCATTTTTGAGAAATGGACAGGCTGCCCTTGATTCTTTCTCCAGATCCCCTGGAAGGGTCAGGGCTGGTATTTGGAGTGACTTTTCAATTAGCTAGGCTTCGAGAAGTCTGGATCCAGGCTGAGAGAAGCTTGCCAGGGTGGTGGCTTTTATCTTATTCAGTCATAAGGAACATGGAAATCAATTTTTCCCAATCTCAGTTATAGCTGGAAATCCATCGTTTTTAAGTCAGCAGGAGGATTAATCTATTGAATGGTTTTCGAGATTTTGCTGACATATAAACATTTTAAGAATACATTACATTTTTTTTTCCTCCCTCCCTAGCACTATTTTTAAAACGAAGCCAACTTGCTGTGCCAGCCAGGAGAAGAAGGATGGCCACAAACCTCCTTCCCACGAGAGTGCAAAGCCATTTTTCCCAAAGCCTGCAGCGCAAACTGAAATTCACATTGGTCCGTGCCTTCCTCTCAACCACTGTCCCAGATCACAGGAAAGTGCACTTTTTTTTTCATGCAGATATTTATGATTCCAAATAATTCAATTTAGAGGGTCCCATATTCACTAGAAAGTATTCCTTTTTGCAGTAACTGCTACAGCGAATAAATGTAATAAATAATACAGTTAATAAATATAACACATATTCTATAGTAATACAATAAAAAAGACATTGAAATATGATATAACGGTGAATAGTTCCTACTATTAATTATACTAAACATAACAAAAATTAAAAAGTACTGACACAAAGTAACTTTTAGGGGTTTATTCAAGCAATCGCCCCAACAAGTAAGGGAGAGCACAATCTGTTAGATCTGTAAATGGGTCATCATACTCAGAAAGTTTTAGAACCATTGACATAGAGTGAACAAATAGGGATGGGGGTGACTTGAGTGGTGAGGAGCTATTAAAAGGAAACAAGCCTGCAAACAAGGATTGTGCCATGTGGCAATTCAAAACAGGTGATGGGGAGTGGCCATGTGGCTCTTACCTGTGGCCACGGACCTGGTCAACCCTGTGAATGGCAAGGAACCAAATGGACCGATCCTTGCCACTTGTGAAGCTGTGCAGAATGTAGATACAGAGGCAGATATACCAAGAAGCCAATGAAAATTGAGCTTCAAGGTCCCTCCCTTGCATTGTCGCTCCCAAGGCCCTGGTAAGGGCTCTAAGATTATGTTCGCCGGGTGGTAAAATTTTGTAAAATTTGCAAAAGTGAAATGTCAATCAGTTAACATCAGCCAATCAAGTCTGCTCAGTCTTCCACTCAGATACACCTCCCTTCCTATCGGGTGTCAGTGGTGTAGCTGTAGGCATTTGGAGATTCATAAAATTAAGTTGGGGGTGTATTTAGATTTAGTGGGTCCCGTTGGAGTAGCTTGCAGCCACTTGGGAATATAGTTAGGAAATTGCTAACTAGCACAGCATAGGAACGGCTTCCAGGACTACCCCTACAGCTCTCTGTGTGGACCTAGGTGTTAATGAAAGGAAGAGGCAGGCTAGAGGTCTTACGATTTTTATTCTCTAGTTAGAAAATATCACAAAAATTGCTTTCATATTTGGAGATAACCCAAGAGTACAGCCAAAATATTTAAGGAAAAATTATTACAGAGATGCATGGAGACTAACTCAATTAAGAAAAATATTATTATTATCTGTCTGCATCTTGCTGTATTTATGACATTTTAATTTGCTATTTCTCTTTTCATTACAAACAAATATTCACTTCTATATCTAAGGTTGTACTCATAATTTTGCATTGTTTTTCTTCAAGAGAGTCCTCTGAGTTTTACGTGCCTCAGGTTCCACCCCTGGAGGAAGGAAAATTTGCTCACTCGTGTCTTTTGGTATAAATCCCACGTAACTTCATCCAGTTATCATATATTGTTAGGGTTAGGACAGGTGTCAGGTGGCAAAGAGCTCATGCTCTAAAGTCAGATAGACTTGAGTTCAGAGCCCGGTTCTATTACTGCCTCTGCCGCCCAAAGAGTTTGCCCAAATGCCCACAGCCCTGTGCCTTCATCCACCATTTTTGTTGAGGATTCGAGTCTACGTAAAGCACTTACTACTCTACCTGGTAGATAGAAGGCATCTATCTACATAAACATAAAATGCATGTTTATGACTGAGAGATAAAGAGAGACAGGTATACAATACGCATACACGTCTTTCTTGGATCGGCGTTAACAAATACCCAGAGAGTGCCTACCATACGAAGCCATCAAGCAGGACGAGAAACAAAGATGTCTAGAACACCGACTTGCCCACAGGAAGCACGTTACTTAGATGACGGCATTGAAGTTAGAAGCTTACTCCCTTGGACCTGACCCATTCCCTTTTATCTTGGGGAAAACAAATAGTAATTCATTGCAGGTCTAGTTTATTTTCCTCCACGTGTACTTACAAGGGTCAGGGTAGGTTGCGCCAGTTGATAAATTGTGTTTATTTATTGGCAAGGCTCTGCCAAATAACATGCAAATGATATGCAAAATGACATACACATTCACGTCAATGACTCAGCCACTTATGGTAATAGCACTCCAGCCCTGCTCTGCCTCTGATTGTGGCAGTGTTGTTGTTTCATAAGTATTGATTGCTCCCGACTTTTGCTGATGCAGACAGACAGTTTGTCGGGAGATAGGCCAAAGAGACCCGTCCCTTTAGTTTAATCTGTCCTTCATTCACCTCCTACATTTATGCTAGGACTTGCACCTTTGGGTTTGGGGCCCATCTGTATTATATCGTTGATTAAAATATGTGGAACGCCGGTAACCGCTGCTTTCCAAAGTCGAGTAGATGCTACATAGGTTGCCTTTGTTGAGGTTACATGACACTCATATTTGCCCCCCCCCCCAACACCTAACAGTATAGACCGTAGGGTATGGCCAGATCATTCCTTATCAACCCCGGGGGGACTTACAGTGAAATTGTTTTCCTGCTGGCACCTGGCCGTCAGCAGTGAGTCTGCCCTCTGAGCGCTCATCATGTGAGATGGCAGTGTTCTCTCGGCAAGTAGATGGGCCCGGATCAGCCTCTCTCTCCATGATAAACATGTCTGGATGTGACAATCATTTCTTTCCCTGGGAATGCAATGATGATGTGATTTCCAGGGCCCTGCTCTGGATGTATGAGTAACAAACCCATGATCCATCATCCACAATAAACTGTCTTCGTGTAGGGATTAATTTAGTCTTATGTAATATATAGAAGCGATTTGTTGGCTGGCAAGCAGAAAGCATGTGTTTAAGCAGACCAAACATATTTGGGCCTCTCCTACACATCTCTCTAACTTGATCGTATATACCATGCATATTGATTGCTGCTTCGGATTGGAGGCTATTTTCTGGAATGCTTTTTCATGGTCTTCATTACAACAGAATGCTATTGTGGAGAAGAAGTAGAGGGTGGCGATGGCTAAGCACAGTGGGGTTTGCAGACATCTTAATTCATGAACCAATCATGAGAATAAAGAACAATGCAAATGGAAAGGTTTATTTTTTCTCCTTAATGGTTTTTGAATAGATGCTAATTTTCATGAGCTATTTATTAATCTGAATTTGGGCTCTTAAAGACACGCTCAAACCTTATGAAGGCCAAAGAATTTAATTTGTGCTTTAGGAAGCAGGCTGGAAATAAAACATCAGACTCCTTTTGTAATTTGTAGTATCTTCCGTATCATCCCAGGCAAATAAAAATATAACAGAGCCATACATATAATTCAGAATTTTCTAGTAACCACGTTAAAAATATGTTTAAAAGATGAAATTAATAACATATTTTATTTAAGTAAGCATATTAAAAATATATTTCAACATGTAGCCAATACAAAAATGTGCTTTAATGCACATCACCGTAATGAGATAGTTTGTGCCTTTTTTGTACTAAATGTAATAAATCCAGTCTGTGTTTTACACTTAACATCGAAGCTCAATTCAGACTAGTTACCTTTCAAGTGCTCCATGTCCACATGTGGCCAGTGGCCACCATATTAGATAGCAGGGTTCTAGACAGCCCCAGGTAGGTCCCCTAACCTACACTAACCCAAGGCCTCAGCTTTCTCTTTTATCAGAGAAGGATAAAAGACATACTCTACTGATGCTTTAAGATTTACTAGTAAGTGTCGGTAAAATTTTTGAAAATAAGAACAACAACAGATCTATAGACTCTTCAAGCATGGGACTGATAACTAGGGCAGTAAGTTCTACCTCTGGACCCATCGCTATTTAGGGGTGCAATAGAATTCAATTTTCTCGTTTATAAAATGAGGTCCGGAGTCTAAATAACTTACTAGCTCCCTTCCAAATGTAAAATTATACATTTCAGGTTTTGAATTATTAGTCTATCTTATGTTTCAGAGCAAGAACAGAATGATCCTTTACCCCCACTGTTATGACTGGCTGAGTTTTAATGTTTTTAAGTATTGGCTTTCTCACCTCTTCCTTGGAGACTCTGTTTCTCAGATTGATGGCTCCTGTATATAGGAACTTTTCCCTATACTGTACTTAATTGATGTTTTCTTTTCCTGCATTTAATCCCTGGACTCCTCCTCATGGTCTCTTGGACCTCTCTGAGTATTTTCTTCCCTTCTATGATGAGCTCTGTAGGCAATGAATATGTCACTCTCTCTTCAACTTTCCCCAGCCTTGTTCTCAATAAACACTTGTTTCCTGTCAGCGCCCCTCATCAGCCAGGTCCTTACGCATTTTTCATGACTTCCTTTGTGTCCCTGTTCAAGGGAAGAGGCAATGAAGTTAGGACTAGAATGTAACCCCCTTCTCACCCCACCTCCCTTATTTTATTTTTTACAGGGAGAAGACAGCTTGTTGACTAGCGGAGGAGAGTGGATGTGAATTGTTGTTTATCCCTGCCTTCTGTTCCCAGGCCCTCTTGAGGAATTGTAATATTCCTGGATCTTCTTTCATAGACTCTGCCTTTCTCAATCTCACCATCCTCTGGAGGACACCTCTTCTGCTCTCACGTCCCATCGAGACTTGGGGGAGGTCCCCCAGATCCTGCTCATGTGGAGTGAGAGGAAGATGGCCTTCTAGGCCTGTGCTGTCCAATATGGTGGCCACTAGCCACAGGTGGCTTCTAAGCACTTGAAATGTCACTCCTGGGACTGAGGAAATGACTTCTTAACTTTAATTCATTTTAATTAATGTACATGTAAAACCTGACAGTCAATTCAGTTATTGGAAAACATTTGAGAATGTTTGTAACCTCTTGGGTAGGTGAATCTGCTTTTCCAACTACAAATTTTAGGAAATGTAAATAAAGCTCAAATATTGCTGGTAAAAACTTAGCATTGGAAACGAGATGTTCTATGGTAAAGTCTGCACAGGAATCCAAAGAGTTTATATAAACAAAAGTAAAATATCTCATTAATAATTATGTGCACTACATGTTGAAATAATGGTATTTTGGACATAGGGGGTTAAATAAAATATTGTTGAGATTAATTGTTTCCACTGGACACTGTTGCTCTAGACAAAGCTTCTCTGGAGTTCTGAATCTTATTTTTAACTTGCATTATTTAACAGGCTGAGTATCCTGGATACATTATTCCACGTAATTCTCACAACAACTATATATAAAATAGGTGTTCTCCTCCTTCTACAATTCAAAAAGAGGCTCAGAAAATGTGCATAAATTTCTCAGTCTCAGTTATATTTAATAATAAGTGACAGAGCTGGATGTGAATTCGTGAAAGCTTGGCTTGTTCCGCAGCCCGTCTTTGCGTTTCACTTGTGTTGCCTCGGTCCTTGACATTCAGATTCTGATGCTTGTTTGTCTCGAACCCATTTCTGATGCCCCTGAGTCTATCAGATGTCCGCCCCAACAGCTAAAATAATAAGAATCTCGCTTTCTTGTAGCTTATAAAGCTTTTTACACTCATAATCGCATTTGATCTTTGTTCGTTTAGTGAATGAAGAAGGAGACGTGCAACACAGTCAGGACAAGAATCCAAGATTTCTTTTTCTTTCCTCTTATCAAGAACTAATGAGGCAATAGGGTATATGTGGAGGGAAAGAAGGTTGAAAGCATCAGAAAGGCCGGATTGAAGGCAGGAAAGTGAAAAATGAAAAGATTACTAACAGAGGTGGGAAGACTTTCTTACCGGTGTTTCAGGACCTACATGTAAGGAGGCGAGAGTATCAGTCCCACCTCGTTTCTCTCCTGAGGCTTCACAGGTGACTATTTGGCAAATGTTTTAAACGGACTTTGTAGATGCTAGTATTTTGCAACCTGCAGGTCGAGACCCACTAATGGGTTATGAAACCCTATCGGTGGTTCACATTGAGTATTTTTAAGAGCAAAATAGAGTACGATAGAAAATACCCTAGTGTATCTGGTATAAGAAGGGTAAATATCGCTTGATGGCATGCTACCTTCCGTTATGTGTGTACAAGTGTGTGTGTTGCAACAGCAATTGTGTTTCTTAATCTGAGTGATGGGGGGGGGGGGAGGTGGAAAACACAGCTATGTGCCACCGGGAGGATCATAGCCATACATTATGCTGCACCAGCACGGTACCAACAATGCAGTGGGTTGTTGCTTCCAGTAAACCTTCTGACTGTACTGGATCAATCAAGCTTACTGCTTCGGCCAATTTCACAAGGCATAGAATTGTCTCAATTGGTCCAAGAAGGTGTCAGTCAGGATGATATACAGTCAATTACATAAGTCCACACCTTGAGTTAGCATTTCAATATATAGCCTCCTCTACCCCCCCCCCCCAGATGACTTCATCATCATTATTTTTTACCTTCTGAAATTTAAAAAAAAAATTAAACACTTTAGGCAACAGCTCTGGGTACGGGCCACATCAGTGGATGAACAGTGGGAAGAATTTTACACAGCAAAAGATGTGCATGCATTTGTTCATCTGGCACTTACTAAGTACTTTCGCCGGGCAAAAGTTAACTCAACGTGTTGTGATATGACAAAGAGCAACCAATGAAGATAGTGCATGCAAAGTTCTTATGCACGCACAGAACCAGCTCGTCTGGACATGGCATGGCTTCTCTGAGAGATAAATCTTTAAGCAAGGATCAGAGGTAAACTTGCCAAGAGCCATGTTGGTAAAGACATGGGGAAAAAAGCTCAACTGGATGGGGTAAAGAAGGAGCTAAAAAAAAAAAAAAAAAAAGATGCCGTGGACACAGTGTAACACCTCTTTGGAGAAGTCTGGTTTCCAAGAGGAGGAAGGAGAATAGACAAAATTGAATAGAAAAGTTTGATCAAAAGAGATACTGTTTTGGTTTTGTATATTTAGATGGGAAAGGCGTGATCAATTTTTAATGGCTATTGGGAAATTTCTAAGAGAGAGCATATGCCTGACCATTTCCACTTATCCAAGTCTGATGTATTCTTTGAAGGCCTAGAGCATAAATCATCTCCTGTGTAGCATCCTTGGGCCCCCTCAGCTCTCCCCCACCACCCCCTTCCCCATCTGACAATGTATTCCCTTCAGAGCTCCCGGGACTTACATATAGTATTTGAATATGTATTCACTATGGAAGTAAAGGCTTTCTTCTGCATATTTCCTTCAGTTTCTATTCTGTCTCCGTTATCAGGTTGTGGGTTTCTTGAGAGGAAGGATTCTATCTTGATCAGCTGTGCTGCTCACCAATACAGCATGCTTGGGGCGCCTGGGTGGCTCAGTCGGTTAAGCGTCCGACTTCAGCCCAGGTCATGGTCTCACGTTTTGTGAGTTCGAGCCCCGCGTCAGGCTCTGTGCTGACAGCTGGGAGCCTGGAGCCTGCTTCGGATTCTGGATCTCCCTCTCTCTCTGCACCCCACCCCCAGCTCATGCTCACTCTCTCTCTGTGTCAAAAATAAATAAACTTTAAAAAAAAAAAAAAGAAAGAAAGAAATACAGCATGCCCTCAGTAACTGTGTTCATTGAGCAGGAGAGCCTCCTGAGAGCAGAGGGAAAACACTGAGCCGGAAGCAAAAAAGTAAACAGTGCCCTTACCCACCTTGCCTCCTGTCTCTCTTACATTCAGAAACATTACCATCCCCTTTCCTTTAAGGACTTCGTGATTAAAATCAGCAACAAACCCAGAAGCTGTCAGGTGGCCCAGGGCAAAACTAATTCCTCAAAATTGTTTCGTCAGGCCTGCATTATGGTTTTTAAACTTGTGAATAAGTTGTCAATATTTAAATACAGGGGATTCACATTCAATTTAGGTATCCGGCTTTTTTCTTTATTATTTTTTTAAATGTTTATTTTTGAGACAGCGTGAGTAGGGGAGGGGCAGAGAGGGAGGAGGACAGAGGATCCGAAGCAGGCTCCGGGCTCTGAGCTGTCAGCACAGAGCCCGACGCAGGGCTCGAACCCCTGAACCCTGAGATCACGACCTGAGCCGAAGTCAGAAACTCAACCAACTGAGCCACCCAGGCGCCCCTATGGTTCCTGCTTCTTTAAAAAAATCAGAACATTCAGCCGTATTGGCACTAATTTCCTACCTGGCAACAAGGTGGTTAAGCTGAATAGGAGTCGCTCAGTTCAGGCAGGACTTTATATCTCTATTGGCCAAGCATCCCTGGCTCTTACCAGTTCTGCCTGGCTTAAACACACCAAGTAAATATAAAGTCATAAGGTCATTTGACTTGATTTGGCTCGGTTGGTATTAAATGTCATATTTGAAATAGCCAAATGCTTCTCAAAATGGTCACTTTAGGAATCATGATATAGTCCTCCCCAATGCTGTCCTTGTTTCCAATGTTTTGTAACCTGCCTTCAGAGCATTGCAAAACAAAACAAAACAAAATAAAATTTAAAAGAAATGGTTATGTTTTATAGCCAGGCAGTTTTGCTGCTTTTTAAAACCTCATTGTGAAACAGAGAAATCTTACTCAATCTTAACAGCCTTCTTATTCACCTCCCTCAGTATGTAAAGCATTTTGACTATTCTGTGGAACCTAAACACAGTCTTCACCAGACTGACCACTCAGACCGCTCCAGACAAGGTGCTGTGAATGTCCTGGAGTCAATTCCCCCCCCCCTCCAAAAAAAGGTCTCAAAACATCTCTGAGCAAGGCCAGTATCGGAACAAGGGTGGCACAGACTATTACCAGGAGACCCTAACGTATATAGCTGTTGCATGTTTCCTAAAAACAAAGCACATCCATTTACAACGAAACCCATATATTTCTGTAGTAGCAATGGGAACATTTGTTTCTCCTCAATACTTAAAAGGGGAGGGAAAAAGAAGAACCTACTTGCCTTCTCATATCTCTTCTTCATTCCGTCATGAAGCTAAAGATAAAACTCTCCCTCGTTCCCCAGCCTCCACCCCTGCAAGAAAAAAGAAATGGGTCCATATATTACTTAAACAACCCTGCTATAATTATAGACAGTCCAGGTGTGAATTACTCGGGGCCCAGACAGTCTGGGGAGCCGCTAGCTGCCTGTACCACGGTTTTGTTTGTGTGGTTTGAAAACGTTGATATCAAACGGTAACCAGCCCTAATACCTCTCGACGTTCCATCGCTGATAAACTTGGTAATGGATTTCTTCTCTCTCTCAACATTTCATAGGTGTCGCCCAGGCTGCCAATGAAAGCGAAATGTGCTCTGTGTTTCTGTCTCTCTCTCTCTTTTTTTTTTTTTTACCTTGTTCCTTTTTAAGTTATAGTCACTGGAGAGGCTTGATAAGTTTCTCTCTTATCTCACTAAGACATCTGAGACTGATCCATAGTAACTGAATAATCAATTAATTCTCCTGCAGAGTTCCATTTACATAATGAAAATGTGACGCGCTGATATTTTATACAAGTCGTTTTTGGTCGTCTAGACTGATAATATATTGTGTATTGATTGAGGGGGAAAGCCTAATGGATCTTCTGTTGTTGAAGTTGCAAAATTACAATTAAAGTAAAATGACAGAAGCAACCATCTATTGGATTCGTATCATATATCTCTCTTTAATATAGGATTCTAAATGTCTGGGCCTGATTAAGACTTTGCTCTCACTTGAGCAAAAAGGGCACATAAATGTGTGGCTGCTCGTGTTCCCATTGCTAGGGCCAAAATCAATACAATACTGTTTGCAAAGTAACCAACATGCAAGGCTGAATCCTGTGTCCTCTGCATGCCCAAGGCACCTGAACTTTAACCACACCTCCCTGTGGACACAGTGGTCTCTTAACCTGGGGAAAGGAAAGAATTTGAGTAGATCTTAGACCAGAGGTAAGAGACTGACCTGTGTAGTCCTCTAGGGAAAAGAAAATCTTGTTCGTAGTCCCATTTATCTGCCTTCATATATCTACAGAGCCAGATTATCACTGAGGATTCTCCTTGCATTCCTACAAGAGAAAGGCAGTAAAGTGTGAAGGTTAGGCTCATGGCTCATGGGCGCTGAAGGTCATGGATTCACACTCCTACCTCCATTGCTGAATAACTGTGAGTGGTGGCGGTTACTTGACTTCTTTGAGCCCTAGTTTTCTCATCTGTAAACAGACATGATATTAAAGTGCACCCTACGGTGGTGGCGTCAGAATTAAATAAGCTCATACTTGTTGGGTCCCCAGAATAAGGTCTGTCCTATAGCAAATGCACAATTGAGTCATTTATGATTACCAGCAAGTCCGTGAAGAAAAGCATCATGGTCCTGAGCCCCCAAGTCAGGAAATTTCATTGAATTGGGGAGCACTAAGGCATGCCTAAACAGGTGATTCCAAAGAATAAAGCTGGAGCCCAAGGAATTGGTAGCTATTTGTTCAAACATGTGTGCGAAGATTATGTTTATTCTCCTTTTTGAAAAATTTTCTCTGTATTTTCTAATATGTTCACAATGGCCATGAATTACTTTTGTACTCTTCAAAAAATGCAATTATTTCCACTTTGAAGGGGAGAAGGAAACAGTTCCTACCCTGTGGTTCTGCGTTTTGTTCCCACCACATCATATGGTATTTCTTCTTCTTGAAACGTGTCCATCATGTCTACTCTCTGACTTCACTGAATAACAACTTCCACCAGATTTGGGGATGCCTTCAAAACAGGGCCCCTTTGACAAATAAGGGGTAAGTCCTGCTATTACATCTTTATGTTCATAGATGTTCCATTTGCCCATGGCCCTTTCACCACCCCCCCCCCACAAAGAAACACACACACACACACACACACACACACACACACACACACACCAAAAAACCACCTCACAGGTGAAAAACTGGTGGCACTGCTTTAATTTTCTTCTTTCATGGGCAAGGCCCAGAGCAAACGCAGAAGTGGGAGCAGGCTCCACAGCCCCTAAGGTGCTAATAAACATGCTTGAGAATTAACCAGTCCCCTTCGTCCTGTAATGGGACAAGGCAGCCTTGGAGTTTGCTCATCTCTGAAAGCAGGGAATGCCTTTGAAGAGCAGGTGTGGAGTAGAACTGACTAGGAAATGAAAATTGAGTCAACACACAAAGCCCAGAAAGTTCAACACAGCAACCAACAGGAAAGATAAAAACATCCACCTCCTATAAGCTCCTTTTAGCCTGTGTGTGTACTCAGCTCTGAACTCTGCCATTAAGAAAAATGGCTTGGCATGTGAAAAAGGAAGAGGAAGCTATCCAACCTTTGTTTCTTGATGGTTCATTAATTACCCTTTCTGACAATGGAGTATGAACTCAAGTTGTTCAGAAAGTTGAGTTAAAATTAGCTTTGGTGGTGGGCATAACTGCATTTTCTTCCCAAGGAAAGGAACACTCCGTGAAGATCAGAACACAGCCTACACTAGACCATGCATCTTTGCAACTCAGTAAAAATGTATGCAGACACCTGGAATGCCCAAGGTAAAAACAAATTGGAGCCTATTATTTGACACTTAGTATTTATTACTGGCTTTGTGCCCTAATTAATCACCGTTAATAACACTTTATATGCACAACTGGTCTTCTTTCCATGTATGGTCTTAATTCTCAAATGTTGCAAACATCATGAAGCATATAGTCTTAGTGTTAATGTCATCGTGTGAGGAAACAAACAAACAAAAAAAATTAACTAATAACTTCTCTTGATCTTGTGCCTAACAGTGAACTCCAACGAAATTCCTTCTGAAGAAAGGACGTAATGGCATATAACAAAGATCTGGTAGGTTTAGGATTCTGCACCAATTGGGTAATCTTTGGAGGTCAGGGACCAACTCAGAAGCCACGAGGATAAAGGGACTGTGCCAGAAGGTCCAGGCTACCAAAAAGACACCTAGCGCCTTCCCCGGAGTGATATCCCAGGGAGACAATCCCAGAAGTGACAACGACGTTTTAATGGCTTTAGTTACAGTTCTTCCCAGCCCTCAGAGAAAACACTTTTCTCCCCCCCAGAGAACTTAAAAAAAAAAAATTCTGAGCACATGGAAATTAAATGTAAAATAATAGTAAGTGGGATATTTTCTTTGGCTCTGGAATTAGGGAATCGGCTTCAAACTGCAGGGGCGGGGGCAAAGAGATGATAAATAACCCATGTTCTTTTTTTATTTTATTTTTTTTTTTCTTCAACGTTTTTTATTTATTTTTGGGACAGAGAGAGACAGAGCATGAACGGGGGAGGGGCAGAGAGAGAGGGAGACACAGAATCGGAAGCAGGCTCCAGGCTCTGAGCCATCAGCCCAGAGCCTGACGCGGGGCTCAAACTCACGGACCGCAAGATCGTGACCTGGCTGAAGTCGGACGCTTAACCGACTGCGCCACCCAGGCGCCCCAACCCATGTTCTTTTTTTAAGTTTATTTATTTATTTTGAGAGAGAGAGGGAGAGAGCAAGGGAGGGGCAGAGAGAGAGGGAGAGGGAAAATCCCAAGCAGGCTCTGCACACTATCAGTGCAGAGCCTGATGCAAGGTTCCATCCCACAAACCGTGTGACCATGACATGAGCCGAAATCAAGAGTCAGACAATTAACCAACTGGGCCACCCAGGCACCCTAACCTATATTCTAAAGAAATCTGCCAATAACTGATTGAAACAGTACTCACAGGGCTTCTTAAGAGTCAACGATCAACTCAATTGAAATGTGTCAGTCTGGCTTTTTTTCTGCCTTGTCATTAAAGAAGGGTAGGAAGGGGTATTTTTGCCTACCAAAAGCCAAGTGAAACAAACTCCAAATATAGCCATGTCGACAAGAAAGGGCATGAGACATCTCAGTGTCTGGATGGATGGTTGCACGGGCGTTGGGTTTGCAACATGTGACCTGCACCTACTTAAACGGAGGGATGAGGAATTGAGGAGAGAAGAAACCAGGGAGCAGCCATGTTTAGCTTCCCCCTGACCAAGTGGACCCAAAGAAAGAACTTGTTGGAGTTCCCTTGCCAACACCCTACTGGCCACCGGTGGAGAGCAGCCCAGAGCTGTGAAGTATATCCCTGTGCATGAGGGCTGAGGGGTTGGAAGAAGCCAGAACCAAGAAAGTTCCCTCACCTCAGGGAACTCTGCAGAGGAGGTTCTTCCCCATGGGTCCCACACGTGCTACACAGAGACTCCACTTCTGTCCATTTGTCATCTAGGGGGATCAGTGACAACCAATAAAGAGGTTTAATAAGAATACAGTTGCCTTTGGGGTGCCTGGGTGGCTTGGTCGGTTGATCGTCCAACTTCGGCTCAGGTCATGATCTCACGGTCCGTGAGTTCGAGCCCCGTGTCGGGCTCTGTGCTGACAGCTCAGAGCCTAGAGCCTGTTTCGGATTCTGTGTCTCCCCCTCTGTCTGCTCCTCCCCTGTTCATGCTCTGTCTCTCTCTGTCTCAAAAATAAATAAATGTTAAAAAAAAATTAAAAAGAATACAGTTGCCCTTTAAATTACTATGAAATAGAAGCTTTAAAACTGACTCCAAAAAACTTAAAAAAGAAAATCCTGGAAGAGATCAAAAGCCAACAGGTTCCCCCTGAAATAATAAGGACATAACACTATAAAAATATAAAAATAGTTTGATGTGTATACCGGCAATGGATCAAATCAGCTCTGTAAGTTGGTTACACAGATGGTTTGTACATAAAGCCTTATACTGGGATCGAGACTCGAACACAGATCATTGGCTTCAAACCTGGAGCCTGCTCTGCTCTATTGAACTGCTGCCTCTCCCCAATCCCAAATAATTCACCCTGTCTTCTCTAAGGAAGGAAATGACACGAGTAGAAAAATATATCAGTTACCTGCACAATGCTTTTATTTTCAGAACCTCTTTAAAATCACCACCTCCTCCAACCTGTTTCATCAGATTTTAAGCTATGTGCTTGTAGTGACTGGGTAAGATTCAAAACAGATGGGGTTTGGGATGGGGACACGGCCCCACTGTGCCTATCAACCTAATAAATGCAGTTATCCGCATCAGCCAGGTCCAGAGGCCAGCCAGTCCCTGAAGTCTGCTGAGTCAGACCCAGCACATCTAATAAAAGGGATTGAAAAATAATGCTTGAAGCTGCTCTGGTTCGCATGAGTAAATTGTGAGGACACCCCATACATTAAGAAGAACCATTCATTTCCATAATACAATAGGATCATCTCCACTGACCGCCCCCCCCACCCCCGCTCTGAGGAGAGAAACTTGCCTTGGGTCCTCAGGACCCTGATAAAGAGAGGCTCAAAGGAGTTGACAATCGACAACACTGAACCCTGTACCCTCACCCTCACAAGATTTTCTGCTAACTTATCTCTGAATTTTCTGGTTTCTTGATTTCCATCCATTGGGTCAGTAGAGAAGGCTGAGATCCACCCCCTTTTGTGGAGTATATACTTAGACTAGCATTGTGGTTTCCATTTCTAAACTTTCCCATAGTTCATCGATCTTCAGGAGTGAGCTCATGCCTACCAGCAAGGTCTAGATCCATCCTAGCCTGATAATCTCATGGGCATAACTGAGGGAATTGAAAATGTGTTCCCTTTCACAACACCCCTCAAGGTCATTGCCATTCTCCCAAGCATATTCCCAGTCATTCAGACAGGAACCTAGTCTGTCACCCAATCCTATTTTGTTGGCTGCATATCTTACATACTTTCTGCCTCGTAAGCACTGAGCTATTTCACACTTGATGCTTTGGTTTCTCTGATCTAGACTATTGCTACAACCTCCTAAGTCATTCTGATTTCATGTAATAACATTCAAGAAATTTATTTGCTGAACACGATAAGCTCTGGAGACATATCAATGTGACACAAGCTCTACCCCCAGGTAGCTTACAATCCAATAGAATAGAGCTAATGTGGAAAGATATTTGGGGGTCAATTCAATGAGGAAGTCATTAAGGGGACACTGTAGTAAATCTGGAAAGGAAAAGGCTGGTCATCAAGGGCAGCTAAGATCTTTGTCATATAAAGAGAATTGCATGAGAGAGAGAGAGAGAGAGAGTGGGGTCAGGGGGAGAGAGAACAGCATATATCCAATTCAAAGAATGAGGCAAGGAGAGAACTGAACTGAAATAAAGAGCAATGAATGATATTGATGGCTCCAAGGGTTGAACACACAACTGGAGAAGTGTTTGCATCTGGCAGGAGTAGGCCAGGCAGGACTGATTCTGTGAGCGACAGGAATCTTCAGCTAGACCATGGGACACGTGCCTGGATCAGAAGCAGGAACAGCAGTAGTGACTTCAAAAGATAGTTTCAGGCTGGACAGTTTTAGCAGGTTATAATCGTTAACTTTTTGTGTGGACAGAGTTTTCATAAAGCTTTAACATTATCAGGAGCCAGCATTATCTGTAAGTAATAACCATTAGAAGGGAATGTTAAATAAGCATAACGGCTTCTTTCTAATTAGGATATCACTTTCCCATAGGTTTGGTTATACTTGGTAAATTAGGCATAGAAGAATATAATTCAAAGGAAGCAGTTTTCTTCATGATTAAGTTAAAAAGCCTATAACATAACTCCTGTTGTTCTCCCAACACATGTCCTGTGATATAATCTCGTTAGGAGAAGTGGGTTTACGTGAGTCTCTACCTCAAAGATCTAGTGGATGTGTTATACCATGATATCTAAACATTGCTGAACAATCCGTAAAAACCCGAGGCTCTCAGGAGTCATGCGGATTAGTGAAACCTCCACATACAGCACAACATCTCGGGAAGAACAGTTCACATAAGAGACATTGCAGATCTGTGTGTTTGTTGTGGCAGCTTTCTGGATCCAACACAATCAGTGTTCCGTGATGGGGGAAGGTGTGTCTAATGTGCCTGAAAGGCCATGGGGACTAGTCGGCCCTGCCCACAGGCCACACTGAATCATGGCAACACCAAGACCCTTGAGGCCTTTCAGCTGAGAGCAATGGAACTTAGCTCTGCTTTACCCGTGACAGTTCACATTTTTGGATATTGTCGTGGGCGGTAGTATTGGTTGTTGGCTGACAAGATGGACTTTGTCCGTGAGAAAACTCATCAGCCACACGCAGGGGCTGGGAGCTAAGTTATGCGCTTAATTATAATAGTTAGCATTTATTAAACACTTTAAATGTGTCAGACACCATTCATAACACCTTCCAATGATCAGGCCTGTCAGTGAGTGTCTGGCTTGAGAACCTGTACAAATGCCTCATGGATTGGAATCACCAAAGAAGTCAACTGGACTACCACACAGTCAATTCCGTCTCATGCTTAATAAGGTTTGAACTAGTAGACATTAGCAGTGGCCAGGGTTATCACATAATGGAATCAGTGAGGGGCAGTACGAGTTTTGGAAGCTGACTGCCCAGGTTTGAACCCTGATCGTGCTATGTGCTCTCATTTTCAGGACCATAATAATTAACCTGGCCTGCCATTTTTTTAATTAATTTATTTTTTTGAGAGAGAGAGAGCGCGAGAGCAGCATGAGTGGGGAAAGGGCAGAGAGAGGGAGAGAATCCCAAGCAGGCTCCGCGCCCAGCTCGATCTCATGACCAATTGTGAGATCATGACCTGAGCCAAAATCAAGAGTCAGACACTTAACCAACTGAGCCACCCAGGCGCCCCCAGTCCAACGTTTAATCACTTGGTTAATTTCTTTGTATATTAATAATACTTACTGTCATAAAACCAGTAAGCCGTGATTTAAAAAAAAACACACAATGGCTTTGAATAGAACTGATAATATTGTTTTGAGAACTTCTTTGAGTATCTTTTTATTCCATAACATTGTTTCCTCAGGTGAGAAAGATTGGCAGCATTATAAAATATTCCCAGCTTAAAATACACCTTGTGACTTTTGTAACTATACTCCTATGAAACGGTGGAATATAGTAAAAAAAAAAAAAATTGTAAACAACATTTAGAATGTAGAGCTTTTCTTGAAAAATGAGGTCAGACTAACACTCAAAACCTCTGTGTCTTAGGACAGAAGTGGCTTGCCCTGTTAATGGACTCTACCATAATCTCACAGTTCTTGAATCTTGTAGAAGTAGTTTGGATGACAAACAGAATAACGTCCATTGTTCCACTTCCAAATCAGTATGTATGAATACATACGAAACATATACAAATTCATTTTACCATTTCTTCAAGGGTACTTTTTGAAATGGTATTTATGGGCTATTTTTCCGTCCCTAGACTCATTTACGTCCTACCATCTACAAGGGTCTGTCTACTGTGTACTGATAATCTCTCTAAGCTACATCAGCAAAAACTGCTGATCGTTAGTGCTGGTGGGGAGCAAGGTTCTGATCCATACTCTGTCATTCACTTATTATTTGACCAGAGATAAATCACCTCACCCACATTTCCCGGACTTTTAGATTTCTTATTTACAAAATGAGTTTTGAACAAAATCAGTTTTGCTTTTATTTTTCACAACGTGTCTTTGCTGGGGGCAGGGGCGGGGTGGGATCACACAATAATGAGGGAGATAAAAGTTAACTGAAATCCCACCACTATTAATAATTTTGGTGACTATCTTTCTATCTCACATTTTGCATGTACACGACAGATGCACAGTTATAAATAAATGGGACATAGCTTGTGTTTATACCACAGACCCTAATTTTTTTATTTAAAAAAAGTTTTTAACGTTTATTTATTTTTGAGAGATTAAGAGAGAGAGAATGTGAGGTGGGGCGTGTGCGGAGAAATAGGGAGACAAAGAATCTGAAGCAGGCTCCAGGCTCTGAGCTGTCAGCACAGAGCCCAACACGGGGCTGGAACTCACAAACCATGAGATCATGACCTGAGCTGAATTTGACGCTTAACCGACTGAGCCACCCAGGCGCCCCTCACAGACCGTATTCTTTACACAGTGTTTTCCCCTTTATCTTCCTTTCCTCTCTGCTCCAATGCTCAACACTAACAACATGAACAACCCTCCAACTTTCATCATGCTCATATAAAAACATGCATCTACGATAAAATATATCTATATGGAGGACTTGCCTGATACTACGAAATTTGGTATTGCTAAAATATACTTGTTCTCAAGTAAAAATACATGCTGATAATTTCTCTAAGCTTCCTGGCACAGGACTACGTTAATCATCTTAATGACCGCATAACCTGTCATCATACGGGTAGGCTACAATTCCATTTTCCTATCGATGAGCCTTTATTCGTTCTCGGTGTTTAGCAACAGAAAACGCTGCAATAAACATCCTCGTGTGTTCTTGTCCTCTCATTTCTGTGGGATAAATCCCCAGGAACAGGATTGCCGCATCAAAGAAAAAGTATATTGTCAGAACTTTCAAAAATACTGTAAGCATTTAATTTCACCAGCAACGTTTAAGAGCACTCCACGCCTGCTAGTCTAGCCAACTCATTTACATTTTTGCCAATGTGAGGGGTATAGAGTTGTTTTAATTTGCATCCTTCTGATGGCTAATGAGCTGGAGCATCTTTTCTACTGTTTGTTGGTTGCTTCAACTTGTTCTCCACAATCATGATTTTCCCAGGGTAAACACAAAGTCCCTCATATTCCTGGAGGCCACGGTGAGAAAAAAGAGAGTGACCAAGATGACAGGGCATCAGGTCCCGTGCCCTTTCAACAGTAACAGTTTATGTATCGGGTTCCTTATGGGATTTGAGACATAAAATTCATTTGACAAGTACTAGACTAGACTAGATGCTTTTTTTAATGTTCCTTCCCTGAGATTTTAAAATAATCTTGTTTATTAATTTTGTTATGTTATCATCACCATCACCATCATCATCATCATCCCATCTAGATTTGAAGCTAATTATGGCCAGAATCTCCTTCTTATGCTCCGTGTGATCAAATCCCACTAAGACCATAGTTTTCACGCTTTGATACGAATAGGAATTATCCAGAGAATTTGTTAAAAGTGTGGCTACTCAGATGCCAATGCCAGAGATTGATTCAGAAATCGCTGGGGTGGGTTTCACAAGTCTCTACGTTAACAAGCACATTACGAGACTGTCACACAGATTGCCCAATAACCATACTTTGGCCGATAAGTGAGTGTTCAACACATGCTTGGAGGTTAGTGGATTCCCCTAAGCCAGCATCGGACGCTCCTTAGGTCAAATGCTGTGTTGAAGTTATATAAGTATCGCCACTAAAAAGTTTATTTAAAAGTTTAGACTCCAGGGGCTAAAGTTTATTTAAAAGTTTAGACTCCACCCACCTGGGTGGCTCAGTTGGTTGAACGTCCGACTTCGGCTCAGGTCATGTTCTCACCACTCGTGAGTTCAAGCCCCGCGCCGGGCTCTGTGCTGACAGCTCAGAGCCTGAGGCCTGTTCAGATTCTGTGACTCTGTCTCTCTCTCTCTCTGTCCCTCCCCTGCTCACTCTCTCTCTCTCAAAAATAAATAAACATTACATTTTTTTTTTAAGCAACCTCTTAAAAGTTTAGACTCCGGGACACTTCGGCCTTTGAAGTCCAGTTAACCTCTTGCAAAATGGAAGAAAATCTTCACTTCCTGTGGGCAGGTGGGAGGTCAGGGAGAATAAACTGAGGTTCCCCCGGGACTATCAGAAGTTGCCTGGGAGAGTCTCTAATGCGGTCCTAGTCTCTTGCCAAAAGATCTCTCACTCTAATCACATCATCACTAGCCAGAGGACAGGGTTTCCCCAAAAGCGTTCAAGGTCTGGGTCCAGAAAGTTAAAATCAATTTCAGCAAAGCCATCCCAAAGAAAACACCAGGAAAGGGAGTCACATAAAGCTCTATTTCTAAGGACAAGTATCGTCAAGAAACAAACTTCCTCTCTGATAAGATGGGGGCTGTTCAATCTTACATTCTTGCCTCTAATCCTATCTGCATCCCAATCACCCTGATTTACTCTGTCACTGGGTGATGGTACAAAGGGAAAGATTGCAGATCTAATTAGCATAATATAGATAAGCAAATGAGGCCTAATCAATTATGGTTCACACTTGCTTTCATCACTCGTGCCAACAGTAGGCAAATTCACTGACAGTTCAAATGCGACATTTTTAGAAGCCATCAGTAAATCAATAACAAGTGACAGTAATTTAGATGCACACTTCGTTCTGCCTCCATTTCTGTCCAGGAGATGCAGCCTCACAACCCAGAGACACCTGAGCTCAGCAGTCAAAGCTTTTCACCACTCAAATCACACACGTCGGCCAACTCTGTTCACTTGACTCTCGGCACCTCAGCTATCTATATGACAACTTGCATGAAGGTTATGGTAGGTGTGGTGACTGGAAGCTTTTCTTCCATTTGCACTACATTTTTGGAAGAAGCTGGCCACATATATTTGTGAGAGACAATATCATCAAGCAATATATGCCCTGGGGCAGCTGACCCGAATTCTGATCCCGGCTCTACCGTTCGTTTCTGTTATAACCTTGGGGAAAATACCTTGGTCTGTCTGGGTTGTAACTATACCATCTGTTGAATGGCGGGGGGGGGGGGGGGGGGGGGGGGGGGGGGGGGGGGGGGAGGAGGTAATGTTTATACATACCTTTATTTGCCTCACAAGGCTGGATTGGGGATGAGAAAAGATGTCAATAGTGAACATACTTTTTATAAATATAAGCCTATTATTAGGGCTTCGAGAGAACTGAGCTTTAGGGTTCAAAGTAAAGACAAATGGTCTGTTCTCTTGCCTGACATTTACAGTCATTTTATTTTATTCCTATGGTATTCATGCCAAAAAAATCCCCACCTTAATATGACTTTCGTAAAAAGGCAGAACAGGGATTTTAAAGTTCAGATTGTGTCGTGAAATAAAATCTGAGAAAGCCAGGGATGGCCAGAACCTCACGGGTCACCATCATCACCATCACCATCACCAGCACCCCTGATATTTCTGTAGTCCTTACACTTGGTGTAGGGCCCCCATATGCAGAGCTTGTCGCTGGGCTTCATGCTTCAGAAAGAACACTGAACAGCCACGAATCGATCAGGTATGGGTGATGCTGAAGACTGGCGCTCGCTTAAAAATCATCTTCCCTACTGACGTTTGCCACTCCACTCCTTTGGGGACATGTCCATTGGCCAGTTCTAAATCCAACAAAGCAACTGCCATTCACTTATAAGTCTCCACATTTTCCACAGGTCATCATCTCTGAAATTTACACTTCCCAGAACCACAACATCCCTGTAGCTTGTGCGCTTAGTCTCATTATAACGTGCACTTAATGAATCCATAATGTCTCCGAGAGTTCACTGTTCCTCATTTTAAGTGTGAGTAAATTAATCCTTAAACATTTAATTTGAGAATCTAGAAAATAATTGTATTACAGTTTATTTGAAGACATTTATTGGGTACCTGACCATTGGCTGGTGTTACAAAATTGCTGTGCAGCAAGTCACTACAAAACTCAGTGGCCTGATACCTTGCCAAATATATATTTTTTTAACATTTATTTATTTTTGAGAGACTGAGAGAGACAGAGCGAGACAGAGCATGAACAGGGGAGGGGAAGAGAGAGAGACACACAGAATCTGAAGCAGGCTCTAGGCTCTGAGCTGTCAGCACAGAGCCTGGTGTGGGGCTCAAACCGACGAACCGCGAGATCATGACCTGAGCCGAAGTCGGATGCTTAACCGACTCAGCCACCCAGGTGCCCCTACCTTGCCGAATACATAAAGCAGTTAGTGCAGTACCTTGCACATAATATAAGCTTAAATGTAATGTTTTTGTTAAAGTGCGGTTAGTGAGTATTATATATACAATATAAACGAATTTGAAGTATGTGACATTTTTAAAGTGAGATAAATTGTTTTGCTTGTAAATTTAAGTACATTTTCAACCTCCAGTTAATATCCACAATGGATAAATTTCTTGGACTTCTGTTTGCAGCTTGACTCTTTTTCCAAATATGATCAATAAATGACTCAATCTCCCCCCCCCCCCCAAAAAAAAAAGATTAAAAAAAAAAACAAAACTCAGTGGCCTGGAACAATAGATATTTATTTGCTACATGTCTGCCTTTGCATCTCAGCTGATCTTGACTGAGTTTGCCTATATGCCTGTTGGAAGGCCAAGGGGCTCTCCAGGTCTTGACTGGAGCATCTTACCTGGAGTCACTCTGCTCAGTATGTCCCGTATTCTCATCCTCATCCTGCGAATGGCTTCCTCATGTCATGTCAGAAGAGCAAGAACTTGGAGGCCAGGCACACAAGCACTTTGCAAGTCTCTTCTCCCATAACATGTACCAACATGCCATTGGCCACAGCCAACTGCATGCCCACACTAAGGTGTGGAGAATTATGGCCTGCCCGCAGCAGGAGGGCCCTGTCAGCTTACGTGCAAAGTTATGGATATCTGTTGGAAAGAGCAGCTGGGGTCACTAATGTGAGCACCTTTTATCGGAACGTCTTGAGTCTCTTTCTACAGGAAATACAAACGTAAGTGGGAAGAGGTTTTGCCATGTAGAACCTTGCAATTTAGTAGTAAGCCTGAGAGCATTTCATGTAAGGGAGAAATTATACCTCAGGGTAGGATGAGGAAGGCTATAAAGGTGTCATTTGAGACGGATTTCAATGAACAGGTAGGATGTGAACAAGCAAATAAGAAAATAGGAGAATATTTGATGTGGTGGAAATCTCCTGAGAATTAGCACACAAAAGGAAAAGCATGGTGATGTCCCGAAACATGATCAAAGTTCCTAGCTGGCTGTATATCAGGTGTGTGAATGGTGGTAAATGGCTAGTGCAGCCAGAAAAGGTTAAGTTCATGATTCTTGGGGTCTCAACTATATCAACAGAGATCTCATTTCTGTCGGTACATTGTCTGTGACCAAATTCCAACCAAACAATTAAGACACACACACACACACACACACACACACACACACACACACAGCCATGGGCAAGAGATGTTTGATTGACCGATTACCAAGAGGCAGGCCTAAGTGATGCTCTGGGTGTGCCAAGGCTGAACGCCATTCTCAAGTTTTGTTTGTTTGTTTTTTAATTTTTTTAAATCTTTCTTTAGTTTTGAGAATGAGAGAGACAGAATGCGAGCGGTGGAGGAACAGAGAGAGAGGGAGACACAGAATCCGAAGCAGGCTCCAGGCTCTGAGCTGCCAGCACAGAGCCCGACATGGGGCTCGAACTCACATTCATGAGATCATGACCTGAGCCGAAGCCGGACGCCCAACCGACTGAGCCACCCAGGCTCCCCCATCCTCAAGTTTTTAAAGGAACATTTCATCTGAGAACATCTGCATCTGCCTGAAACATATTTTCCCAGTGTAGTACTTGACTTTAAGCTGACTAGAGATATCAAACTTTCTTTCACAGATTCTTTGACATCCTTGAACATTATTGAACAAATGTCAGTTATGTCTATCTCTTGAATTGTGTCAATCTGAATTGAAAATGTGCTGACTTTTTTTAGCATCATCACTCCGTGTGTTTCTATGCCAGCAGCACAATTGGACGTGACTGGAAATATCGGTCACTGTTCCCTGGGATGTTCGAGTTAGCTCTTACATCTGCATTTCTGGGACCTGACCCTTTACCTCCACGCAGAATCACACCAGACAAATACAGACACAACTAGAATTCTTTTGTGCATATACAAATACGGTCGCTGGTGATACGGCAGCGAATGATGCCATTAATACGATACAGTTTTGTAAGCGAAATAAGAAGTCTATGAATTTAAGACGATGTATCATATTTCCTACAATATCATTCTAATGCACTCACTTATTTTGGTTGAGGGAAGAGTCCTCTTAATTCCCTGAAATTGGAATGATAAGATATTTTTTGAACCAGATACAATTTTAATTTTGGGAGTGCTATAGTGATTTTCACCCAGAGGCAACATGTTTTGAGGTAGAAGCTATGTTAATAATTGAACAGTAATAAATCAGAATACCATATGCCATTCTGAACTGTTTGCCACTGTTCCTGTGCTGGACCGAGTGTTTGTATATCTTACCCGATTTAGTCTTCATGATGACTTATGGCAGTGGTGAGGTTGTCATCCAATTTTACAGATGGTAAGACTGAGGTGAGCTAACTAGCATGCCCAAGACCACACAACTGATAAATAGTAAAAGATAAATCTGTCTGACCCCCAATGCCATTCAGATGCCTTCAATGAGAAATTGAGTGTCTACTAGATGCCAAGTACTATTCTAGGCTCTGGGGATCTTATGAACAAAACAAATAAAACTCGATGTCCTCATAGAACTTATTTTCTAGTCAACGTTACACATTTATATAAGTAGGATAAATACACAGAATCTCAACATTTCATGGCTTATTTTTCCTCTGAGATAGTAATCTATTTGTCTAATCTTCGATAACTAAATTATGAATTCCTTACATGCTGGAAGTATATTTTTTGGTTTTTACAATTTCCCTACAGCACACAGCAACGTGGTGATAAATTATGCCATTCAATAGGTACTTTTTAATTGATATATTTTTTGAGAACCACATCATTAACAAACCCTTGAGAAATCACCAGTTCAGGGCTGTTTTATTGTTCAAAGTTGCTGCTGATTCATTGGAGGAAGCAGCAGGGAAGGTGATTAATCCCGGTCCCCGGGGCGTCTATATAACTTGCATTTCCAGATGTTGTGCTGACTGGAACCACTAGTGTCCAATGCCAACATCTAGAGGAAAACTAAAAAAGTATGTTCTCTGGACATTTCGCACCGTATTGAAAAAGTCATGGTGTGAGGTTGACCCAATTCCTTATTCTGCCTGCGTTTGTCTCCCCGTGTTTTGTCCTCCAGCACAGGGAAGAGCTGAAAGGAAGAGATAGGATGATACCTGACCTCGCTAACTGGTGCTGTCCGGTTTCTTTATTCTTTTTATTTATTTACTGCTTCATTCTGGGGGCTGCTGGCTCCGGCCTCTCTCCAGCTCCCTGTCTGTAGATATCTCTCACAGACTCTCCCCATCTTTCCGTCTTGTTATTCTCTCCTCCTGTCTTGCACCTGCCCAACCCCGGCCCTCTATCCCTCTGTCCGCGTCTGTCCTAGTTCGTCTCTGTCCCTCCGTATGGCTGTCTCTGTCCCTCTCTGCCTCCGTGTGCGGCTCTAGCTCTCATTCTCTCTGAGCCCCTGACTCTTCCTGAATTTCACATCCATTCACAATGGTTCACACTCTCTCTTCCTGTGTGTGTGTGTGTGTGTGTGCGTGTGTGTGTGTGTGTCTGTGTGTGTGTGTTTGCATATTTGTGTGTTTTTGTATCCTTTGGCCTATTTCTGTATTTCCAAATTTTTTTTAATGTTTTTATTTATTTTTGAGACAGAGAGAGACAGAGCATGAGCAGGGGAGGGGCAGCGAGAGAGGGAGACCCAGACTCTGAAGCAGGCTCCAGGCTCTGAGCTGTCAGCACAGAGCCCGATGCAGGGCTCAGACTTGTGAACCACGAGATCATAACCTGAGCTGGAGTCGGACACTTACCCAACTGAGCCACCCAGGCGCCCTTATTTCTGTATTTTTAAACTTTGATCTCCCTTTGGGTATTTCTTATTCTGCTTGTCTTTCTCTGTGTGAATCTGCTTTTTCCTCTTTCTTCTCTCTCCTTTCCCTTTCTGTCTATTCTCTCATCGCCAGGCCCCACGTGTGTGTCTCTTTTTCTCTGTGTGAACGTGTGTGTGTGTTTATGTGTGTGTGCACATCTGGGGTCTCTGTGTTCATAAGGGCTGCCTCGAGGTCTCTGTCTTTATTTCTCAATGAGTCAATATCCCTCTTTCTCTTACTCGGTGTATATAGTTGCACACAATGGAACATTACTTGGCCATATTTTTTCAAAAAAGAAAACCTACTTTTTGCCCAACATGGATGGACTTTGAGGACATTATGTTCAATGAAATAAATAAGACAGAGAAAGACAAATACTGTATGCTCTCACATGAGGAACCTAAAAAAGCCTAACGCACAGAAGTAAAGAATAGATTGGTTGTTCCCAGGGGCAGGAAAGTGAGGGGAAAAGGGGATGCTGGTCAAAGGGTACAAACTTCCAGATATAAGATGAATAAGTTCTGGGCGTCTAATGTGCAGCATGGTGATTATAATTAGCAATACTGTACTACATCCTTGAAAGTCGTTAAGAGGGTAGATCTTAAATGTTATCACCACGCACAGAAAAGGTAATTATGTGACAGGATGGAGGTGTTAACTAACCTTATCGTGGTAATCACTCTGCAATCTACACACACATCAAATCATCTCGTTGTACATCTTTATCTTACATATGTTATGTGTCAATAATATTTCAATAAAGCTGGAACAAATACATGGGGTGGGCATGCAAGCAAGCAAGAGAGAAAAATTAATTGTCCTGTTTATTTTTAACAGATTGTCAAAAGGAGCCATGCCTTTATTTAATTATTTCATTTCTGGCATTTTGGCAAGCATAATGAGAAACAAAGGATTCTTTTTGATTTAAAACTTCAGTTACACCAATTTCTAATGAGAAAATTAAATAATCATTTCTTTCCTAGTCCTCACAGAGATGTTAAAGAGGACCAGTGATCCCTTGAATTCCAGCAAAATGGTAGCTGGAACAGCTGGAGAAACCCTTTCAGCTCAGAACACCTTTGGACTGAATGACAATGACAATGAAAACGGCGTATGTGAAATCTGGAAAATGCTGGAAAAGCTGGATTGGAGGGAAATTTAAATTAATGCTGATTCTTTTAATTAACCAAAAGAAAAAAAAGGTAAGAGCTGAGACAGATGAAACAGGAAGCAAACATACAATGGAAAGCATCAGCAAACCCAAAAGTAGGTTCCTTGTAAAGTCTAATAAAAACCTTTTGCAAAACCGATCACAGAGAAAGACAAGGACAGAAAGAGGAGGCCTCAAAACACAATATTAGGAATAAAAGAACAGAGTCACCGATGCACCAAAGATTAAATAGATAGTAAATAAATATTATGACAATTTTATACGAGTAAAGTGAGCTGATTATTAGAAACGTATTAGAAAAATAGAAAATTTTTAAGCCAATTTAGAAAAATCTTGTATTCAGCTAGGGCACATTGTGTTAATGTAATACAGGTCATATAAGTTATTAAATATCAAAACATCTACACATTAGCATCTAGGAGGCCCTACCTTGATCCCCAAGTGCCACCTGGACCACATTTGACCCTTCCTCAAGGATCCCATAAACCTCTCTATAATCCACCAACTAACGGTTAATTCTGGGGACAGTAGGCTCCCAGATCCTTCCAGGACTGTTGATTGATATCTACCCTGACTAGCCCAGTACCTGATCCAAATCACTAGTAAAACATTCTACCTAAAACCATTCATTAAAATGAATAACCAGTTAATAATCTACTCATCAAAAACATACCAGTTCCAGATGGTTTTATAGATGAGTTCCACCAAACATTTAAAAAATTGGCAAGTTCACACAATTTTTCACACACCCTTTGAAAGACTATAAAAAGAGGGAATATTGCTAATGCATTCTATAGGAATAATCTAGCTGCAAATTCAAATGAGACAAGAAAATTATAACTATATAAAAATTACGGACCAATTTCATTCATAAATTTAGATAAAAAATTATTGAGCACACTCTCAGAAAATCAAATTTAGCAATGTATAAAAAGATGATACATCGTTAGCAAATTAGACTTATTCCAACATACGTTCAGTATGAGAAAATGCATTTGTGTGACTTACCATATATAAAAAGACTAAAAAATATATATGGTCATCTCAATAAATACAGAAGAGTAATTTGATAAAATTCAGCTGATATTCAGGACTTCTAAAAATAGAATCTTAGAAAACTTGGAATAGATGTGATTTCCCTCATCTGGTAAAAAGTATATGCCAACAACTATAGCAACTCCATATTTCATGGCAAATATTAAAAGCATTCTTTTTCAAATTGGGAATAAGATTTAAAAGGCCCACTGTCATCACTTCTAGTCAACATTGCATTGGAGCCTAAATCTGATTACAGCTCGATCTGATTACAAAAAAATATATAATAAGTATAAGGATTGGAAAAAAGAAAATTAAACTGTCATTATTTTCAAATGATTGTCTACATAGAAAAACAAAACAAAACAGAGATCAATTATTAGAATTAATAAAATAATTTAGCAGTGTTTCCAGGAATGAGATTAATCTGCAAAAGCTAATTGCATGGCTATAAAGCCTATGAAAGCATTATAAAACATTTTGCATATGTGTGTGTGTTTATGATGATAAAATGTACAAGGGACAAATGTATCCAAAGATGTGAAGACAAAAGGTTTAGGGCGAAAATGACGTCATTGAAATACATTAAAGAAAGCTTAAATAAATTGAGAGATACGTCTTACTCATTCATGGGTGTCAATTCTCCCCAAATCATTTTTGCACTCAATTCAATTCCAAAGAAGATTCTGTTTTTTCTGAGCAGATTTTAACACTTATAGCTAAGAAGCAAAGTTTAAGAATAGCCAAAATGCTAATACAGAAGAAGGATAAGATTGGAATTTACTTTTTTTTTAATTTTTTTTAATGTTTATTTGTTTTTGAGAGAGAGACAGAGCATGAGCAGGGGAGGGGCAGAGAGGAAGACACAGAATCCAAAGCAGGCTCTAGGCTCTGAGCTGTCAGCATAGAGCCCGACGCGGGCCTTGAATTCATGAACTACAAGATCATGACCTGAGCTGAAGTTGGATGCTTAACCAACTGAGCCACCCAGGTGCCCCAAGACTGTGAATTTATAATCAAGGATTATTAAAAAGTCTGGTAAAAAGCTGTGTCATTTGGGCTAAGGTAAGATACATTGACAACTGCAATCAAATGGAGATTCCAGAAACTGAATAGGTGACAGAATTGACTTTGTGAAAAAAGTCAATAAAGTAGACTCTACTCAATAAGTAATGAGGAGAAGATTAGTTAGCCCTGTGGAAAAAATAACATTGAATACCTATTTTCCACTATTTGCAAAGATCAGTTGCAGCTAGAATTATCAGTTAAACATGAAAGACAAAACTTAAAATTTTTCTTTAATTTTTTTTAATGTTTACTTATCTTGAGAGAGACAGAAAGAGAGCATGAGCAGGGGAGGGGCAGAGAGAGAAGGAGAGAGAGAATCCCAAGGCACCCAGGTGCACCAAAACTTAAAATTTTTAAAATACAGTATCAGAGGAGATCTTCATGACTTCAAGGTAGAAAAAGATTTCTTAAACCAGACTCAAAAAGCAAAAATCATAAGAGCGCCTGGGTGTTAAGAGTCTGACTCTTAGTTTCAGCTCAGGTTGTGATCTCACGGTTTTGTGAGTTCGAGCCATTCACCAGGCTCTGTGCTGGCAGCATGGAGCCTGCTTGGGATTCTCTGTCTCCCTCTCTCTCTCTGTTCCTTCCCTCATGCTATCTCTGTCTCTCTCAAAATAAATAAATATATATTTTTTTAAAAAAGCAAAAATCATAAAGAAAGAAACTTAAGGATTCAACTCTATTAAAAATAGAACATACTTTGGGACACCTGGGTGGCTCAGTGGTTACGTATTCGACTTCGGCTCAGGTCATGATCTCGCGGTCTGTGAGTTCAAGCCCCGTGTCGGGCTCTGTGCTGACCCCTCAGAGCCTGGAGCCTGTTTCAGATTCTGTGTCTCCCTCTCTCTCTCTGACCCTCCCCTGTTCGTGCTGTGTCTCTCTCTGGCTCAAAAATAAATAAATGTTAAAAAAAATAGAACATACTTTGAACAAAAGACACTATAAAGAAAGTGAAACGCAAGCCAGAGATTAAGAAAAATATTTTTTTTTGTAAAACACACCACAATAAAATATTTGTGTTCAGAAAAAAAAAAAACCACTACAATTTAAAAAGGAAAAGACAAAATGCCAATCAAAAATTGGCAAAAGTCATAGACACGCGTTTTCCAGAAGAGAAAACACCAATGGTCAATAAACGTATGAAAGGTACTCATTTGATTAGTAACCAGTGAAATGCAAGTTAAAATCCCAGTGATACGCAACTACACAACCAACAGAGTGGCAAAAATGTAAGTGTTGGACAACACCAGAAGTTGGCAAGAATGTGCAGTGAAAAGTTTTATCCTCCGCTAACTGGAGGATAAATTGACTCCACTGATTGGAAAATAATTCAGTAAAAAACTACCTAGGAAACTTGAAGATGTATAGAGCATACCAGCTAACAATTCTACTCCAGCAAACATAAAAGAATGTTCAGAAGTAATGCTTTTACAACAGCAAAGAAACTAAAACCGGCACAAATGCCCAGGAGAAAAAAAAAAAAGGATCAACAAATTGTTGTGTAAAATTGTTGTGAAAAAAACAGGCACTACTATATGGTAAAAATGAGTGAATATAGCTCTATGTAAAAATTTAGATGCATCTCAAAGATATAGTATTGAGTAAAACATTCAAAATCGGAGAACATAGGCAGTATGACTTCATTTATATGAGAATCAAACACGGAAAGCAAGTAAATAATATATTATTTAGGGAGACATACATGTGTGAAAGCGACAACAAGAATGATTTACACCCAATCCAGACTGTGGTTAGCGCAAGCAGGGAGAGAGGGGGCGTGATCTGTGAAGGACACACGGAATGTGAAGAGGTCCCAATGTTGTTCTCTTTGGTATGTGGTCTGATGGGTACATATGAGCTCATTTCAATATTTTTCTTTAAATTCTAAATATATGTTATATATCCTCTTCCCCGTGGATGATGTATTTCATAATAAAAAATTTTTAATATCATGGAAATCCCATGTTGGAAATATTTTAGAAGTCTCAAAAGAAACGCCCTGTGGATTGCATATCAAGGCATAGTAATTCAGGGTAAGGAATAAGCTCAGAGGAAATGCACAGAAAATACACTGCTGGAAAAGAACCCCGTTACACAGACTGGGCAGCCAGGCACAGAAGTGAAATGCAATTTTAGAAGAGCCTAAATCTTGAAATAAAAAGAAAAGAAGAGAAACAACCATATTGGCTTCAGAGAGGAAATACAAATTTCCACTGGAGTGAGAATCTTGTGAGCAATGAAGCCACAGGATGGAATCCTTTGTGGATCTGTGTGTGGACGCTGGGAACACGCTGGGACGTCCTCCACAGGACTCAGGCATCCAGCACTGGCCTTGGAACAAGAACCCTGGAAGCCCGGTCTGCGGGGGGGAAAGGAACAGCTGGCCTGAACACCAGTCCAGGCGTGTGGGTTAACCCACAGCCAGTGGAAATAAACCCAAGGACCAAGCAGACAAAGGGAGGCAAGGGGGAGGTGCAGAGAGGGACCAAGAGAAGAAAGGAACTGACTAAATTAAACCAGACATCCATAGAAATTAAGCTTTATTAAAATGGTGCCATGGTTCTGATTCTTTTAATACTAATTTATTGGTTTGATAGATTCTCAGATCTGGAAGGGATGTTCCTTGTCTGTGGACAAAGAGTACCGTGAGGCTCCCCACATTCTCCTTTCCTTCCTTCCCCTCCCCAGCCTCCCAACCTCAAAGAAAGAGCTTTCTCCGTGTCCGCAAGGAGCCCCAGAAACTGCGCACCCTGAAAAGCGAAGTCCTGAGTCAGTGGCCCCAGCGATGGAGCGTAACCTATACTGATCTAGCTTCTGGCTTTACCATTCAGGAAACATTTCTTACTGTCAAATGCAACTGACTGAAATACATTTTGCTAAAGAGGATGTTTTACTACGGAGGCACTAAAAGCTACATGGGCCACATTTCTGCAAGATCTGTAAAGTTTAGCAGGAATTAAAGGAGAAATATATCAACATTTATGGAAGATTAATGAAAGACTGCCAAATGTGAAGCGTAATGTCCTTAAATTAGTCTGGGAAAAGAGAAATGGAATAAAACGTAGAGAGGGCAGGGATGAAATTCAGAAAGAAAGCTCCTAGGCGAACAGAGAAATGACAGACCAGGAGAAACTACGGTGTTTCGAGGGCTTTCCCAAGGAAAGGGACGAAGTGGCCCAGAGGGGACAGATCACTCGGGGGTCCACTGTCAGGGCTGGGTGAATGAAATGATGTGTTTTGTACTATATGTTCCCTGTTTAGTGTCTCATTCCTGTCTCACCGCACCAACGATCTATCTTACGCCAGGACATTTCATCAAAGATGTGTCATTTCTAGGGTGGGTAAATTGACCTTAGGATAAAATGAAAAATTCCAAACTTACTCAAAACAGTCAAACAGGAGCTCTTTTCCCAAGGGGGTTCTCGTAATGCACCCTGGGCCATTCCTGAGTGTTTTCTAGATGAGGTTGGGGAGGGACAGGGGGGTGGGGGAGGATCAGAGAGGCAGAGTAGGGGATAAATTGTTTTGCTTTAGGGTAAAGATAAATAATATCTTGGGGTTTTGAGTCAACAAAAATATTCATGGGCGTATAAGGTTAGAACCTCTGATAAATCAGAATGGACCTAATAAAAATACAAACTTAAGGCAGTTCATTTGAGTTCCCTGACTGCTATTTTTATTTATTTTTTTTGCAAATGCATTAAAAAGTAATAACTCCTGAGGGTCCTGAAGAGCAAATGACAAGTGACAAGCGAAAGTCTTTTGTCACTGTAAACAGTAACACTTCCAGAGCAGAGGACTCCTTTGGAGTCCAGACAACATATACTTTGTCATAGTTTAACTACACCATAAACTTGTTTTTTAAACCATATTCAGGGAGGTAACTATGTTCCCATGTGACCCAAAACAATACCACACACAAACTGTGAGTGCTCTCTGTATGTTTCACAATGTCCTTTTTGAAAAAGTTTATTTATTTATTTTAAGAGAGAGAGAGAGAGAGAGAGAGAGAGAGAGAGAGAGAGAGAATGAGCAGGGGAGGGGCAGAGAGTGGGGGAGAGAGAGAGAGAGAGAGAGAGAGAGAGAGAGAGAGAGAGTCCCAAGCAGGCTCTGTCCACACAGAGCCCGATGCAGTGATCCCATGAACCATGAGATTGTGACCTAAGCTGTGATCAGGAGACAGACACTCAACCAACTGAGCCACCCAGGAGCCCCACATATGTTTCACGATGTCCTAAGCACTGATTCATTCTGTACAAATCCCCCATAAAATGGCCATTTCTTTCTTCATTTACCAGAGGAAACACACAAGCCTTTAAGACATTTGCTTTTGACCTGCCAGGGTGGCTCAGTCGAACAACCGACTCTTAGTTCTGGCTCAAGTCATGATCTCACAGCTTCATGGGTTCAAGCCCCACATAGGGCTCTGGACTGGCAGTGTGGAGCCTGCTTGGGATTCTCTCTCTCCCTGTCTCTCTCCCTGCCCCTCCCCTGCTCGCACTATCTCTGCCTCTCTCAAAATAAATACACACATTAAAAAAATAAGTAAATAAAGAGATTTGCTTTTTTGCTCAAGGTCAAATAATGAAGGTAATGGGGAGGATGCCAGCCCAGTCCTGCCACTCAAAACCTTTGTGACCTTGTGAGAGTTCCTGGCCAAAAGAGAATGGCACCCTCCTCTTGGGATAATTAGGGGGGGATTTCATAGAGTGGCTGGCACTAAGTAAATAGACAAAAAAGTTCATTTATATTTTCATTAATGGTAGGAAGCAATCGTTTCTAGAACTTGGCTCCCACCAGTATTACCTGTAGGAGTTTTAGAAAAACACAAAGCAATGAGCTCTATTCCAGGTCTGTCCTACTAAGACAGAATCTCTAGAAGTGGGGCCTATGAATTGGTATTTTGAGAAAGGCTCCTCCCAAGGGATTCTGTTGCAGTAGGTATGGAGCCTGGTATTTAGAAACTCTTAATATTGGTGTTTTGGTCCAAAAACCAGGTCAGTGGAAGAGGCCATGAGGCTGTGGTGGTTGGAATATGCGTCCTGGGCACATGAACTCAATCTGCCCCTTGAGGGTACATAGGACACAGACAGGTGGGGAAAAGCACCAAGCACCGCCCAGTAAGTAGCTGCCTGGTCATGAGCACTGAATCCCCTCACATGAAGCTGGAGCCTCATCTGAGTGTCCTAAATGGCTGGGAGAGACACAGACCCAACCCAGACTGTTCCATGTCTCACATAGGACGCATCGGGTGAGGACTTCTTGGGCCCAGAGAGAAGGTCGCTGAAAGCAGGGGGCTTGTAATAGCCAATTCAAAGTTCTCATGGTCCCGAAAGCCCATCTCTCCTTAAAACTAAAGTTAGGCAGGGTACGCAATCTCTGTAGGACTCAGAGCCCCCACGTAGGAAACGAGAGAGGTCAAATCAGATGATCATGTGGACCTTCCTACTCCAAAGCTGTATGAGTTTAAGACCTATTGATGTGGATACTTGAACTCTCCAAGTCTGTGTCCAGGGAGCCAGGTGTGTGTGTGTTGGGGGGGGGGGGGGGGGGGGGTACCGGGGAGGCAGAGGAAGTGTGGACTTCTGTCTGAAGCTACTCTTCATAAAGCACCAGCAACATCAGGAAGCCAGATTCCAGTTGTCCAAAACCAGTTCCCTTTCCCCCTTCCCTGTGGACACTGGGCACCTGCCTTTGTCTCTGCCAGTGGCTTCTGTTGAAAACAAGACAACAGGCTCCAAGCAGAGAGTCGCTTACCCCATGTCACCCCACGGAGATATGACTGTCTCTCCCGGAAATGGAATCCTAACCCTGCCGATCAGGAATGACTGATCAATGCTACTTACTTAGACCATCAGCCCGATCGACCCCTGCCATCCCCTGAAGGAAAGTGACCCGCCAGAACCAGCCCACGCTTTGGTCCCGTCCAACTTCCTTGATTCTGTTCCCGGCTGCCTACGAGTACAGAACCTCCGAGCTCCTTTCTCTCTGTGGGACTGGGTGCTGCCCGATTCAAATCCATTTTCGCTCAAATAAGCTCTTAGAATTTCTAAGATGCCTCAGTTTATCTTTCAGCAGTTCCCATTAGGACTCCCTGAGTGGCTCCCTTAAGCATCTCCTCCCCACCGTCCCACCCCTACTTCCCAGTTCTCTCCTGTGTGTTTATCCTATTTAGAGCTGTTTGAGCTTGAGATTTGACCCTTCTTTTGTTCAGAAAATCAGCAGCCTCCTGCCTCCTTGTATCCAGGCTGGTGGTAAATTGGGACTATTGTCTTCCTGAGTCCTTTGGAGCCACTCAGTTCTGGGAATCCATTGATGCTGTATTTGCATATGTATGTTAGTGAGCATCCAAACATCTCATCTGTTTTCTTCCTTTCCTCACAGTATTGATCATAGATTTTTCAGGGGCTTTATTGCTGGGTGCTCCTTGGTATCTGGCCCCAGCATGTAATACAGAGCCACTTCCTGGGGCTGAGAGAGAGAGAGAGAGAGGGGGAGAGAGAGAGAGAGAGAGAGAGAGAGAGAGAGAGAGAGAGAGAAAGAGGAGGGAAAGAGGAAAGGGAAGTAGTGCCCCCGGAAGAGTAGAAAGTTCCAAGAGCCTGTGCAGCCCTACACCTTGACTGAGACTTAGAGGCAGTGGGGGATGGGGGAAGGGGAATGGGGGGGGGTGCGGGGGGGGTGCTTTCCCAGAGGTCCTAGACCTCCATCCTTAGCAGGAGTAAACATCATGGCCATTATGTTTATCATGAAAAAGTCCTTTCTGGATGGCAGGACCTCAGTGACTTTATTCCCCCCAAATCAGAAATGATATTATTTTTACCCCAAAACTAGAAACTGTCACCCACTGCATTTGTAGGACCAAAATTAACTTGTTTACTCCTTTGTCCACTTAAATGAACACAGAACTGGCATGCCTGACACAGAGCTGTGAATGGGCGAGACAATTATGCCATTAGCAAAAGTGGGGAGGGGAGGCACATGGCTATTTGTGAAAGAAAAACAAATCTGTAGAAGGTACCAGACTAGGAGTCTGAGCTGTGTGTACCCCAGACCTGGCTCTGGGGCTCCAGAGGTAAGTGAGCTTGGCCCCAGGCTCTCTCCTCGGGACCTCAGCTGCCTCACAATTATGGGTAAGTTGTAAAATCTCTAAGCTCCCCTCCGTAGTTTCAAGGGGGGAGTCTCTGGGTAGTCACAGTGAGAGCTCATGTTCCAGTTAGGTTCCAGGCACGGGGGTTAAGCATCAACCAGATGTGGCAAGCAACCAGAAAGGGCACATTCAGGACCGAAGGTCACATCCTCTAACTTCCAGGCTTGTGTTTTGCTCACTCAAGACTTCGCTTCACACCTCCTCCCTTTGAGAGTCCCCTGACCCGGTCGTCACAGGGGTCTGGTGTCACTGGCACGAGCTGGAGGGATACGTCAGCCCCTGAGTGATGACTCCCTTACCAGGAGCAAAAGTAGGGGCACAGCAGAAAAGGACGGACACATAAGGAGCAATCCAGGGAATCGGGTGTTCTTAGGAATAAAACTTAGACCCTCAAGGACAAGAAAAGGATCATTTTAATGTTTCAACCTCCCTCCCTTGGTCTCGGGCACAGCACCTGACTCACCAGTTTCCAGGAACACACAGCTGGGGGCAAGCCCTCTGTCCCAGAGGGGCCACCATGTACCAGAACTGTCTCCTTGGATTCCCCAGAGCAGTGGGGCCGGAGCAGTTCCCTGGGCCATCCTCATAAATGGGTCACTCCCTCCTCCTTCTGTACCTGTTTCACAACTTACCAGCATGGTTTTATGTTGGGTCGCCAATCAACCTTAAGTCTTTCGCCATCATATCTGCCCAGTGAAATCTCAGTCCTGTGAAACGCAGCCATCCACTCCCACTACATCTGCACCTAAGAAGCTGAATGCCACTGATGGGAAACACACGCACACACACGCACACGCACACAACTGCTTTCCTTTTATTTGGGGGTCATTGTGGTGGCCATCCTACCCTGAAGACAATTCAGCTAGCGCCCAGGCGAATTCACTTGCTCCTTCTCCACAACTTGGAGTCCATTCTTCCTCACTCTAGTACTCCCCCACTCCCGCAAATACCCCCTTTGGCTCTTCCACCATCCATTCCTTCCTCTCCACTGGATCATGACCATCAGCATACAAACCTTAACATCATGCTTTAATATCATCTGTCTCAGAAAGGAAACAAGCCAAGTCCCCTCAACCCTGATTTCCAGCAGCTTCCATCGCATTCCTTCACTCCCGTTGGTAGTCAAATGCCTCAAAAGAGCTGCGTGTGCCCACGGGCTCTCCGTCCTCACGTCTCCTCCCCTCCTCAAGTCACTCCTTGGGCATTGGCCCACATCTCCAAGCCCTTCAGGGCATTTCAAGGTCAACAATAACTTGCATGTTGCAAGTCAGATTGCTGTGTGCACCTTATTCAAATTTGGCCCAGCATTTGACTCAGTTGGCCACACCCTCCTTCTTTTAATACCTTCTTCCATGATGCTTTAGAATATCACCTTCACCCCATCTTCCTCTGACTTCACTGCCTTCTCAATCCCTTCACTGACATCTCTTTTCTCTGCAACAGCCTTAAATGTGATAGTGCTCACAGAACCTGAAGAATGTGCCCTGTGCCTTGCTCTACGTTTCTCCTCAGATGATCTTCCTGGGTGCTATAAATAATATATATATATTTTAATACATATTAATAACATATAATCGTTATGCTTTCATATATATGTATATACATACACCTATACGCGTATATAGGTGTGTGTGCAAATATATATTTTTTTCAGAACTTCCAAAATCATGTCTCCAGGCTGGACTTGTCTACTGAGTTTGTAAATGTAAGTGTTCATTCGGCAACCCCGCCCCCCTTAGATGTCTGATGGTACCTCGAACGGGACACAGCCACAACACAGATCTTACTGGCCTACCCGCCTTAGCCTTCCTCACCTTAGTGAACAACAGCATCATCCACTCAGTTGTTAAGCACAAAACCCAGCCGTTATCCTTGGTTGCTGTTTTTCCTTCATGCCCCACGTTTAATTCGTCAGCATGTAATGTCAAAAACAAGTATTTCCAAAATATATCCAGGACTCAGTCACTTCCCACTACCTTCTTTGTAATGACTTGATTCCAGAGTGAGTGGATGAATGAATAATGTGATGGTACCTACAGAGAAAAGAGTGTTTGGGAAAATATTTTTCATTGTTCCCCTGGTGTGATGTCAGATCAGCATGAAGAGAGAGTTTATGAGATGTGAGCTCCGATATCTATATGCATCCTGGAAGAGGGGTCATGCCGTTGCCATAATTCATCGGGGCTTTGGCTGAAAACAAATTAAAAATTGAGTCGAGGCAGGTTCACAAAGAAATGTTCAGAAGTTTGGAACCCTGTTCTGTTTAACCTTATATTTCTGTATACTGCTGATATCGGGCTCTTTAGAAGGATTGACTTTCTTTCCTGAGGTTTACTTAAGACAGCATTCTGACACTTCTATTTCCAGAAAACTTAAAGATACAGAGACTAGATTTACCCTCTCCGCCGAAACAAATACATACACAATATATGAAACAACAATTTTGAAAACATTGTATATCAAGCAACAAAGGACAGGGCAATCTCAGAAATAGGAAGCAATCTGAATAAGTCCCTGTGGCCGTCCCAGTCAGTCGGCAAGGAATCCCGGTGACCTTTTCCGATAACAGTGATTAACACGCATATACGACACTATGTGCCTAGCACTGCTGTGAGTACTTTGTGTATAAGGTCTTAGTCTCTGCCTCTGTTTCCACGCGGCCTTCCTCCCTGGGAGCTGTTGTTATGAACTTTGTGACTTCTTCACATTGCTGCAGCCTTGAAGATTTTGCCCCATCCTCTCCCACATCTTTCTCAGCTCTGCCAACCCCCACCACCTGCCACACACTCAAGAAATCTTACTGACAGAGGCAGAGACTGGAGTTATGCAGCCACAAACCAAGGAATTCTGGGACCCACCAGTAGCCAGAAGAGACAAGGAAGAACTCTTTCCTGGGGCATCCAGAGAGAGCACAGTCTTCCTGACACCTTGATTTCAGACTTCTAGGCTCTTCTTACAGGGGAATAAGTTTCTGTTTGTGGTATTTACCAAGTTTGTGGTAGTTAATTACAGCAGCCTTGGAAAAACAGTACAAATTTGGGGTTTCAGTGCCTGGAGCTAAATTCGTTTTGCCCGAGGGTTTTTAAAGCTATCTATCTCTGAGCGCCCCAGACTGGTCCGTGTTGTTTGGTTCTTCTAGTGGTTTTCTAGTGTTCCAGAGCCATACAGAAGGATGTGGAGCTACGGTTAGTGGGTTGTCAGAGTTTTTTAAGACAGCAAGAGGAGCACCACAATCTTGCAAACAAAGGCTTTGACTTGGCCAACAGTTGGCCTCGATGGTTGGATTAAATGGTTCTACAATTGGCTCGTTTTCCTCTACTGTCACCAGGGACCACATTTGAAAGTAGGAAGAGAATATACAGCTCTTTGGCTCTTACTCTTCTTCCACAGAGCAGTACCTTTCTTTAGCTCTATGATCTCCGGTTAATACCTGGTTCAGTCTTTATGTTGTGACTCAGTAGTTTTCGGCATATTCCATACCTCGCTGACTTCCGGTCAAGATAGCGTTGTGAAAACTACTCTTCTGGACAAGTTGGATTAACAAGGACTGATTTACTCTCCTCTGGAAACAAATGAAATACCACACGAAATACATGAGACAACATAATTCAAGATGTTAGCTGTGAGACAACAGAGGAGTAGGAAACCTTGGAAACATGAAGCGAATGAACTAAGTCCTACGATTTCCCCAGATTGCTGCCTGGATACAGTACCTGGGCTACAGCATAGGGAGAGGGAGCCTGGACTGACAGTCTCTAGGGTGAAGAAGTGAAGCTAGAAGTACAGTTAGGCTAAGGCAGCTAGAGTTTTCAGGGAAGAATCTCAAAGGAAAGAGAACTATGTGGGGACGGAACATGGAAATCTGCAGAGTCCTCTTAAGTCTTTAACTCACTACTGATCAACAGCTATGTTTATGGAAAGTAGCAAAACCCGGGGAAAGAGGGACCTGAAGGATTAGAAGGACCAATTACTTATCCTCAAACAGAGCCAAGAATATTGCCTGTTCCCACCAGCCAGAGTAGAAAATCTCCTAATTGATGGGCCATCAAGTGGAGTACTCAGAAGAGTCTGTCTCTGCTGTGGGGAAAAATCAGGCTAGACTAGACATGTTTCCACCCACCCTAAGAAAGCTTAAATGCAAGATCCAAAAGATTTAAACTATTTCTGAATAATAAAACTGCTTTGCAAAACAAAGTTCAAGAAGATACTTTCAGGAGTACAAAAGCTATCACGCAGAAAGTAACAACCACAGAGTCCGGCATTCAGTCAAAAGTTCCCTGATGTAAAAAAAATCAGGAAATGTGACCCATAATGTAGATAAAGAAATCGACTGCAACTGACCCAGAAATGACACAGATGATATAATTAGTGTACAAGTCATTACAAGAATATTTAAAATGTTTTTGTAATTTCAAAAAACTAGAAGAGAGATTGAAACCGTAAGTTAAGATGTGGAATATGGTTTTTACAAAGACATAGATTGGCCTTTCAGACACAAATTTACAATATATAAAATGGAAATTAATTGAATGGAATTGACAGCAGATTATATATTTCGCTTAGTAGCCAAGTCCTACTAAAATGGAGGTTGCATTATTTAAAAACGAAAGAGAAGTTAAGGGGAGCTTGGGTGGCTCAGTTGATTAAGGGTCAGATTCTTCATTTTGACTCAGGTCATGATCTCCTGGTCTGTGGGTTTGAGCCCCATGTTGGGCTCTGTGCTGATGGCATGGAGCCTGCTTGGGATCCTCTCTCTCCCTCTCTTGGCCCTCCCCACCTCTCAAAATAAATAAATAAACATTTTTTAAAATGAAAATAAAAATGAAAGAGAAATTAAAAGGAGGATACACTGATGGGCTCTAGACCCCAGAAGAAGAGTAGAGAAGGCATAGTGAAATGTACATTTAAAGAATTAATATCTGATCACTCTTTGTACTTGAGAAAAGCCCCGAATCCTCAGAAGGCAGACAGATCCCCTCTAAATCCTTGATCAGAAGGCCTAGTATGATTTTGAATTTTATTGTAACCCCTCTGACATTTTATTCCACAGCGTGCCATGGGTTTCATTCTTTCCCCAGTGGCTCAATATGGGAAATAACTTGTTAAAAGAATTAACACAGTGCCTGGCACAATAAGGGCTAAATAAACATTAGTTCTTTTCACTATCGTTATTATATTCTACACCAGATCTTGTTTTCTTTCTAACAGTCTACACTGGAAACTAAACTGTGTTCATCACAGGAGTTAGAAATAGCAAATAAATGTCTTCAGCACAGAGTTTCTTTCAAAGTTCTAGGCTCTTTTCAACTATATAGTTTTTTACATCGGCCCCTAAATGTCAACCTGAACTCAAGATCTTCCCCCCTCCCCCCACCAATTAATTCTTGCTTCTCTTCCTCCTCCTCCTCCTCCTCCTCCTCCTCCTCCTCCTCCTCCTCCTTCTCCTCCTCCTCCTTCTCCTCCTCCTCCTCCTCCTCCTCTTTCCTTCTCAGTGAAAACTATCACCCACCCAGTTTCCCAAGCTGGGGAGGGAGGAGGTCTCTTCCAGTCATTACCATGCTCAGTGGACTCATACATCCCATCCCCACTGAAAGTCCACCATTCAAACCTACATCACTTCCCAGGAAGTCTAAGGATCTGCCTTCCAACATGTCCCCTGTCCCCTGTCATGACGAGAACAAACTCATTTTCTACACTGTCCCGGGGTCTTCTTTCTGAAACATGTATCTAATTCTATAACTCTCTTGCTTAAAATATTTTACTGGAGTCCCACATTTGCTGGATAATGTCTAAACGCCCTGACATATATGCAAAATCCCTCCTGAATTGGCCTTAGCCTCCCTCTCTTCATCCTCCAGAACTGCCTCGCTCACGCAGGGTAAGTCTGGGCAGTAGGCAGGAGACATATTCTTTTTCTTATTCTACTGATGTTTATATATGGCATTGTGGCTTGTAGCGGATGAAAACTGAATCTGGCCGGCACACCATCTCCCCCTCTGGACCTTTACTTCATCATCTGTGTGGGAAAGAGTTTGGACTCAATGTTCTTTCCAACCATAGCACAGAGCGCTTCTCTATTCATTACTAACAGTTATCCGTGTCTTATGTTATATGCAGTGGAAAACTTTCTGAAGGTGGCGATTAATAGATGGGGGAAAAAGGTCACCGAAGAAAAATGTACTTATGTATCTTCAAGGGTGGAATAGCCTCTCATCCCTGTAGAATGGTTTACAGGAGGCTCTGCTCTGTGTCTGCACATAATAAGTGCTCAACAAATGTTTGTCAAGTAAATGAAGTCTACGAGCACTTTACGCCTTCCCAGCTTACCAAGCACTTCATTCTACATTCAATCGTTTGACTCCACAATAGCCTCACAAAGTGGCTGCAGCAGCTATCTCAATTCTGTTTTCTAGACCCAAGAAACCGAGCCTCAGAGCGTTTAAGTGACTATGCCAAGGTCACAGAGCCAGTAAATGGCAGAGCCAGGTCTCAAACTGAGGGCTTTTAGCTCTGAATCCTGTGTGCTTTCCCTGGCATTATGCAAGCCTCGTAATTCTAAGATACAGTCCTGAAATAACACAAAGGACTCATCCAGGCTCCTTCTTTGTTCCCTTGACCTCATTAAAGCTTTAAATGGAACTTGTCCTCACAAACTTAGGGCGCACCATCAAATCCGTCTGAGTTTCTAGGGCACGTCGCAACAGCTTGCTTTAATCTAATAATTGGCTGAAGTAGAACCACAGAAAGGACATAAAAAAGGCAAATTGTTATTTTTCAAAGCCAAGCCATTCCCCTGCTTAAAAGGTTCACAGCGTTTTCCTTTTCCAAGAAAATATTTATCCCTCTAAAAGATTTCTTCCCGTTAACAATATTTTTACAGCCTTTGTGATACTTTTACAGCGTTTTAGATGCTACCTAAATACTATATATTTCAGGAATGGAACCATTACATTAAGAACGCTGCATATGTTTAAAAGTGTCTTTTATGAGGTTTATTAAAAGAAGCCATAAATTTCTGAGAAAGGTTTAAGCCATATTACATTGATCTCACTTCTCATTTAAACAAAATGTAAAATTTAAGTAAAACCTTGATGTGGAATGTAAACTCGCTCATATACCCTGAGCTTACTCATTCACACGTGCCACCTCTGAAATATTAAATCATCTATGAACCACTCCATTTCTTTGAGTGTTTTCCAATCACAACAAATAGCTTTCCGGTGATTGCTTGTACCTGTTGAGTTTCTCAGATTCATTCACCGTGAGTGAGGTGCTGGCAGCTGGATACAAAGTAGGTTTTTAAAACCACCCTTGGCGATCTGCAGCCCAGGATAGCTCTTCCGGTGCCGTGCCCTAAAGTGAATTCATATGCAAAAGGTAGGTACTGTGATTATCCCCATTTTATAGATGGAGACACTGGGGCACGCGGAAGCATGGAGCCATTTCCCGAGGTCACCTAGCTCATAAGGCATACTGTCAAGATACGAACCCAGCCAGTCTGGCCCCAGATGCCCGCAGCCCAGGCTTCGCCGCGAACCTGACACTCTTCTGCCTTCTCCTTCGTAAGGTGGGTATGAGGATTAGATGAGAGAACACACACGCATCATTTAATACAGGGCTAGACAGCACTCAACAGGATGAACCATCACTAACATCCACCTTTATCACTATTAGCTAGTGTACCTTAAGGCTGGTTGTTATTTTAGCAGGGCCTTCCTTTACCAGGGCCGAGGCAAATTGTATTGTGTGCCCAAAATTACCCTCGTAGCCTGGCCCCTGTGAAATGAAGTGGGCGCTGATTGCCTAGCAAGGAAATAGAAGTCACAGCATGAATGATATAGGGGCAAAGGGTGGTTCCAACATGGGAGCATTTAGGACTCCTTTTATAGGGTCTTTGGACCTTTGTGGCACCTGCACACAGCCTCCTTGAATTTGAAAGAGGCACCTCATCTTTCCACCCAAATCCCCAGACCCTCAATTCAGAGCAGTTGCTATTAGTTGTGCCTTTGAGGCGTTGTACTTGGATGGGCATTGCTTCTTCTATCTGGAATGTTCTCCTCTCACTTCTCCCCATGAAAAACTCCCATTCATCCTTCAATGCAAAGGTCCAAATTCCCCTTCTTTACAGACTTTATTGACACTTCTTAAAAAATATATTTAAAAGAGCGTATTATACCTACACACTCGCAGGTCTATTCCTCCCACTCACGTCTAGACTGGGAACTGTTTGAGGAAAAGGACCATGCCTTATTCACCTCTGTATCCCTTACACTAAGTCTGGTCCAAAGGAAGTTTTCTGTAGGAGATCTGATAAGAAGATGAGTGCACGATGACCCCTGTGGTGTCTGCCCACCTATTTCACCCCAAGGGCTGGTCATGTCAGCACCGAGAGCCAGAAAGAAAATCACTCACCCACTATGCCATGTCTGAGCTGAGATCTATGGAGATCATGGAGCAAAACCTGAGTCGCTGAACTCCGACCTTTCCCGGTCCACTGAAAACAGGGCTATAGGTTCAAACTTAGTTGCCATAAAGCCAGCCCCAGTGATGCTGCCTCTTGCTGCCTGAAGGTGTTTCCTGTGCCACAAGGTCCCCAGGTCCCCGTCTTGAGTTCCTCTTAAAGTTAGATCTTCGCGGCTTCTGACAACCATTAGTCACATGCCTTCTCAGAAATGGTTTGAAACACTTGGAAATTAATAGGTGCTCCCCGACAAAACCTAAGCCAAAGAAATCAAATCTAGGATTTCTAGGAAACAGAAAGAAAATTGCTTCCATCAGAGAGCCACTCTGGAAAATATTTAAAACTTCCAAGTACGTCTAAAGACTTAGGAAAGGTGATCGTGAGCCCTGACCCCTGTACATTTCACAGCCTACTCACGCTCTGCTGTATTTTTGTATTTTGAAAAGAAAGCCTTTTGTGTACCAGTTTCCTGAAGGGATCCTCAAGTGGTAGACTTGAACTCAGACATCTCACCCAACTCCCTATGTAGCAGTGACATCTACTGGGGAATATTGTCACTTCGGGGCTTCTACGTTTGTATTGTACTAAGTAACTTTAAAAAACCGTTAACTCCTTCGATCTTTGTAACAACTCTCTGATCTACATTTGCTCATGAGGAAACTAAGATTCAGAGAAATGGAATAAGTGACCCAAGGTCACACAGCCACCATGCGGCCGAGCTGAGATTTGAACCCAGAGCGATGTGACTCCAGGGTCTGTGTTCTTAACCGTGAAGACCTATCGCCTCCTCTACTGTTCAGCTTTCTCACTTTGAACATGTCCACGATCTAGCATTTTGCACGTTGTTGCTTCTGAACTCACGTGAGTATATGCCTGTGTCCCCCAGCAGCCCTGTCCTTCTCAGGGCATCACCTGTGCCTCGTCCATGTTTGTCACGTTGGTACCTGGTGCAGTTCCTGACACAGAAGAGGCACTTCATCAACAGCTGTTGAATAATGTTGCATCAGTGAACGAATGAATGAGCAAAGGTCCTAGTGGATGTGGAGGGTAGATACGCGGTAGGGAGAGAGAGACAGTAAGGGACGCTTGGCTGCTCTCTGCAGAGCCTCTATCCTTCCCACTGTAGCTTTCAGAAACACCCAGAAATGAGAGCAGGAGTGTCTAGAGCACAAGTCTGGTCATCCTTGAGATTTTTAGAGGCTCCGCCTGGCTTTCAGAATTGAGTCCACGTTTCCCAGCTTCCAGACTTTGACATCGCCTTAGGCTAGAATACTCCTCTTACCCCGCAGCCTGCTTCCTCCTTTGCCGGAGAAACTTGTATTCATTTTTTAAGATTCAGACATCTCCTCCAGGAAGCTTCCCAGAGGTGCCAGTTGGGGCTGTAAAACAACAACGTCACGGGCAGAGGAGGTGTTGTGTGGTGCAGTTAAGTGGCCTGGGACTGAGCCAGCCTGGCCTTTGACTAGGTACATGACCTTGCGCAAGTTACTTAATTGTTCGGCACCTCGGTTCCCCCCATTTTCTAAACAGGATGATGTCGGTAGAGCATCTGACTTAGGCTCAAGTCATGATCTCGCAGTTCATGAGTTTGAGCCCCGCATCAAACTATCTTCAAGAAACTAGAGGCACGTGGGTGGCTCAGTCAGGTGAGCATCTGACTTCGGCTCCAGTCATGATCTCACGGTTCATGAGTTCGAGCCCCGCATCAAACTATCTTCAAGAAACTAGAGGCACGTGGGTGGCTCAGTCAGGTGAGCATCCGACTTAGGCTCAAGTCATGATCTCACAGTTCATGAGTTCAAACCCCACGTCAAATTATCTTCAAGAAACTAGAGGCACGTGGGTGGCTCAGTCAGGTGAGTGTCTGACTTCGGCTCCAGTCATGATCTCACGGTTCATGAGTTCGAGCCCCGCATTGGATTCTGTGCTGACGGCTCAGAGCCGGGAGCCTGCTTCGGATTCTGTGTCTCCCTCTCTGCCCCTCTGCTACTCATGCTCTGTCTCTCTTTCTCAAAAAAGAAATAAACATTAAAGAAAATAAGGGTCTTGACAAAATAGGATAATGAAAAGAGTATCCGCTTCACAGCGTTGGAAGCATTGACGGAGTGAAAAAATGTGAGAAAAATCCTAAGAAATGTAAACCTCTCCCAGTGGCTGTGCACAGAAAGAGAAATTTCAGTGTTTGTGGTGATTATCATGATTGCGGTCTATTTCCTCCTTTCTTTTCCGACCAGGCAACGAGCAACTCAACTAAGACTGATTCTGCAATGTCTGTCTAGTGGTCTGTGTATCTGCCCTCCGTGGGTCCCATCGTCCTGCAAGACAATGCAATGTCTGCAACTAAGACTGATTCTGCAATGATTCTGCAGGGCCTAGAAAGTGCCCACTAGGAAAAGTCATGTGTAGGAGAGGGAGAGAGAGGGGCAAAAAGAGGGAGAGAAATGTGCTCGGTTCTACATGTGGTTATGGAGTCCCTTAAGCACATTGGGAGCCTAAGAGCAGCTCTGAGCAAGACAAGGAGTGAGAATGGCACAGAGAAGTGTGCTTTGTTGTGGCCTCTGTCCCCTCTTCCCTGTGTTTGGTTCTGTGAGCCAAGTTCAGCCATATTGCTTCACACCCCCATCCCTCCCTTTCTCTAAACCATCCCCCACCAAGACATCTTCCGAAAGTTACAGCCACTTCCACACATGGAAAACACATTGAACCCATTCTGGATGGTCATTACAAAGAGACAGAAACCAAAGCGATATGATCTTTGGGGGCCAGGCTTCATAAGCTGGGTGGGGAGCCTCTCTGAGGGCTCAGCACAAATAGCCCTGGAACCCACATGGCTTCCTACGGCTCCTCCTCAGTGGCTGGGAGCTCCAGCACTGGAACCAGTCCTTGGTTTAAGTCATTCTGTTTCCTGAAAGACCCCATTGAAAATGCAAAGACGTACTCAAGAAGGCTAACCTCATTTACGCATGGGAAGGATTTGTCGTTTCCCCTGGAAAGTGGACCTCTTGGAAATCTGAGGGAATGAGCCAGTTCAGGTCATGGGGGGAAGGAACCCGAGCTGCCATTTAATGAGCACTTTGTACGTGCTGTTAGCCTTCATGAAAAATGTCCTTGGGAGCATTTCACTAGTCAGTGTGGTCTTCGAACGCTGGGGCCAGGTGGTCAGCTTGACTGGTGGTCCTGTGCTGACGGGCGGGGGTGAGCCCCTGAGGAGACAGAGGGCAGGTCAGAAGGAGGAGCCGTGTGGACGGTCGGCCAAATATCTCCAGAGTTAAGCTCACAGGGGACAGTATTACAGCCTTTCAGGGTAAGGAGACACTGCTAGTCAGAGGACAGAGTGGCACAGCCACTCAGGGGCCATTCTTACCCCTCACTGTGTAGCCACAGACTAACATATGTGCCGCGAATCTCACTCTCTGTTTCCATTAAAACCCATTCCCAAGACGAACCGAGGGAGCAAGGTCTTTCCAGGGAGGTCATGAGCTGCTGGGTGAGGCCCATCTGCCTTCTCCCACCCCCGGAACAGAACAGGATCCTGGGGATAGAGGACCCAGGTAAATCCAGACCTGCTCTCAGATTCCCAAACCCCAGAGACCCTCCAGTAAGCCTAGTGGGGCAAATCCCTGAAGTCCTGCCCCTCCCCAAAAGGCCCCGCCCCGGGCCCTTGCTACTTTCTCTTTGTGGGCCTTCATCTTCTCTCCCTGGGGACCTCGCAGGATTCTCCTGACTGGCCTGCCTCAGTTTACCGTCCCGTCTTCAGAACAGGCTTTTCCTAACAAAGCATGTGAAAAGC